>NC_091118.1:121525906-121882573 GCF_040183065.1 Periplaneta americana | reverse complement strand
AATATAAAAAAAGTAAAAATCTTACTTCAAGTATTCTTGAATGTTATATTTAAATTCCTTTATAGTCTCATAATTCGTTGAGAGATTTGTGCTAAAAGGACGAGAAATAGAACACTAAATACAAATGGCTATATTTATTTGAAGTAAGATCTAAAAAAAGTACAAGTCTCCAGGTATCGATAAAATTACAGAATTAATACAAAAGGGTGAAAGCGCATTATCTAGCGAAATTTATAACCTTGTACTTGGTATTTGGGAAAAGAAAATTGTACCGGAACAATGGAAGGAGTCCATAATTGTACCTATCTTTAAAAAGGTGGAAAAGACTAACTGCATTAACTTTCTCCTGACGTCGTACAAAATTTTGTCTAATATTCTTCTGAGAAGATTAACTCCATATGTAGATGAAATTATTGGGGATCATCAGTGTGGGTTTAGACGTAATACATCGACTATTGATCAGATGTTTTGTATTCGAAAGATATTGGAAAAAGAGTTGGGAGTGTAGGGATTCACTACATCAGTTATTCATAGATTTCAAACAGGCATATGACTCGGTTAAGAGAGAAGTTTTATATAATCTTATTATTGAATTTGGTATTCCCAAGAAACTAGTTCGATTAATTAAAATGTAACTCAGTGAAACATACAACAGAGTCCGTACACGTCAGTTTCTATCTGATGGTTTTCAAATTCACTACGAGCTAAAACAAGGAGATGCGCTATCACTTTTACTTTTTAACTTTGCTCTAGAACATGCCGTTAGGAATGTCCAGAATAAAAGAGAGGGTTTGAAATTGAACGAGTTACATAAGCTGCTTGTCTACGTAGATGATGTGAATATGTTAGGAGAAAATGCACAAACTATTAGGGAATAGGGATTTTAATTGAAGCAAGTAAAGAAATATGTTTGGAAGTAAATCCCGAAAAGACGAAGTATATGATTATGTCTCGTGACCAGAACAAAGTATGAAATGGAAATATAAAAATTCGAAATTACCTTTGAAAAGGTGGAAAAGTTCAAATACATTGGAGCAACAGTAACAAATGAAGAGTCCACTGCAAGAATGATGGATGTCATTTGGAATACATTTTGCAGGAGAAGCAATTGAAAGTTTGAAATGCTTAGCGCTCAAAGCTTAACTGAGATTTTCCGATCATTACTGGACAATGACTATCAGTATTTATGCCATGTAACTCTCTATGTACATTCTATATGTCTTAAGCTATGCATTGACAGTCTTGGGTCACTTTCAACAAGAAAGTGACATCCATCATTCTTGCAGTGGACACTTCAAATATAAATGACACTCGGGACGAAATTCAACGCAGAATACATATGAGAAATGTCTGTTATTATTCGTTTGAGAAGCTTTTGTCATCCAGCCTGCTCTCAAAAATGCTAAAAAATGTTAGAATTTATAAAATACTTATTTTACAGATTCTTCTGTATGGCTGTGAAACTTGGACTCTGATTTTGAAAGCGGAACAGAGGCTAAGAGTGTTCGAGAATAAGGTGCTTAGGAAAATATTTGGGGCTATGAGGGATGAGGTTACTGGAGAATGAAGGAAGTTACAAAACGTAGAACTGCATGCATTTTATTCTCCACCTGACATAATTACGAATATTACATCTAGACATTTGAGATGGACAGGGCATGTAGCACGAATGGTCGAATCCAGAAATGCATGTAGAATGTTAGTTAGGAGGTCGGAGAGAAATATACCTCTGGGGAGGCCGAGATGTGGATGGCAGGATAATATAAAAATGGATTTGAGGGAGGTGGGATATGATGGTGGAGACTGGACGAATCTTGCTCACGATAGGGCCCGATGGCGGGCTTATATGAGTGCGGCAATGAATCTTTGGGTTCTCTAAAAGCCATTTGTAAGTAAGTTATAAGTATAAAGTCTATGTTCGTCCTCTATTAATACAAAAACATGAACTGATCTTGTAAAACGATTTCTTACACTAATACCATTCGATTTTGGTCGCTTTGAAAACGTTTACCTCATAGACGATAAGCTCATAGTGTGAATGAGTCTATCCCTATACACAAAGATAATCCGGATATAAGTATTATCAACTTCTAAAAGTTCATTATAATCCATAGAGGAGTTGCAACATATTTAAAAACTATATACTTATTCAGATGTACACTTAGCGGCAAAAAGAATGGGCCGACTCTTGATCGATAGAAATGCTAAGTTCTATCGCGCGGTTCACTCGTATAAACGTAACCCAGTGCAAGGCATTGCTGTGGTGTCTCTTCATTGAAAGTCGTCCGTCTATAATGTAATAAACCTTACGAGCAGTGTGTGGCCCAGTGGTAAGAAGTCTGACATCCGTGCCAGAGGTTGTGAGTTCGCCTCCTGGTACGGTAAAATTATTATTTTTTTTATTGTAACTTTTACTTAATTTATTAGTTTAAATGTGAAATAGCATTTGTTAACAAACTTCGTTATGCCTGCCTTGTAAAAATGTGGGCTATTAATAGGTGAGACTTGGTCTGTATGAACAAAAATACTTGTCTCACATCCTAAAAAAACGGACGCATATCAAACACAAATAAATAATTAAATTAACAAAAACAAAACAATTTCTTAATATATTAACAAAACAAGGCTGTGGTGGGGACTAGCATCTCGTCCACAAAACACCTGCGTCAACATCTGCCCTCATTCTGCGCGGCATGGAGTCCACAAGATTATGGAACAGGTCTAAATTCTTGGCCATCTTCTCCCTTGCATCTAGAACTCTGTCCCACAATTCCTCAGGTGTCCGAACGGGTGGTTGTTCTGCCCAATTAGAGCGTAGGATCCTTTTGACTGCAGCTCACAAATTTTGAAACGGATTCTTATCTGGTGAATTTGGAGGCCAGTCGACTGGGTCGACATCAAGCCTCCTCGTAAACCATCTTTGAATCCGGTTGGCGGTGTGTAGTCTATCGGATGATTATCCTGCTGAAAGAAAAGTGTTCCTTCT
Source organism: Periplaneta americana (assembly GCF_040183065.1). Taxonomy (NCBI): domain Eukaryota; kingdom Metazoa; phylum Arthropoda; class Insecta; order Blattodea; family Blattidae; genus Periplaneta; species Periplaneta americana. The sequence goes on along the minus strand of NC_091118.1, from coordinate 121,879,587 downwards.
GGATATCGTTTTCGGGTGGAAGGGATCATTACATTTGCCAAAATGTGTTCGTAGACTTCTGCCGTAAACAGACCGTGGATGCGTTCTAGAAGTCCTGCCCCATCGTATGACATCCATCCCCAACACGTGACCCTCACGCGAAGCGTATCGGTGGTCATTCATACAATAAACTAGGGCAGTACTATCATTGCTATTGGAGAGAATTACCTCGTCGGAGAAAATGACATTTCTCCAATCAAAGTCCTGTCTGAGAGTAGCATACACAAAATGTTACTGGAGACAATTGCCTGGTCGGAGAAAATGACATTTCTCCAATCGAAGTCCTGTCGGAGAGTAGCATACGCAGAACAACCTATGCGAACAGGGCAATGATTATTGTTTCTGTGCCATCTTCAAGCGTAATGACGAGACAGAACGTTATATTAACATATAGCAGTATTGCTTGAAAGAGAGAAGGAGGTTTATTATTATTAGAGTTTGGGCATATTCTAAGATATATCGCCACATAATTGTAGCTTTGCGAGACACATATGATGGCAAATTTGTAATAAAAAAAAGAAGATTGGGGGAGATTCGAACCTTGAGCTACTACTACTAACTTGTTCAATATACCAATGCCGCAACAACTTACGCTACTGCAACTGTTTACGTCAGTTCGGCATAATACATGGTTTTCCTGTTCATATTCGCTCCGGTCGATTTTGTATTTATCAATTTTATTACTATTTCACTCTTCAAGGGCACTGATGTATCTAAATTCAACCCGCCGTTCGATTTTATTACATATTTTAGCCTCTTAAACAAAATACAGCAAATTTAAATGGTTTAATTATGTGTTACCTAGTGAACTACGGCGTTGACGAGACGAGCATGCGCAATGTATGTCTCTGGAACTTAGAAATTGTCGGCCGGCCCATTCTTTTTGCCGCTAATTGTACTTTGACATAGATACGAAATTGATTCGTGCATAATACATGCGAAACGACAGGAATTTAATACAAGACTGGTTCCACTAGTCAACACAGCGACATGCATATCGACTTTGAGGTGCTGCTGTTGCTAGGTTACATGGAATTCGCCGCAATAGTTAGCGCTGCCATCAGTCATTCAGTCAGTAAGCAGTGGTGGAGAAGGATATTCCTGTGTAAGGTGTTCTTTCATTAAAAATACATTTAATTAGTTGAAATAATCCTCCATGTTAAAAATTGCTTCACTGAGATGATTTACAGAATTATTAAATTTAGCGATCTTTTTTTTTCAGTGTTGGTGACCTTCAGAAGTAGCAAGGTGCAAGTGAAACCGTATGACGCCACATGGTATGATTTCGAGTCTCGTTATGCGTGTTTGCTGTGTCGACCAGTACTCACATAAAGATCGATAAATAATAATATTATTATTATGTATAGGATGTTCTCATGTGCTTGTATGTATTATGCTTACAATTTTTAATTATTTGAGTCTCACAAATGAAAAATAGTTCTCTACTTATTCTCTTAACAGTACAATGCGTTTAATACAAAATAGTAATAGTAATAATAATAATATTATTATTATTATTTTATTATTATTATTAATCATATTTAATCACCCTACTTTTATCCTTATCAACATACATTGTCTGCGCTTATTTATTTCGAAATAGGCACGTAAATTAAAGGCATATCTAGATTTTAAAACTGTCAGTGTCTTTCACAAATGTTTTGTATTCTGACACTCTGAAATAAACCAACATGTATCACACGAAATTACATAATTGACGTTCATTATTTTCTTGTTTGTAGTGTCCTTGTCTTTAATTATTCAGAAGCTCAGGCAATTGTTTATGTTTTATAATTGCATTTTCTGAAACTGGTCGAACTCAATTAGGTTTTATGGTGGCCTAAAAACAGAAATGAGAAAAACGCTAATCAAAACACTCTGGACGTTATAAAACTCGTAGCGCCTGAACCCTGCAGACACATTCTCCGAGGCTAATGGAACTCATTTCCTTGCTTCCCAGACAGGAAAGCAGTCTTGTCTAACAAGATTTAATGGTTCAAGTGATAGATTTTTACTAAAGAACTATAAAGCTATGATAAACCTTGGAATTACTTTTGCTCTAGAAAAAATGCAGAGTCGGTAATTCCGTCATCATGTGCTACAGCTAATTCTTTGCTGCGGTGGTAACAGGTGTACAGCTTCTGAACTCAGACGAGAGAATCATAAAATATTTCTATTCTGTGAAACGCGTTCAAAGCTATTACACTCATAACATTAAAACGAAGCGTGTTATATTATTTGGCACTGTTCCCATTTCTTTGTGTTTGATTTATCTAAAAAAAATCTGCTGCTTGTGAGATGTGTGTATTTTGAACTGAAACTTACTTCTCCTTCCTTTATTATTATTTTGATCTCATGACTAACACTTTGGAAATTATCGAAATACCGACTAACAAGGAGAGGACACGCTCTGTATATCACCGAATGGAATAAGATTGTGTGAGATGAAAGTACAAGACGTACTGTTTAAAGTAATACATGGTATGGGTGGCCAATCACCCCTCGTTTTGAAAATATTGGCTATTGTGTGTGGCATACTTCTCTTAGGAGCCTAATAGGGAAGTATTAGACTGTGTAACAGCGTAGCTTATAGGCTATGGTTGGGTGCTGAGTTGTTATCCAGGTAACCTGAGTTCGAATCTTAACTGGTCCTATATATTGTTTTTAATAATGATTAATAGTGTGATCACAATTATCTATTTACATATATCATATTTCTCAATATATTGAATGCTTCATCATGTTTTAAACAAATTACCAATTAACTAACATTGTATTGTAAAGGATAAACAATGAAATATTGCTCACGTAGGCAGGTAAGCTGTGTCACTGGTGTCTGTTCTGTTTCTATTCCACTTTATCTTGTACATGATTCATTATGATAAATGTCATAAAACCACACAAAACATACATATTTTCTGCACCATGCACAGCAAATAAAAGAAGGTTGTAAACAGTTACACACATTTTTCCGCACTTCTGCTGCGAAACAGACATCCTTCACATTCACAAACACTTCTCGTTCGTTTATTAATTTTGATGCATACCATGCATATTTCAACATGGCTTTGAATATAGGAGCTAACAACTGAAAGTGAATTAAAATAATAATAATAATAATAATAATAATAATAATAATAATAATAATAGTACTAATAATAATAATAATAATAATAATAATAATAATAATATCAAGCTTTAAAAAATGAGAAGGCATTAGGATTCGAACTCAGGTTGTCTGGATAACAACTCAGCATCCAACCATACGGGCTACGATGTTACATAGTCTAATGCTTCCCTATTAAGCACCTAACGGAAGTATGTCACGAACAATAGCTTATATTTACAAAACGAGGGATCTTTGGCCAGCCATACCAGGTATGAATTTAAACAGTACGTCTTATACTTTCATGTCACAAAATCTTATTTAATTCGGTGATATACAGGGCGTGTCCTCTCCTTGTAAGTTAAAATTGAATACCTCCCCAGAATAATGTTGCATAATACATTTTTAACTACTATGAGTTAAAGGGAAAAAAAAAAGTTGCATATTCCATACCTGTTAGAGCTCTAATAGCAGAATATCGAATTATTAAGTATGGAAGATATTATAAGACCTTGAAATAGTCAGTCTCTAAAATAATGTTGCGTATGATGAGAAACATGGCTCGGCACAAACAGAATTTCTCTACCGTGCAGCTCATTACAACATTTTTATAAAGGAGGACGTAGGACGGTGAACATATAGTAATAGAGGGATGTAAAAAAATGTTCATTGTGATTTGTTATAATGAGGCTATTTTATACAGTATGTATGGGTAAATTATTTTAGATCGGGAGTTACGAAGTTTGTTGTTTAGTCAACTGTCCAAAGACAGGTTTGAACCTCATAAGTAACATCAATAAAGCATCACTCACGAGGCAACTAGGCCAGGAGATAATGGGGTAGGGTGGCCAGTTTATTTCCCTTTCCAATGCATGCATCGCCGATTAGCTACATATTCCACTAATCAGACTTCAGATGCATACAAACAATTGTTCTTCCTCTGACATAGGCCTATATCGTCAAATGAGATGTACAGTAGATACTGCCTAATAATAGATATACATATCAGTCAGAACCTCAATCAGAGGCTTACGAAGTTACAAATTCTGGTGTTTATTCGTTTATTATTTTCTATCTCTAAGGCCGTGGACGGTTGGAGCACAAGTTTGGTTATGACCCGGCTGTACAGTGCATGTTTGTCGTTCTGGTTGAGTGACCATAGAGCTGCGTTATTATTTTACCTTCTGTAGCTATAGTCCAAGCTCACACAACTTAACAGTTTTGGTACGAACTTCCTAGCCATGGTTATAAGAGTAGTCTGAAATCAGGAACTCAAGTCCAGTAACACCTAATTAAAAAGTTATGAGCCTTAATAAAACAGTATATGTAACCATGTTACCACAAAGTAAGCAATCCTCATCACTTTTGAGAGATTTGGTCGAAATCTAAGTGCTATAAAACTTGTAACTCAAGTGTTCATAGTTTTTATTATTTACTGATTTTACTACAGTTTTATCCACAGCGTTATCCACAACATATTGTATTTATAAGAATGTGTCCGAAAGACGACCTTCAGAGGTCGTAACATCTCTGGTAAAATTATCGCATTCTCTCTAATATTTCTGGTATTTTATGAATGACATTGCATGCAACTACAATATTTTATTATTGCAACAAGTTTCTCTTCTGTTTCTACTGGTGTCTAGTGAATACGACTTTTAACATGGTGCCATAGGAAGAAATCTGGTGTGGTTAAGACTGGGGAGTCGACCTGGTTGGCGAGTTGGTATAGCGCTGGCCTTCTATGCCCAAGGTTGCGGGTTCGATCCCGGGCCAGGTCGATGGCATTTAAGTGTGCTTAAATGCGACAGGCTCATGTCAGTAGATTTACTGGCATGTAAAAGAACTCCTGCGGGACAAAATTCCGGCACATTCGGCGACGCTGATATAACCTCTGCAGTTGCGAGCGTCGTTAAATAAAACATAACAAGACTGGGGAGCGTATTGGCCATTGGCCTTTTCTTCTAATTCATCTGTAAATGAAATGCAGATTGATGTATTCAAGAACTCCATGCCAGTGCATCACAATGCAGCCGTCACAGATTTTCACGACTAGCGAGTGGAAAGTCTTCTAGTAACTAAGGGAGCGTCTGCCTCAAAAATTGCTCATAAACTTCAAGATGATCTTGGTTGCCCCAAGTCTCGTCGTCGTATTGGTTGATACGAGAAAACGTGTTTGGGAGATCTTTCTTTACTCATTATATTTACGTAGCCTTTCGAGTTCTGTTAGTGTAATTACAATAATATTATGTATATTTAAGTCAATTATTGTTTTAGATAACTATATTACCATCATACATTAGCACCATTTTCATGTAATTCAATAATTGCGCCAATTTGCTAGTTACCTCCTCCGCCTTATCTATTCCCAGGACTTCCACAAGAAGACCATATAGTCGGTAAGGCGCATTTATAGAAGTAAACAAGGAAAAGCATACTCAAGGCACATAAGAATCCTATAGATTCAAAATCCCCTATATCCACTTTCACAAATTAAAGGATTTTGACAGTAATTGAAGGCAAATGGAGGAAATTTTCATCTAAACAGTGATTTTTAACAAACTTTTTGCTTAACATTTAGTGGATTTATGTGAGCATAACTCAATTATGAACAAAATGGTCTTTAGGGGGTTTTGAATCTAGAGGATTCATATGTCCATTGCCTGACCTATGAAAGGGAAATATATGAGCTACTTCATGACGACCAATAATCGCGAAAACTACAAAATTCATATGTCATTTCATGTATTTGTGACACAAAATTCCACAACTGATTAACCCAAACAGAATGCTGAATATATTAATTCTTCTCTCAATTTATAGCACTGTGAATTAACAGGTTTAGCCTGGAATTCATTAACTATACGCAATATCACGCCAAATATAATTTCCTGGTAAGCGTAACAGCACAAAACGGGAAGTCAATATTGACCGTATAAGCCAGGTTATTAATATGTTTTCGTATTTCATGGAACTCGGTTGGCTCTTAATTAATACTAACGTGGGGGATAGGAATGTAGGAATGATGGTTATCTCACAATAAGTGAGTAAATGCGATGGGGGTATGAGAAAGTGATCGAAACCAATGAGCGACAAGAGAAAGTATGAAAAAGAACTAACAATGAAATGTTCCATAAAGTAGAAATGTTCATAGAAGCACGATGATTGCGTGAATATGTCTTTGTTTTATTGTTTTGTATTTTATTAGGGATAGGAATTTTTATTGTTTATTATTTGGGTCATTCCATACAAAATTTTAAGAATATGCCAGCGATGTTGAATTTTTCTTGGGCTTTTAATATAATAATGTTATTATGAAAATAAATTAAACTGCCAACTATGACCGCCATATCATTAATATTTTAGTCATACGGATGACTGAAAAATGGGTGGCAGTTACATGTTATCCATCATTTAAAATATTCTAGAAACCCTATAAGAATTGTCATCGAAACTAAACACACTCCATTGTAAACCTGAATAATCATATATTAATACCTTAAAGACTAATCCGAATAATATTAAGGCATGCTCATAAAAACGTCTCATTGAAAAAAAATAGTTTTATATTCGAATGCACCAATTTAAATTCATGCGAATTTCATTCGTATTAAAGAAAATCTTATTCCTAATATATATCCCAAGTTTTATGACATAATATAAAAAAACCTATGAATAATTAAATTAATAAAGTTATTAATCTTTGTCCTGACGGTCTAAAATCGCTCGCTGTGTGTGGCAATTGCAGCGTTCGCGAGACTTCGTAAAGATAAGTAATCTCAAACGTCCGTCTCCCTGACCCTGATCGCGCAACATTCTGTACGACGGGAGAACCTATCTGCTGAACTCCTTTGTTCCGGTGAGTTATTTTTATTAAAAACTGACATGATGTTTAAGTCTACATTCTGAAATTTTCACAGTGGAATCAATATACCCTAAAGAATTAAACACATGTTTTTTCATGTGTAAAAAATGAGGTGCATTTAGTGTTCTATATATTTTTTTTTATTATTTTACGGTGAGTAACTATTTAAAAAATTATATATATATATATATATGTGTATTTTTTTTTCATTTTAAGGGCATTTATAAACAAGGCTCTCCTTTTTCCAACTGCATTGAAATGATTTTTCCATCTTCTTTTACATAGTAAGAAAACTTCAATGAATGAAACAGTGTTCTTTGGTAAACCAATATTTTAAATGCTGATTGCTGCCAAACTGTGAAGGATATAAATATAATATATGCGTGAAATTCATATTTAAAACATACAAAATAACCTACTGCAATATGTTTAACTTTTGAGACATCATGGTTCAAAAACATACTTTTTTGCATGGAATGATCCATTTGTTATTGCGCTTGATTTTTTGTTATAAAGGCTATTTACTTATTTTGTGATACACATGTAGGCTGCTGTTGACTGTCTTGTGTCCGAGACAAAAATACTAAAAATTATTAAATTAATACATTTTTAGTCTACTCTTTTGGATATAAATAATAAGCATTTCCATTCTCAACTGAGTCCCATCCATTACATGGACTCGTACAGTGACGTAATAAAATTATTTTATTGACAGTATGCTTTATTGTGCACATAATACAGCTGCCTATTACATAAAACTCGTCGCTTTTTCATTTACAAATAGATTAAATGACACTCGACAGATGGTAGCATGAGTATTCGTTGGCATTTGCAGCATCTAGCGGAGACTTCTGAACTTCATGCTATACTAAAAATGTTACGTCTTCTCATGAATATTGCACCTCGAACGAAGATGTACTTGCGTGAAAAAAATGACAAAAGTACAGAAGCAAACAAATGAAGTGAAAAACAAAACAAGATAAAGAAGTTCATTAATGAGTAACTGTTTAAGAATTAAGAGGATTATCGCATCAACATGATCAACATCATCAATACCATCATCCCCGCCATCACAATCACCTTCATCTTCCTCTTCCTGAAGCCATGGTTCCTAGTTTAACCGTTATTGCTCCAATTCCAATGTAGGCCTATATGTTTAATGTATTAATTTTTTTAGACGTCACTCTGATCCTTTGTCTTTTGGATAGTAGTATTTAATGATTGAAAATGTTGAAGCGACTTCATTAAGGTGACGTAAAAATTAGAGTGAAACTCTCATTTCGTACAATAATTTTGTGTAAAAGGCTGTACACATACGGAAAGAGAAAAATAACTATAAATCGCTTTTCCGTTGTCAAGGATTCTAAGAACAATATACTTCTTTCAAATCTCTAAATAAGTACCAAGCAGTAATAAAACAATTTCGATTTGTAGGTACTTCCTATAATGTGTAGCACCATTAAATTATGTCATGTCATTTCGGTTATTAGTTCTTGAAGTGACTGAAAGGAAAGTTATTGTACAATGTGTCGCTGCCTATTATAAGCATTGTGTCAGAAATATATCTAGTAAAAGAAACATATCTCTACTAGGGTCGAACAGATCGTTTAGTTAGTTCTAATCATTAACCCTTTCTAACCCAAATTAAATTTACAAGCAATTCATGTTGAAACAAATAGCTGTATTAGGACCAATTCAGTGACCAAGTTACGGGAGTGGCAACATTTGAAACAAAACTATATTGATGAAAATGTATCGAAATAGAAGTTAACCAGCAAAATTTACCTTCATATGTAACACACAAGTATATAAATGCTATAAAGTTAATTATTGCCATATGGTATCTATAGGTAAGAAAGGGTTAAGCTGTCTCTGGACGTCACATTTAATTAAGCACAACATGGGAACGTTATAATGGGCTGATTCGTTCTTCCTCTACTGTTGAAGTCCAGGGACTCGAATGAAGAGATTTAATGGAACAATTAGTGCAACAAGGTTTACAGTTCCACCCTGCAACTCCACTGATCCGAGACAATAAGAGACGGAGAGGTTGGAAAACGGATTTAGCTTCTACACTTCCAAACGCGTCTTTGAAAAAAGAAACATTTTCTGAACTAAACCTGTAGCAGATACAACTGCCGTATAGAAAGTGTTTCTCCACTATTTCCAATGTTCTTTCCGTTCACATACATGAATTCTTCCTCGTTTTAATTCAGTTATTTAACGACGCTGCATCAACTACGTTATTTAACATCGATGGAATGGGTGATAGCGAGATCAGGTCAAGAATTTGCCAGGGATTACATGACATTTCCTTTACAGTTGCGGAAAAGATAGGAAAAAACAAACCAAACGATGTAATCGACCCAAAAGGAGCTCCGGATCAACAGGCAAGTCCCCTTGGGTAGCGCAGTCGGTGTAGCGCTGGCCTTCTGTGCTCGAGGTTGCGGGTTCGATCCCGGCCCAGGTGTGTGCTTAAATGCGACAGGCTTATGTCAGTATATTTACTGGCAAGTAAAAGAACTCCTGCGGGACAAAATTCCGGCACACCGGCGATGCTGATATAACGTCGGCAGTTGCCAGTGTCGTTAAATAAAGCCTGAGCTACACCGGTGGCTTACTTCCTTATTATAAGTTTCAACTTGCTTAATAAAAATTCACTTCTTTATTATATTACCAATAATATTGGAGTTTGTAGTTTCTTTCCTGAAACTTCCATTGTCAATACTACAATTAAACAGCCTAAATCAAACCATTTGCTGTGCACACAAAATAAAATTATAATTTTTCTTACTATCATTGCCATAAAATTCACTTTGCTTAAGGTATACATCGAAATATCAGATTTCTTTAAAATTGTGGAAAATTATGTTTTCGCCTCATCTGGAAGCTCATTTCTTCCAGTTTTCAAAAATATATAGGCCCTAACTTGTGGCCATTATCTCAATAATTTTATAATTATTTGGGCATTTACAATATAAGCGCACAATACTTTGTATACCTTACTTCATCTTCAGTGTTTTTTTTTTTTTTCCTATTTCACATTTTTCGACATTTATTATCCTTCCGATGGATATAAAGTAGACTGCCAACTGGGCAAAATACTCCATTAAGGTACCAAATTGAATGATTCAAGATAAATAAACTATTTTAATTTGTAACATTCTCTGTATGCAGGGGATCATTTTGGCGAAAGAAGTTTTACCCTACGTCAATTTCTAATGGTTTTTAAGCCCACGCAGAGGAGAAGTGATTTCTTTCCAAAGACAACCTATCTAGAGGAAGGAAAACCTTAATCAAGAACTCCAGGTTAACGGTTGTACGGCTGACTGGTAATTCGTCCACGTATAAAAGTATTTACTCGAAAGCTTCAGTTTATCCAAATTGATTAGTTATTCAGTACATAAATAATGAAAGGTGTACTATTTACCTTATACCGTACGTTAGAGTTCACTCGGTCATGAAAGAACACAGTTCTTTAAAATACTCATGCATTTTCTGAACAAATGTAGGCTACATAATTTCTTCTACAAATCCATTTTAAAGACCTATGTTAATAATTCATTCTTGATGACTAATATTATTCGCTATGTTCTATAGTTTGAATTTGTTTAAAATGTCGGGAATTCTTTATCGTGCATTTAAGAACTATTAAAGAATACGATCAAAGTAGTGCCAAATGCTAATGAAAAACTAATAATTACATACAATCTTATTTACACATACGGTAACAATATGAAAGAAAAATAGAACATAGGAAATAAATTAACTTTGCACCAACTAAAAGCGTTTCTTCCTTTCGGGATATAAGGAAACGTCCTTGGGTTAAAATTTTCCATCAAGATATAGGAAAATAAAATATCACGCCGCATAATCGAGGACACACACACACGCACGCACGCACGGACGCACGCACACACACAGATATATATCTGTTCGTAAAATTCCCGAAGCCAAGGAAGCAACTTGTGACAGCTACGTAATGCATATTATTGAACCCCCTACCATCCACTCCCCGAATTATAATCCAATGAGAACTGAATACATCATAGGCCTTTCTGGAGCCATACAAGAAGTGAACACGACTTTGCCATATAGATATCTCTCCTAACTTCCCATCCGGAATTATCTGTCTGTCCATCTACCTAGCCATCCTGCAATTGTCATCACAATGAGGGAAGGAGGAATGCTATTACTTGCAACGTCGTGCTTTGGCCCTGTACCTTCCACGAGCTTCACTAGAGACGTCGGAAGTCGAATCGTTCTCCGCGTACAATGTAAAACTACACGCATTCGCGTGACATTTGTCGTCTGCTTGCTTTTCCATGTTCATTATTTAGTGTAATGTTTTACGTAAAGTAGCCTTGCAGTGACTCACTTGCACGGCATGAGAAAGTATTAGAAAACAAGAAGGCAAACTTCTAATATTATCGGCGTCTTGAGGTCAGAATCACACGCTGTCACTCTCAGAGAAAAAAACTTCAAAAAGCTTATTTATGTATAATGTGCTAGACCTTCCAGGAGTTACAGCGAAGACAATAGATAGGCTATCCCGAATATGACAAGTAAGTTATTATTACGCATTTTATGCAGAAATTAAAATAAACACTATTTTAGTAAAGGTTTATTAAATTATCCACGATTACACACTTATAGACATTGCTTTTTCTCAAATCACATAATATAACTTCCTGCTACAAACCTCGTCTTAAAGTCTATCAAAAAGATGAGTGTCACTTTTAACAGAAGACATGCTAATAAACCATAACGTTGCAAATTTCTTGCGTTTATATAATGTAACATAATTATTTTATCTTAATAAGATCTCGGTTTTCATAGGGTGTATTGTATTGTATTGTATTATATCATATTATATTATATTATATTATATCATATTATATTATATTATATCATATTATATTATATTACTGTATATTATATTATATTATATATAATTGATCCACATATCAGATATGAGAAGAATGAACGGGACCAAGATGTGGACCACGAAAATAAAGGTATTTATGAGCCTTGTATTCCCTTCTTTTAGAAGATGTATGAAGACAAGTTCCCTAATTTCAAATATATTGTACAAGATTTAAGCTATATATATATTTTTTTTTGGTGCGAAAGAGACTATCTATCACAATACCGTAAATGTATTTAATAACTCTGGCCTCACCAAACAATATCCAATTCCTGTGGAATAACAATTAGCGCGTCTAGTCGCGAAACCAGATGGCCTGGGTTCGAATCCCGATTAGGGCAAGTTACCTGGTTGAGGTTTTTCCGGGGTTGTCCCTCAACCCAATTTTAGCAAATTGTGGGTAACTTCCTGTGCTGGACCCCGAACTCATTTCACCGGCATAATCACCTTCATCTCATTCAGACGCTAAATAACCTAAGATGTTGATACAGCGTCGTAAAATAACCTACTGAAAAAAAAAATAAAAAAAAACAATACCCAATTCTATTTTCTGAGAACTTTATTGCTGATTACATTAGAATTTTAAATCATCACATATATAAAAATATTTAAGGTAATCCTAAAGTACAAAAGTTCATAACTTTTGCGAGTGCCATAATATATAAATGAAAGTGAGGGAAGGATAAAATTGAACCATCATTATCATCTCTTCAATACGTTTCCAATTCTCGATTATGATGTTTGTGCTAGAGTTTCACGCTGCACACAGCTGTCGACATATCAACAAACCAGAAACTCTACTTTCAACATCGTAATTTTTACGAGTGTCTGTGAACGTGTAACTTTTAATCAGAATAAGGCAAATAATTTTCACTTCATAAAAGTAACCGACGTTACATAACCTAATATCTTATTAGTCTTCCGAAATTGCTGTCAAAATAACATTTTCATACAATTGCGTGAATATGTCTTTGTTTTATTGTTTCGTATTTTATTAGGAAATTTTTATTGCTTATTATTTGTTATTGCGATTGATTTTTGTTTATAAAATTTGTGAAGTGCAACATTTATGAATGTGGATGGAAGAAAAATGTTGTGTAATCACTGCCGACATCCTACACTAGTAAGTATTAAACAGTGTGTTAAAAGTAAATATAATTTCTCTTAACATCCCAGAATATACTTTATCCAGTACTCGTAAAAATTACGAACATTTGTATTTAACGATGTGTGCGAAAAGTTTGTGTCCTAGGGTTAAAAAACAGTATGTCAAATAATGTAGACCTAAACATTAAACGAATATGTATTACTATATTTATTGCAATTATTGTCTTAAATGATTGATGTGAACTGTGTCTCAATGCAATTTGTTAAACACAAGCAGCTTCATCTGTTTGTTTCTTTGATCCAGAAAATGTTTTTCTTACTTGTGTATTTGTTATTTACTACAGTCTATGACAGAAACAAAATAAAGGTGTTAGCTGTGTTAAGAATTTCATCGCTCTTTAAAATAAATCATTCTCGGCCATGTTTCACACCGTGAACTTCTAAAATAGTTCGTTGGACGCATTCGGATTTTTATTACAGTATCACTTACTTGTCCGCATTTCTGAATTGATAATCAAATAGTATTGAAATTTGCCGCTAGAGCGCACATTTTCATGGTAGTATTCTAAATCGAGCCTGGAAATAAAATGAATAACTCTGTAACATAAACTATGAAGAATATACCTGGTTGATTTAATATTTTCCCAATATCATTCCATATGTTCTTTTTGCATATTACATTACTATAACTCTAATTCTACAGGGACATAATTTTATTTTTACTTCAATTTTTATTGTACCTGAGATTTTTAATGTACTTCACTCCCACCCCTTCTACTAATGAAGTTTCAACTGTTCTCCAGACAGAATCAAGGCCGCATATAGTAAACCGCACTGAGTTATTGAGTACAGTACGTTCCAGAAATATGTTCGCGTTTTCCAGTGACGAAAGAACTTTCAATATTGAATCATATTTTCGCACAGGTACTGTCCGTTTGCCTACGTCGCATCCCGATTTCCCCCACCTGCTTCTGCACGCCTCTCTGTAAAAGCAGGGCTGTCTTATCTCTTTTCTGAAAGCATTAATTTCTGTTAGGAATCGGACGTTTACGTAATATTATACAACTCTTTAAAATAACTTAAATAAAAGGGCTTCGTTAAGTAATTAACTGTCACGTGATTTCCCCCCTTTCTACGACCCTGCGGCATAACCACTTGGACGGACAGTAGATAGCATGTCTGAGTAATTTTATCTGTGCGGGCCGGGCAGAAGTGAAGATTGAATTTACAGTACATAAGGTACTCTTTTATAGAGTAGGTACAGAATTATTTCAACATGAGTTACTAGTACGAAGGACGAAACTGGTAATTGGAATTAGATGCAATAGTCTATAGTGCGATAATATGCACAGAAGAACTGAAGCCTGTATCGAAATGAACGGCCACCATTTTCAAAAATGTGTTCAAATATCCATATCATGATTATTTTCCAATTGAACTTCATTCTCTGTATTGTAAGCTAATGTGCTGTAGACAGTATAATATACACTGCATAATGAATACGTTCGCATGAATAGCTCAGTTCGTGATTAAAAACACTTATTCTTAATACAGTACTGCGTTTTGATTAAACAAAAGCCTAATGAAAATTATCGAACTCAAAATCGCCATATTTCCTACTTTACGTAAATGGATGAAGTACTTTTCTTCCCTTCTATACCTAGTAAAGTGATTTGTTTGTGTTTTACGCCGGTATCATGGAACTCCAGTCGTGGAAGGAGGTAGCGAACGGTGTTTCCGGTTCTCTAAAGGTATAGCCAGTTTAATATTAAAAATGTTAGTAAAAATAAAATGATGTCCCTGTATAAATTTTAAAGCTCTTCATACTGTTGGACTAACAAAATAAGACTCGCGTTATCCATTTCATTTATACCTTCAATATTACCGCGATTGGAAACCTTGCATTGATATCATTGTCATGACATTTTCTATTTCCATCTTGGCCCGTAAGGAAATTATTTAGAATTCTCTGGCGAGAATTCTGGACGGAATCTGGTCATGTGGACGATGCCAAGTGGGCGATGCTCCATTTAAAATAATACAAATAATAACAATTCAAACGCAACGAACGACTCCGTTCCGTAAAGTCAGCGCCTACCTTGATTCAACGATTATCACGGTAAGACCTTGTTCACCGATAAGAAAATTGGTCTTTTATACCTTTTTTTTAAAGATGGGACATGACAGTTAAGCGGTCGAGCTTGGAACTACAGCGCTATGTTGCCAATATGGACTACCACGCTGCCAGCTGATGGACGCTAGCTATTGACGTTAATATGGTTGATGTTAAAACACTCATTGACAATTGACGTGAAGGTAAAAAAATAATACAAAAACAGACAGAGAAATCAAAGAGGAAAGTACCAATGTTAAAACTGTGTGCACAATAAAATGTCGCCAAGAGAGGTATTAAGCACTCGTCACGTGAGAACTGTAAGTTTGGCAATTCAACTGTTGTTACCATAGCAACAGTCTACCACGCTATGTGACATTCAGTTGTTTTTCCGATCGCAACGCTCCTGCCATGTCACATCCTTCAAAAAAAGAGGTATAGTTGATATCATTGTCGCTCTTATGACGTTTATGAATTAATATTATACATGTATTCACGGGACACTCTAGTTATAAGGTTAGCAAAGCACAAAGTCATCTCTGAAGGTAACAATTTTATTGTGGATTAAATTTTCTTTTAACCAATGGCACGGCCCTTAACTTGCCGTTATTCGCCCCGACTCTACGAGTGTGACTCATAGATGTCGTAGTACCGAGAAACGTAGACCACTTAGATCGTCAGATATTATCCAGACTGCAAAATAAGCGATGGATCTACATGACACTCATAATGAATGGTGATGAAGATGGTGGTGGAGAATTGTTGAGATGTCACACAGGAAACGGAGTACTTAAAGAAAACCCCCGTGTTGCATTGCCCACGGGTTTGCCCAACACAGATTATAAATTCAGGGTGGAACTGGAAGAACGGTAAAACATAAGACGAAACAAACATGGCCCCAATAGGAGGGCAATGGATCTTCAGTTTTCTCGATTTAGTTAGAAACTTTACCGTTGAAACACAGAAAAAGTACTCTTAATTTCATATTTTTAGTTCCATTATTAACTTACGGCTCAGAAAACTGGTCATTAAACCGCGCATCAAAAAGAAAAATCCAAGTAAGTGAAATGAAGTTCCTACGAGGTGTTGCAGGTTATACTTTATTGGATCATCAAAGAAACGAAAATATCCGACAATTATTAAATATTTTTAATTTAGAAGAAAAAATTAAAAATCAGAAACAAAATTGGTACCAACATATTACAAGAATGAGTAATGACAGATTACCAAAACAAATGATAGATTATGCACCAACAGGATACAGAAATGTCGGAAGACCGAAAATAAGAGGGACAGATTATTTAAGACTTGAAGACGGAACAGTCCAATAGGCCTAATCCCTGTAGCTGAAGAAGAAGAAGAATTTCATATTTTGTATTACATTTGGACCTCCTTACTTATAGAGTGTAATTTTCTATGACAGAAATATGTTATTGCGGTGCAATTATCTGAACTCAAACTCCGAACAGGAATTTGATGTCCCAATCCATCCTGTGTTTTTGTGTGGTTCCTGTTTCCTACAGTTTCAACCCATATCTAATATGCTTGTTACATAATTCGCAAGGTGCAATATTAGCAATGGCATTTAATTTGTCTAAGCCTGGATTTGTAACAACGGCACTGAAGGATATATGTTACGTGAAGCTACTGGCGGGAGTGATTGATGGAGTCTGATCATGGATCATGGATTGTTAAAATGACCCGGGAAGTAGGTTAGGCCACGTGCAAACCCCGGGTTTAGAGGTTATATTGACGTGTTATTACCCATCATGCCTTGCCGTCATGTATTTCAGTCCAGCCATAAATGTTTCGTGAGAATGCCACACCCGTTCCCGTATGTTTTAACAAAGCAAGGAATGGGAAAATCCCACAGGCAGCCATACAGTCATTCTATGCTGTGTACACAGTGTCACATTAAACAGCTTGCAAATTAATTACCACAGAGTTTAACTATTGACGCATTCAAAACGCAGTCAAACCAAAAGCAAACTGGCTGAATTCTTCGAAACCGTTGTCGACGCACTAAATATAAGATATTCTTACACACGATTTTATAATTCTAAATATTTTTTTCCTCCTTCTACAAAATTATAAAGAAAAAGTAAGGTGACGCTGCAAAAACATGTCACCTGTGTACAGTGATCTCTTGTAAAGTACCGATACATTAATATATTTGCATTATTAGTATATCGAGTGAATTCACGTTAAACATAATCAGCATTACGAAAATGTTCGCTTGCTTTTATTTTAAAAATCATTACAAAATTTCGAAATTGGCTTTTACGATTTGCTGTTTTTTTTTTTTTTTTTTAAGTTTTGTGTCTCCAATGAGAAAAAAAATATTTAAAGAAAATAATGAGGTAGAGAATATGTCCAAAAATTTCCAATTTTTCTTCATATATTTAATTTTATTTATGCTTGGTGCGAACTACACCATCTCATTTTAATGCCGAAATAAGGAAGTATGAAATTATGAAGTCTACATGCATGCCCCCATACAACTTCATGATGTTTAAAGGGGATACATTTGCCTTTACTTCTAACAGAAGGAATCAGACAAAATCGATAAGTGCATAACTTTACTATGCTGCAGATCTTCACGTAGAACTCTATGTGTGGCTGCGATCACCTGTCGTCAGGCAGAAAGCTCTACATAACTATATGTGGATGGTGCGAAAACTGAAACATACAGAGAGCAAGGGGGATATAAGGAGAACAAGAGAAATATAAATAGAACAAGGCAAAGACAAGGGAAACAAAGTGAAAATAAGGACAGCAAGGGAAAGACAGGGAGAACAAGGGTAATACAAGGAGAATAAGGGGAATACAAGTAGAATAGGAGGAATACAAGGAGAACAAGATGGGCACAAAGGGAACAAGGGGAAGACAAGAACAAAGGAAAGACAAAGAGAATAACAGGAACACAAGGAAAACAAGAAAAGGGTTTGTGTTTTTTAATGTGGTGGTTAATTTGTAAGTTACCACTCCCGTTCGCTAGTGAGGAGAAATACGTAGTTCTAAGCCTTAAAAAGAACTATTCAAATTCGTCTGCAAAAATTTACGTAATCCTAATTGTTACGGAAATAAAATAAATAATGTATATAATTTTATATATATGTATACATAGTCCTATAGACCTACATACTTACACACACATATATACATATATGCACACAGTGCGATCGAAAAGTCCCTTCGCAGTTCCATTAGTTCTAGTAATCCTGTAGAAAGTTGGCACTTCCCCATTAATTCCGGTCTGACAACCTCATATCCCCAGTCCATCATACACTTGGCGGCCAGTGCTGCCACTTGAATTCTCTGCCTAGTAGATTCTCTTCCCGTCACGAGCTACACAAGCACTGCGGAGAGACTTTTGGATCGCACTATATAGCATATGTATTCCTGTAAAAATTACAGCTGTCTATAGAACCATGTCTCTACTTGAAAAGTTTTTCATATAAAAGGTTCAAGAATGAAAGATTCCCACGAAAATTAGTTTACAAGACCTAAATTAAGGAAATAAAACACAGTAAAGTGAAAGTAATTGCACAAGGAGAAACGTGAGACTAACAGATCGGTAGATATAAAAGGAAATGTGCATGAATAAGTCTATAACCTACTTTTAAGGCGCAGAATATATCATTTCTCGTCTTAAATGATTTAAAAGTCAGGATAAACCCTTTAACTAACAGAGTCGCTGTTTGTTATAAGAAATTACATGCTTATTATACCGCTTTGGTAACTCAGTTCGCATGTTGCTGGCGTACAATGATCGCGGAGCTGAGTTTAAATCCCGGCGACGTGACAGTGGGGTTGTTTTTTGGTAGGCAAAGCTAAGGTTGTGACGATTTTTCTCGAAATCTTCCCGTTTTATCTACATCATTTCACCAGAACACTAAACAATCATCTGTTTGTTATCTCCGTTTAGAAAAATAGGCCACCACTTGTGTTTGTACGATGTCTCATCGGCTATTCACCATGTTGGGTATTTCTCGCGATTTGTCCGAAAATGGTAGGTGGCAGTGATGACTGTTGGTCGAAGACTCATAAATCTGCAAAAGAGACATAATTTCAGATACCTCACAGCTATAGCAGACCACAACCTGAGGTATGGTGTAAGAATTTAATAGCTGGAGATTAATGCGTGGTGTGGCGAATGGTGGGGCCTGCTTAGTCGGGCAACACATCGACACACCTTCACGGATGCACAACAAGCCTATTTGGGTTGAAGTTCTTAGGAGTGCTTTAGGTCCCCCACGATATTAAGCAATTCTGTTTTTCCCTCTTTATGTACACATTACAATAGCGAATCCTCTAGATAGCTTGATCCAGTTCTGAAATCATATCCCGGTGAGTGAAAATTACATTTTTGGACGATCATGTGTTTGTTGTATTTACAGTTGTTGTTAGGCCTTAAAAATTAGAATTTCCATACAGAAACTTGTTGCTGGGGAAACCATTCTTCATAACATACAATTATATTAAATTAGACCCATTACAGTGCACTTATTGTTACTTAGTTACCATTACAGTGCAGGCTTGCGGAGTCTTTGGAATAATATTGCTCTAAATTTTCAATGCAAACTATACTCGTATTGTATTTTCAATTTAAAAAATATGAACATGCAAAAACTGTTCTACAATACACGTTTATGAACTGCACTAAAAATTTAAGAAATTGAAAAATTCGCTCTGCTCGTTTTTCAAACTTTTCCTCGATATTGTAAAAAGCACTTCTCAACCTTGAATAGTAATATACTATCTATAGACCAGGACAGTATTCAAATACCTTTCCTTAAGTTACTCCCGTTTCGCGTAGAATTTACACCATTTTTCAATTTTCTACTATTCATAATCATAGCAAAAAATTGTTTTTGCTTGCAGTCTATTCCTTCCTATACATTGTTAGTCTGGCAATATCAAGAATTCTACCAGAGTAAAATCTTTACTTGCAATCATAGCATGAGATGATTGTGAGAATAATGAGTAGCAGTGACGAATGGTCATCTGAAAGAGAAGTGGCCAGGGGAATCTAGTCTGAAGCCTTCTGACTTAGTAAAGTGGATTGTTTTACGTGCTCTAAATTTACAATATGACTTACACTACCGTCAAAAGTTTTCGATCATCTATCACAACTATGGATTTGTGGTTAAAACAGGGATTGCATTTTTAATGTTGTCATATCATAATGCCAGAGAGATAAAATATTTATTTTATTGGTATATTTAGTTTTTCCGATGTCTCTGTACATTGAAACAAAGTATACAGTTGTTTTCATAGTGATCGAAAGCTTTTGACCAGTAGTGTATATAGATCATACCAAATCTATTTCCTTCCAAACAAAGACAAGCTAATAATTTTTGTTGTCAAGGCTGGATTTTAGCTAAGCATATACAGGGACATCATTTTATTTTTACTAACAGTTTTAATACTAACCTGGCTATACCTTTGAATTAACGGATCGAGAACTGGAACACCGTTTGCTACCCCCTTCCACGACTGGAGTTCGATGATACTGGCGTAAAATACAAACAAATCACTTTACTAGGTACAGGAGGGAAGAAAAGTAGTTCATCCATTTACGTAAACTAGGAAATATCGCAATTTTGAGTTTGATAATTTTCATTAGGTTTTTGTTTAATAAAAATACAGTGCTGTATTAACAATAAGTGTTTTTACTCACGAACTATGCTATCCACTATCCATGCAAATGTATTCATTGTGCAGTGTCTACTTCACAATAGCGTACAATATAGAGAATGAAGTTAAACTGAAAAATAATCATAATATGGATATTTAAACACATTTTTTAAAATGGTGGCCGTCCACTTAGATACAGGCTTCAGTTCTTTTGTGCATATTATCGCATGATAGACTATTGTATCTAATTCCAATTATTACCTGTTTCGTCCTCCGTACTAGTAACTCATGTTGAAATAATTCTGTACCTCTCTACAAAAGAGTACCTTACGTACTGTAAATTCAATCTTCACTTCTGCCAGACCCGCACAGATAAAATTATTTAGACATGCTATCTACTGTCCGTCTAAGTGGTTATGTCGCAGGATAGTAGAAAGGGGGAAAATCACGTGACATTTAATTACTCAACAAGGCCCTTTTATTTAAGTTATTTTAAATAGTTGTATAATATTAATTAGACGTCCAATTCCTAACAGAAATTATTATTTTCAGAAAAGATCTAAGACAGCCCAGCCACTAGCCCTTACAGAGGGGCGAGCAGAAGCAAGTGGGGAAAATCGGGATACGACGTAGGCAAACGGACGACAGTACCTGTGCGAAAATATTATTCAATATTGAAAGCTCTTTCGTCACTGGAAAACGCGAACATATATTTATGAAACATATTATACTCACTAACGTCTTGGTTCTGTGTGCAGGACAGTTGGAATATCATTAGTAGAAGGGGTGGGAGTAAAGTACTCATACATTCAAAAACTCAGGTACAATAAAAATTGAAGTAAAAATAAAATGATATCCCTTTAGGACCTAATGTTAAAAATTACAGCCAACTGACCACCAGAATGGCTCGAAAAATTAAGTGAAAGAGATAAATCGTACTGCGAATGCCAACATGGCAGGATGCAGGCACAATAATTTTTCATTCATTAGAGGTACTCTTGGACTTGTTCCAACGAAACTAGACTTAAATCACACACATAATACACACAACACATTCATACAACAGTAACAAATTTAAGTTAGCGTGTCATATTAATAGAGACTTCTTGCTACACTGGTTTTCATTTACGTTAAACTGTAAAGTCATGATCGATGTTCTACGCGTGCGTCACATTAACGTTACCAGAAATCCTGCTACGGTGATACGACAATCCTATTTCTTTATCGTAAAGCTTTATCGTGAGCAGAATGGCGCAGGAAAGACTAGGTTTCAACATTAATGATGACTTAATGCTAATGTGTGAAGTAATTGCAACTAATTCCTATGAAAACTTGAATTTGTGGAAAGATATTCATGAGAAAATAGTGACTGCAAATGAAACACCTTTTTGAGTTGTTACAGATTTGTGCTCTCAGTGTATCAATATTTGCCAAATGACGTATAAACTTCGTCGTAAAATTAGATTTAGAATGTGGACTGGATAGTACGTCTATCCAATAAGGAAGACACGCAGTAGCTGCATGACATACCGCCATTACTTGATGAGGACCGCGGGGTTGAGTTATTGGAATTTCTTTACGATCAACATCCTCCGTTGACAATTCATTGGATTACCGATATGACAAATCCGAAAGCTGTAGTTAAACTGGATTAAGAGGAACAGGTCATTTTATCCAAACATCTCACTTTCATACCGAAAACTTTTTTTTCTAGGTAAATAATATATGATATGGATACCTTTCCTGCCTTTCGTAAAAGGAAACAATTATATCTAAAGCCAAATACTGTAGTTTATTTTATTAGAGCTATCGTCGTCAACGTCAACATCAGCAACATCATCACATTGTAGATTTCCGACTCGTGAAATAATCATGTCTTCAAAAGCTGCAGGAAAACTGATTGAAAATTCCTTGGCTTTTGGTGAGCCGGATCTAGAACGGATCCTTGTACTTAGCTTATATTATGCAAGAAAATAACTTTGTTATTACCAATGAAACTTCAGTCTTTTTCAACGTTTTATAAATTTTATTTGCAGTACAAAACATTAATAAACTGTAACGTCTTCCGTTCTTTTTCTTCAACTTAGCAACCGAAAAAAGAGGAACTTTTATAACACATTTATCTATTTAAACTGTGATGCAAATAAAATGATTAAAATAAAATGTTATTTCTTTTTAATCTCTTGTTTAATAGACAACAACTGCATATGAACTGCACACTTTTGGAATGTTTAGTCCCGAAAATTCACATTGGATTACCCGACATTCGTCTTAATATTTGAAAAACCCTCGGGGAGAGCCGAACGAGATAATCAGCTTGACGGAGATTCGAATCCAGGCCCCAAGCACAGTTAGAAGCAAACGTTCCGCTCATAACCTCATGATGGTGATGATTATTATTATTATTATTATTATTATTATTATTATAGGCCCTACTAATATTAATAGAAGTAAATCAAACTGAAAAAATGTCCTACTCTCAGGAATATTTGATATTCAAAACACTATTTAACAAAAGGCTGGATAGCTGTATTATATTCGGTGTGAAAAATTTCCTTCCAATATTGGTATTAAACCCAAGATTGATCAGCCTATAGCAATTAACTACAGATCCATTACATATTTCATTAAGGGGATATAATTGAGAACGTTTCATTTAATATGCAGTGAAATGAGAAAGGTTAATGCCATATAGGCACTTATGCAATAGGAATGAACAGAATATAAATTCGGATCACACCAGTTTTTATTATTGTTATACCTAACTTATTATTATTATCATTATAAATTATCTCATAATCATCATTATCATCACGTAGCTGTTTGTGTAGTTCAATTTGCAGAGTGCCGGCTTACGACGACAGAGGGTCTGAACTCAAATCTTAGAGATGGAGGAGTTGTATTTGTGGTGGACAAAGTCGAGGTCAGAAGGTTTTTTTGAGATTCTCACGTGTTTTACTTTTCATGACAATTTATATTTTATTATCACCTTTGCCTAAAAAATAGGGCATCACTTATGTTTGCGTAACACAGAATGGCCATATCGGCTTTTCCAAGGATTCTAAGATTGCAGTGATGATGGATTTTAGACGACTCATAGATATACATAACAGGAACCGCAGTCCCCAGGATACTTATTGTCTGATAGGAACGTAAGAACTCACGTAGATCTGAGAGGTACGGCTGACCATGACCAGGGATACCGTATACGATCTCCTTGGCCGGAACACTATCGGCACGCAAATCTTTTAACCGCGGATGCATAGAAAGTCTATTTCGGCTAAAGTGCTTAGGAATGTTCTATGTCCAGTCCAATATGCACTTCTATAACTGGGCCGTCATTACGTGAAATATATTTTATACTAAAAACGAAGACATTATGCCAAAGAAATAAATACCAGAAGTAAATAGGAAAGGAAACTGATAAATCGATAAGTGATGATTGTACGTTATCTTACTAAAAAAGTGAACCTTGTTGGATTTGTATTGCTTGTAGTACGAGTACAGGCGCTTTCACTTTCCTGTTGTAAAGGTTGTAGGCTATTATGAGATCTGTAAACGCCATGAAATGAATAAATAATAATATAGACGCCATAAGCAAATAAAAAACTAATATACGAGCAAGAAAGTATGTGAGAAAAACGAACAAAAAGAAAATGAAAAAAAAAAAAATGAAATTAAGAAAATGAAGTAAAATAAAGCATAAGAGGAAAGAACTGTAAGAATTACAAGAAGGAAGATAGTTGAAAATGAGATGAAGAAAGAAAGAAAGAAAGAAAGGGAGAGAAATGGAAAGGAAAATAAATAAAAAGGAATGGCAAGAATGTAAGAGATAAAATAGAATAGAAAAAATACGATAAATAAGAAAGAGATAAATAAAAGAAGAAACTAAGTTAAGAAAGAAAGAAAGAAAACATAAAGAAAGGAATGAAAGAAGAAAACAGCGAAAAGAAAGAAATTAAAGAAGGAACAAGAGATATAAATTGAGAGAAAAAGGAAAAAAGGATATTGCTAGAAAGAGAAGAAATTAAACGAAAAGAGGTAAATAAAGAAAAGAAGAGAAAATGGGGCAAAGAGGTAAGAAGAATATGAAGAAAAGAAAATCAGAAAATTAGAAAAGAGAAAGGCAAGAAAAGAGGAATGAAAAGAGAGTAAGTTTCGTTTATAGTTTTCCTAGAACAGGGATGTAAAACTGTGCTACAATTTAAGCATGCGTCATAAGCCGGAACATGTAACTCATCTCTTCCCTTCAACCCTCGCGTCATTGTACGGTAAGGGGAGAAGAGAAGAGAGAACAGTGTGTTTGCCAAACGTCACAGAAACGTCATTGAAAACACCGGCTTTGTGGATGGTTGAACGAACTCTTTCGCCATTCTTCCACCCCTATCTTCCCAGTTCTGCAACCCTGTCCTAGAACCATACCCAGTAGTACTATGATAATGAGATAAGGTCAGTTCACATAACTTCAACACATTCATGTTACATTATTCTTCCTCTCATAATACAGCAATATTGACGTCAGCCTGTGGCATTCAGTTATGTGTGAAGCTATAAATTCTACAGAGTTTTGGTCAAGGATTCCTTTAATTCGTGAGTGGGTCTCGAACACACAGTCTTTATTCGTGGAAACTGAACGGAAGAAAGAAATTCATTGCCTAAAAACACAGGATGATATTCAGACTTTTCATTATGATGCAATATTGTGGCTTACAGAAGTTACACCAGTAATAAATAAGAAAGGATGCATAGTAAACTTTAAAGCAAGCAGAGCTCATAACATGAGCAGGAAGGATTGGCAGTGGCTACATCCAATACATCCTTGCAGTTATTGAACTTGGCTCTTTGGAGTGTAATCCTTTCATTTCCAGAACCTGCTATTCACTGAACACCAACTACCGAAACTCAATTCCCTTGTCTGTTTGCTGAGCTCCGGGAAAGGTCGTCTTCTCCTGTCGATGTCTAGGTACACTCAGATTTTATTAACTCTACACTGTATGTTCCCAAATCAATGAGCAAGGTCATTGCCGTGTAATATTATGAGAGATATAATGAAAGTCATTATCTTCAAGCACTCAACTATGAAAAACTTTGCGGCTGTACTTATTTTAAGCCATCTCTTCTCCGCTGTTCCCATGCTTCTTGGTCCTTTAGGAATAGAATAAACATTTCGTCTCTGTTGAACTCTTTATATCCTTTCCATGTTGTTAGTCTACAGTCGCGCTCAAACCTCCTGACGTTTCGCGAGCGCCAGCAACATGCGAGCGCGACGTTGTCACAACGCTTTTCTCCGTCTCTGTCTCTCAGTGGCAGTAGTTTTAAAACTGTGGAGCGCGACGCTTTACCTGAGATTCGTTAGATAGGAAGATGCAGAAGGCATAATAATAATAATAATAATAATAATAATAATAATAATAATAATAACAATAATAATAATAATAAATATTATCATAAGATTGCATCGATTGAAATTAAAAGTCACAAAATATATCTAAATAATCATACTCGCTGAGATTATATCGGTTTTTTTTAACAGTTTTACTTCTAATAGGATTAATAAAGTTGCCGAATAACACAAAGGTACAATGTGATAAAATGAATTGAATGATAAGCTAAATTTGAAATAGTAATTTTCTGTACAAGTGATTTATTGACATAGCCATAAATAACATTATGTCCATGCTATGAAAGCATATTCTTGCAAAAATAGCGGTTATTATACGTCTATGATCCGTTTAAGGAAAATGATGAATGAATGAAACGTGCTGAAAATTTCTACTCCAGTGGAAGACGACATTAAGGACGACAATAAAAAATATCGCGACTCAATCAATGCAGCTGCGACGTTGGGAGGATGTAAGCGCAGAAAAGTGAAGTGTGGTAAACACGAGGACTTGGAGAACATATACACGACTTTTTTTTTTTCGAAAGAATTGAATACAGTAGGGACTATATATTTTAATGTCTTTGACGTACAGTACAGTAATTACATAGTGGAGTAATACTGTATTACCATTCATGTATATCAATGAAGAAAAATACTAATAGATACTGTATATAAGTCAAAATTAATATACCACCTAATACGCGGTCCCGATTAATACGCGGTCCCTTGAACAGCGTCTTATCGGGGTTTTACTTTACTAACCCATAAAACTGGAACCACGGGGGGTATAAATGTGATTTTTGTTTGTATGTATTCAGAAAACATTAAACATTCATCATCCTATACATGCAGGGTCCCTACAACATACCAATTTTCCGAGCATACTTGTTATTTGATCTTGAAACTTTCAGAGCGACCAGTATGAGGCGAGTCTGCGTGCCCATATGTTGCAACTCAGCACTGCCGCTATTGGCTATCGCCGATAAGCAGACACACCTGCAAACGTCAGGAGGTTTGAGCGCGACTGTAGTCATTGTTTTCTGCAATCTTCTATTCTTTATCACACTAAATTCTTAAAAGGACTTTGCATACGTTCATTTGTTAGTATGTCGTTTCTTGAAAAACTGATCTAGAGAGGTTGCTTTGTCGAAACCTGGATACTACGCGAATCATAGTAATGTCAGCTAGTGTGGGTTGGGAATGCGTCTATCAGGGAGTCTCAGACAGAAGTAGCACTGTTCTTCGTGATAACAAATTAATCTTGTTTCTCATATCTATCATTACAGATTTAACAGAATATTTTCCTTAGGATGGAAATTAATTATAAATGATCACCGGTTGCGTAAGTTAGTCTCAGGTTACCTTCAATCTATACATAATACAGAATAACTATCTGAACAACACTTTAGGAGCAAATGTAGGATCAAAACTATAATATTTTTTTTTAAGTACCGGCAATTAAAGGATTGAAGTGTTTGGGCATGGCACTGTATAGTAGACAACTCGAAGCACTTTTAGATTGGAAACTAGTTTACAATAATCAATAGCAGAGCATTGATAAACTTGTTTTATCTCATGGTTCACTAGAGAATATATTCGAAATTATAGAGAATTTTGTTGCTTAAGTGTATAGAAAGCAGCAGGAAATGAATTATGCTTTCGAAAAAGATCAAAAACGTCTCTGATGATGCTGCTACTTTCAGAAAAGAGACAATAAGTGCCATTTATTCCTCCACTGGTGTATCCTATACTTTATTCAAACATTCTTTGTCCTTACAGACAGAAATTCGGAGGTCAGAACCACACTATGTAATTCATCTATGCCAGTGCTCTATGTGCAAAAGTTTTCTTCTCTGCACACGAGCAGTATGCGAAAGCAGGTCGTTCCACTGCTTGCAATGCTTTTTTTTTGCTCGTGAACGCACGTGTGTCTACTCAGTGCTTTTTAAGAACAACTGAATTGGTCACCACTCACATGTGCGATAGATGATTTCTTAACTTACGTCATAAACAGACATCGAGATTTTGGACCCGATAGAATAAGTTTACTAAGTCCATACTATAGGCAGCTTTTTCATTGTGTTAGAGGGGGATGGGAGTCGGCAGAAGAAGAGACATGTGTACATGAAACCCAGTCCAGTCCAGTCTGCTGGTGCTGTACAGTGACGTTCCAAAAAAAAGCAACTAATTTATCAAACATTAAAATAAAACGATTGTTAGAGGAAAAAATTCTATAGGACCAAAAAATTAATGTTTACATACATTAAAATAAAATAAAAACCTATAATGCGAAATTTTCAAAATAAATTAATATGCATTTCCTTTCGGCTTCTGTCATAAGCACAAGTGCAATACTTACTCAACATACATAATAATCCTTCACAATATACACAACTTATGATGTACAATACATGGTACTGTTACAATGTAGCCTACTACAACACACATTCTGAAGGTCTCAAAACTAAATTTTCTTCGGTAGTCGGCAAGACAAAGTTTATATTGGGAGACGCTCCCCTCTACATCACATGATATAATGGATTTATTTTATTTTAGTAGGTTATTTTACTACGCTTTATCAACATCTTAGGTTATTTAGCGTCTGAATGAGATGAAGATGATAATGCCAGTGAAATGAGTCTGCGGTCCAGCACCGAAAGTTACCCAGCATTTGTTCACATTAGGTTGAGGGGAAAACCCAGGGAAAAAACCTCAACCAAGGTAACTTGCCCCGACCGGCAATCGAACTCGGACCACCTGGTTTCGCGGCCAGATGCGCTAACCGTTACTCCACAGGTGTGGATGATGTAATGGATGCAAAACGAAAAAACAGTAAGTCATTGAAATCTATTTTCGCTATCCCAGCAGGTCCATAGACTTCTTCCCTGCTAGCATGTCTTTTATGTCACAGAATATCGCATATATTCTTAGACTATTCACATAGATGCACAGATCAAAACTAGACTACTAGCTATCTTCTTTCCTCTCTTCTGATAAAGCAAACTAGGTGTACGGGACTGTTTTTATTATCAGAACAGTACCTCCTCTCCCTGCCTTATGAATATGGCAGAGTAAATAAAGCACATGGGACGACAGGTAGGTCGCTACCCTCACTACCGTCCTGCTTTCCAACTTTAAATCGCAGTGTTTTCATCTATCGGGTCTAAAGTCTCTAAGCCTGGTCATAAAATAAAGCACCGACATAGACTATCTCGCCCTTTGAAATCCATCTCCCTCGGTAGATTTGAATCCGCGAACTTCGGATGTATAATATTCAACCGCGTAACTCCATAAGTTTTGATGCTTCTACACATGGCACCATGCAGGAATCCAGGAAACGTTAAACCACTTTGGACATCTTATAAGTCTTAAGCTACATTTAATTACCATAGGCCTAACCTTAACTGATATGCAAATGATCCTTACAGGAAAGGATGTAAGTTAGTGTTTGATGATGATGATGATGATGATGATATGATGATGATGATGATGATGATAAACTTTTACTATGCTTTTCACGCGACTTAATTTATACGTCTCGTCTTCATCGTCGCTACATTATTTTGTCTCGACGCATGTAATATCTTATTTAACTTACCATGTTTAACAGCGACCGAGTCTTGACAATACAACTAGCAACGCTGCTTAAATGCGAATGGCTCGTGTTGTGCTGGACTGCTAAAATGCCCTGATCTCCATTAACTAACTCGCATTAAAAAGGGTTTAGTGAACGAAAAACATGCGTGGTTATTTATCTTTCTTGTGTCAGTAGGTAGAGCCCGAGCGCAAACTCGTGGCACCTGCGCGGAAGACGAATTGGCATCCACTTACATGGACTCGCCCAATAGTCTTGCTGGACGGGTGTTTGAACAGTACGCTGTATGACTAAGCAGTCGCCTGCACACACAGAACATCCCCCACTACGAAGCCTCAGAAAGAAGGTCGCGCATGATGGTGCCACGAGTTTGCGATCAGGCTCTACGCTATCCGATACAAAGTGTTCCTGCGTAGTAGTTCGGTTTTTCAGTTTATGTAAAAACGTAATTAGATTGTTGGGATCAATATGTACTCTCAATTGTTCTCTTTGGACAACTGATTGTTTCAATGCATTATTTTATGCTAGTCACAAAAGAACTGGAGTATGCAACTAAAACTAACACTGAAAAGTTTGAAAATATGCAGTGTAAGCAAACTCATGTGCTTTTACTTACACCGATTCATGTGAAATTACTGCAACACAAAATGCGAGAGCCATCGAAGACTATACTTGGGTCTACGTCTGTATCCCGCGTGGGATGAGTATTTGATTGGAATCTTTCAAAGGTTACCTCCAATATTATGACAAATCCGTATTCTCGTCTCGCCAAATACCATCTCGCTATCACCATTCTACCGATGCTAGTTGAATCGTGAATTATAAAACCCCCAAAGTCTCACTTTTTCTCAAATTAAGTTTTTCATACTTAGGCCTTACTAGTTGTGCAGAAATCCCACACTTCCAGTCCCCAGTGTACATTTCACAGCGGCCATATCTAAGTTAGGCTTACAGTGAATTGCAGAAAATTGCAGGAACACCACAGAACCAGGGCATGTGGAATTTTTCAGAAACAAAAAAAAAATCCATTTTGCTTTTCTTTAACTTTTTTAAATATTTAATTAAAGGTGTTTGAAGAATTAAATGTAAGCTTACTATGCACATAATTTTACATTTTTGTAACTTTGTGTACTATTTCAGTTTCTTGACTTAAATATATACGTATTTAAAGTTCCTTATAAGATAAAGAAATTGTCCTTCTCAGTCATCTTTACCTAAAAGTTGTTTTAAAGAAATATAATTATTTTTCTATTGGTTAATTGTAGAAACCCCACATATCCGGGCAACTCCGATTTTTTTTTTTTTTTCAGAAAATACAAAATTAAATAATTAAAGTTAAGATACGTCAAACAATATGCTATAACTTTTTATCATGCTTTAATTAAAAATTAGTCACTACAAAATACCAATCGCTTTTGAAGATAATTAGACTTGTGCATCCTGAAAAATTGACTCGAATGGACATGTTGGGTTTCTGATATTCACGATTCAGTTAAACTCGTGACTGAAAAAGCGCCGTTATGTAACTGATTATTAATTTATTAATTGATTTATGTATTTATTCATTTATTCTTCATTTATTCAATTATTCATTTATTCATTTATTTAGCAAGTAAACAAAATGCGTAGCATACAATTCAAAAGTATACAACAAAAAATATTTCTAGCCACTGCAGTGGCTAGAAATATTTACTGCCTAAGAGGCAGGCTCGTGTACGGTGTAGTCTTAGCCAATAATATAACATAAAATTCGCAAAGGCAATTTACTAAATATGCTAGTTAACTTAATTCAGAGCAACAACTAACACACAAGAGAAGAAAGAAAGAGAAAAAGAGAGAAAACACATTTAATATGAATTTACTATCAGACAGAAGCTACATTCAATAAAAACATTAAAATACCTAATCAACAGAAATAAACTGGAAAAAAAAAAATATACACATTTTCTAATACTCTATATCAGGAATGATTTCATAAATTTCTTTTTTAACAGGTTCAATTTCATAATAGCCTATTTCAAATTTGGAAAATGATTTTGAATTTTATTATAAAGTCTTGGATCGAAACTAGCATCATGTTTAAGTGCTGCACTTGTATGACATTATTTATTATTATTACTATAATAATAATAATAATAATAATAATTATTATTATTATTATTATTATTATTATCATCATCATCATCATCATCATTACTAATCGTATTAATCAGGAGTTTTAGTTATATACTTTACTGAACAACATCTGGATTTGTCTAAACATGCAACTGAATGTGAAACTGAAAAATGTCTAGGCTACATGAACAAGATTATTTTTAATTTGCGTCAAGGAAATTATAGCTAATCGACGCAATTATGCACAAATGTATCTTTTCCCTTTGTTACAACAGTATTTTAACAGCTGTTCGTAATTCATCAGGTATACGGAACTGTTGACAGACACAATGGAATATTCCTCAGTATAGAAACGAATACATCATTTCATACTTCATTTGTGTTTGAATGATGTCAGTATATAATAAATATTATGCAGCAGTTGTAATAACGACTATATTTGGGGTAGCCTAGATAATTTATTATTACAGTCTTGCAGTACCAATTTACTTTGCGAAGCTACAACATTTCCTCTATGGGAACTTTTATAATCTGTGGCACGAGAGCCCATAAGAGTCCAAGGCCGAGCAGCCGGCTGATGGCCTCACGTTATGCCTCAACTGAGGTGAACGATCATACAACCAATACAAAGGTATCGTGTTGCAAGCACGTTGATCCCTCCAGCTGTTTAACCTGGTTTCCGTAACCGGATTTTGCTACCTAGCGTAGCTCCTAAAATACATCAAGATCCTGGGTGGACACCGGTCCCATACACTGACCGAAATTTTAATGAGAAAATTCCTTCATGACGACTCGAACCAGCGTGCTTTGTGTAATGCAGGTCATTGGCATGATGCCTTAGACCACAATACTATGACGTGGGACAGAATTTTTATGTTTTGTCTAATTTCAAAATCGCCTGTATACAGTAACAGCATTACACATTGAAGACTACGATCTTAAGAGGCAGAACTTATATAAAATAATAAGATTTGATCAAACATGACAAATTTTTACTATAAAAATCGCTTCACCTATATTTATTAATTTATAGTGTTCTGCCAAAGGAGGTCACTGCAAACCCAGCATTTTCCAGTCTTTCCTATTTTTTGCTTTTCTCTTAATCTCCGCATATGATCCATATATCTTAATGTCGTCTATCATCTGCCCCGAACTCTTTTCCCATTCACCATTCCTTCCAGTGAGTTCGGGGCAGAAGAAGATATACCAGGTGATAGATGACATTAAGATATAGTGATCATATCAGAAGACAAAGAGAAAGGCAGAAAATAGGAAAGATTTGAGAAAGCTAGGTTTGCAATGATAGACCTGCTCTTGGACAGAACAGTGAATGAATGGCAAGGAGAATAAGGGAAATACAAGGATGACAAAGGAAATAAAAGAAGGACAAGGTAAATACAAGGGGATCAAGGAAAATTCAAGAAAACAAGGAGAATAAAAGGAAAATAAGAGGAATACAAGTACTATAAGGAGAAGATAAAGAAAACAAGGGAAAGATGAGAAAAAGAGAAAAAATGAGAATGAGGGAAATACTAGGCGAATAAGACGAATATAATGAGAACAAGGAGATGACATGGAGAGCAAGGGAAAACTAGTAAAACAAGAAGGAGAACAAGGAAAAGCAAGAGAGCAGGGGAAAACAAGGAGAAGAAGGGTCATATAAGGAGAAAACGTAGTTCTACGTAAAGATATGCAGCATATTAAAGCTATAAATCTGTCGATCTTTTTGTATCATGTTGTATTTTGGAAGAGAGCACTAATACATAGCACTATGACCTTGTACAACTATAGTGCTTATTCCTCTCTTAAGGTTTCGGTGAAATCAAAATAGATTACCTTTCAATCCCCAGAAGCATACCACGCATCCTTGGACTGGTGTCATTTGTACCCCATCACTCCGCATGACTTTGGTGCATATAATTGAAAGGATGATAATGAATTTTGAAATGTAGAGTGATGGCAGAATAACGGAGGAAAACTGAAGAATCTCGAGAAAAAAAACCCTTAGAAATGCTGGCTATGTTCACTACAAATACGACTCCAATAAAAAATAAGTTTCCGATCGTTTAGCAAGGCGCGATATCGGAATCATCACTAATTTGTCTTTATATTATACAGTCATTCGAGAATAACCTTACCTGAGTAGTAGTATTTCTATTTATATCGTTTATATATTTATAAGAAACAATAAAGGTGCAAGAACAATTGCTTGAGGAACTCCTGATGTTACAGTTCCTAGTTCTGAAATTTCTTTTCCTAGTCTGACTTTTTCGGTTCTGTTTTCTAACAATTTTTATATTTATCTTACTACTGGGTTATCTATTGGAAGCCTGCTTAATTTCGTGAGGCACTACGTCGAAAGTTTGACGAAATCGATCACAACTCCATCTATTCTCCCCCCCCCACCAACTTCGTCGGATAAATATTGTATTAAGAATGTGATTTGACTTTCGCAAGAGTATCCTGGTCTGAAATCGTGTTGATTTTTGTCCAACCACTCGTTATTTTCTAAAATATTTGCGAATATATTGTGTTATTAAATATTCCATTATTTGGAGATAACTGTTGTGAGACTGACAGGTCTGTAATTTTTCGCATCGTTTTTAACTCCTGCTTGACAATGGGGGATTATATAGCCGATTTCAAGTCGTCTGGAATACTACAATTATTTATTGATATAGACCTACTAAAAATTCTCATTAAGTACTGTATCATGGCTTCATCTCATAACTTTATAATTTCTGTGGTAATATCGTCTGTACAGGATGATTTTCGGTTTTGTAGTCTTTTTATTCTCTTCCGAACACTTTTAGCCCTTATTTCGAACATCTCTGTGCACTCACCTTCTTCGATTGTAATATATCTCTCTTTCATTGAATACAGAAATAAATCTTGAATTAAATAAATACGCCTTTTGTTTGTCCCCTGTAATTATTTGGTCATTAACATCTCTCAAAACTGGTACCGATTCTTGGTTTCCGCTTCTTCTGCGCATGTAATTATACAGAGTATTCCGAATCTCACCGGACCGGTGGACATCAATGACGCCACGCTTCAGCGAAATAGGAAAAAAAAAACTGCTCGAAGGTTCAATGGCTAACATGGCAGCTGTACAAGTTGTTGTCTGTGCTACGTTATCAAGATTTTGCGAAATTTCCGTACTGTGATCTCGTTCAAAGAAAAGAGAGCATAAACAATTTATTTCTTGAACCAATAGTAATAACTGGTCCGTTGACATGTTCGCTCATAAGACATTAACATATTGTTTTTACGTTGTGCTCAAGACAAATAATTCAGCAGAACACACCGCCATGACACAAAAGTGCACGATGTCATTCGTCAGCTAATTCCTGCCCTATACAAGAACCAATCAAATTCACTGATGGCGGCTGATGGATATTGCCACCACCTCTGCAAGCTGATGGGACCAGTGCGACACCGGTGGAGCATGAGTGACGTCATCGTTGAAATTCGGAACACCATGGCGCCATTAGATTGCTTAGCGCTGAGATTCGCAATACGCTCATAAAACTTACCCTAGTTATTTTCGCCTTCTTTCAATAACTTTCGCAAGTAGTTCTCTTCTGCCTTTTTTTTTCTTTCTAATTGTTTGGTTAGGTCCTTGAATTTCTGGTCGTTTTCGGAAATCACATTTCTTTTGTTGTGCATGATATTTGAATTAAAACATCTTACCTGGTAAGACAAATGATAAACTGCAAATGACTACAACGAATATATAGCCTAGGACATATTTGGGCTTTGCACAGTATACCTCCAAATACCTCCAAATCTTTGGAGTTACATAATACTTCCCAGTAATATTTTACTGCGTTTAAATCTCAGTCAAGTCCTGATCATAAAGAGGAGTCGAGTGGTAGAAGGGGAAGCGGAACTCCTCTTTCTCGCACACTGTAAACAGAGCACTACGTGTTATGTCATCCTCAAGGACAACAAATGGGTGTTAAGCCAGGCATACAGAGAGTCATGGTACTGTGCCAGAGTGCTAAGTAGTCATTGTGCAATTATAAAGGAATTAATATTTATAAACTTTCTCTGTCTATACATTTATGAGTTGAAATTGTCATTGTTTCATGACCTCATATTTCACCTCTTCTTTCACGTGATTATGCTGCCAACTGTCAGGTAAAAAAATCTGATTAATAGTGTCCGTGTTTTTGCAATAAGTGTCGTACCAAAATTCCGCTGAGAATATTCTCTCTAGTGAACATTAGATGTCTCTCGCGACCCGATGGAATTGAGTTTTACAATAAATACAGGTAATAATACTCCTCTTCCTCTTGATGAATGGAGTAGCCTATTAAAGTTATGAATGTTTGTGAGAGAAAATAGGAATGATATAAATGATGAAGCAAGGTATAACTAATGATGGATGGTATAAGTTATTACCAGGGAAAGGATTTATATGTAAATACATATTTACTTATAAAGCTAATATAATTTATATTTTGCATTATCTTTATGTTTCACAATGTGTAGGGTTGAAAAATCCTACTTTTATTTTCCATATTTTTTCATATTTTAGAGTTTAGTACATATTTTCGTTAATTTCCATATATTTTCCATATTTCATATAAAACAGTCCATATTATATTAGGTTTAACAATAAAACAAAACAAAATTCCATTAACTTTTAAAAATACATTTCAACAATAGAGATTTAAACACATGTTCAGTAATCCCTTTAACATCAGAGTTATTTGAAAATTAGCAGTCCTATCAACAATGGGAAAGTAAGTTACAAAACTGTATTAATTTAATTTAAAATTTTTAACAGACTTCAGTTGTGCAGCTCAACAGTTAAATGCCAGTCAGAGTACACATAGGTTCAGTTTTGTAAATCATACTATAAAGACGGTAAATATGCCAAAAGTACGTCATTCAGTCAATTTAAAATCAAAACTAACAAGTTACATTTCAGAATTTAAAGAAGATGGTTTATCAACTGACAATAAAATATTATTTTGTAATTTGTGTCAGTGTGCAGTATCATCTACACAAAAGTTCCTGGTGCAACAACACATTACAACTAGTAAACATCAGGCCAACAAACAACTAAATTCCAAGCAGAGACAATTGTTTTTAACACAACCAACAACATCGAATGTAAGATCTGAGTTTAACATCGACCTGTGCCGTTCTCTCATCTCTGCTGATATTCCTCTCTACAAACTAAAGAATAAGGTCTTCAGGGAATTCCTTGAAAAATATACTCAACATACAATCCCGGATGAGTCAACACTTAGGAAGACGTATGCTCCATCCATCTACGATGAGACAATACAGAAGATAAGAGATGAAATTAAAGATAGTTCAATTTGGGTTTCCATTGATGAGACTCCCGACAAAGAAGGTAGACTTGTTGGTAATGTAGTTATCGGTTTGTTAAGTGACCAATATTCTGAACGAATTCTTTTACATTGTGATGTTCTAGAAAAGTGCAATAACAAAACTATAGTTAAACTGTTCAACGAAGCTATGGGTATCCTGTGGCCAAAGGGTATTATGTACGATAATGTGTTATTCTTTATTAGCGATGCTGCCCCTTATATGGTCAAAGCTGGACAAGCATTATCTGTTGTATATCCTAAATTGACTCATTTTACTTGTGTGGCGCATGCATTTCATCGTGTGGCAGAAGTGGTCAGAGACAATTTCCCTGAAGTAGATTTGTTGATTTCATCAGTGAAAAAAGTATTTC
Organism: Periplaneta americana; assembly: GCF_040183065.1. Classification (NCBI taxonomy): domain Eukaryota; kingdom Metazoa; phylum Arthropoda; class Insecta; order Blattodea; family Blattidae; genus Periplaneta; species Periplaneta americana. The sequence continues at coordinate 121,841,978 of NC_091118.1, read as the reverse complement.
TCAAAGCTCCCAGTAGAGTTAACGTGTTGAAAGAAATGTACCCTGAAATTCCATTGCCACCAAAGCCAATTTTAACTAGATGGGGTACATGGCTAGAAGCAGTTGAATATTATGCCGAACATATAGACTCTATTAACAATGTTCTCCTTGCATTGGACTCTGAAGATGCAGTCTCAATTGATACTGCGAAAACAGTTACCTGTGACATAAGTGTGAAGAATGACTTAGCTCACATTCAGCATACATTTTCATGCATCATAAAAACGCTCAAAAGTCTCCAAAATAGGCACCTTTCACTATCTGAAAGTTTTGAAATTATAAATAGTACTGTGGAACAACTGAATCGTGGTAGAGGTAAAGTTGCAGATGCAGTAAGAGCTAAGGTGGACACTGTACTTTCAAAAAACCCTGGATATGAAGAACTACAAAAGGTTGTTGCTGTGATGAGTGGTGAATCAACAGTGAAGATTAACTTGGACTTATCCCCAGCAGACATTGTGAAATTGAATTATGTACCAGTTACTTCTTGTGACGTCGAACGCTCTTTTAGTCAGTATAAATCTATCCTCAGAGACAATAGAAGAAGATTCACTTTTCAGCACTTGAAAGAAATGTTTGTAACCTATTGTTATGGTAACAGACAATAAAAATTGTGTTTTGTTGAAACTACATTGGAAGATAAGGTACGTCCATTATATTTTTTGTTTAGTTTGATTAAAATGTACCAATATTTAACGTACATAGTCATTTTTTTATAATTTTAAGTCCATATTTAATTCCATATTTTGGTAAAAATCCATATTTAATTCCATATTTCGGTAAAAATAACTACATATATATTTACATATTTCATATATTTTTAGTCCATATAAATCCGTTCCCTGATATTGGATGACATAAGTTTAAATAATGTTCATAAAAGATAGTACAATTTTAAAGACGGACATATGTAATGATAATGAAAGATGAATGTTTGCTTACATAAAAAATTATAGTATTTAAATTATGACCTTGGATGATATAAGTTATAAATAATGCTCATAAGAGATAGTACAATTTTAAAGACGGACATATGTAATGATAATGAAAGATTATACAAATGATAAGGAATAATATAAATGACTGTAATAATGAATTACACATTATGAACAATTATGTAAAATATCATGAGAGATTGTATAAATTACAAAGGATGATATTAAAGGATGGAATGAATAAATAAACGATATAAATGATGATCGCGAAGTAAGGTACAATTTGTAAACAATGATACAAATGACGATCATGATGGTTACAAAAATTATGAATAATGATATAAATGATGATCATGAAGCATATTATGCATCACAAAGAATTATACGAAAAATGACCTTGAAGAAATATATTAGGCTATTCTGTAAATCATGAATGACGAGATTAATTATGATTATGAAGAATAGTATATTATTATGAAAGATGACATAAATGACTATCATGAAAGATATTAACTACGAAAAATAAGGTTAATGATGACTTCAAAAAATTATATAAATGATGATCATGAAAGATAAATTGTAAAAGATGATACACCGTTAATGATCATGAAGAACGATAGAAATTATGACCTTCAGGATATAGTTGATGATCATGAGTATGGCACAAGTCAAGAATCATGTAAATCAGAAACGTGGAAAATAACAAATAATTACCATAAAGAATTTATATAAATGCTGACGCATGATAAAAATAAAGATGTTCGAGAATGATTTATAAATTATAATGAAGCAAGATGATGAAAATAATAACCATGAAAAATTATGACCATGAAGAGTGATATAGTCTTCCTGGGTGGCGCAGTCGGTAGAGTTTTGGACTTCTGTGCCCGAGGTTGCGGGTTCGATCTCAGCCCAGTCGATGACATTTAAGTGTGCTTAAATGCGACAGGGTCATGTCAGTAGATTTACTGGTATGTGAAAGAACTCCTGCGGACAAAATACCGGCGAGGCTGATATAATTTCGGCAGTTGCGAGCGTCGTTAAATAAAACATAATATAAATTTTAAGAGTGAAGTAAGTAAAGCAATGATCTAAAAAATTACATAATGAGGATTGACGTAAGTACTTATCATGCAGGTTGGCGATATTAATGATGACCCTGTAGAATGTTTTGAATGATGATCGTGAAGTACCGATATTGTAAAATTATTACTTTAAAAGACAGTTATAAATGTTAAAATTTGGCGTAAATAATCATTAACAGATAAGACGATGAACGCTGAGATAACTGATAAAAATATTACTGATGGTGATATTAATGATATATTATCACGAATGATTAATGATTTATAATGAATAACAGTAAATGAAAATAAATTAAATAAAATCGATAATAAGTAATGACGCTGATAGTTATTCGTGATCAATCATTATAACTGACAACAATATCTGATTTTTCAGTTTTACGACTGGTCATCCCTTGATGAAACAGAACTTCGTCGTTGTTCATGCAATAACTCCTAAGTGACATATAGTATTTATCGATTTTCAGATTTTTGCTCTATTAAATAACTTAAATAGTGACGCAGCAAATAATAAAATCTCCTATATGTAATTATATTTCTTTGTTTCGAAAATGTAAGAATCCAGTCTCTTACGTACGGCTGCCATAAGATGAAAAAAATGTGTTTTTTCTTTCTACTTAAAAATTTCATATTTTCCACATAGGAGTTATTGCAGGAACAACGACGAATTACTAAACGTGTTATATACTATTATGTCTGTATTTACTGTAGGCTACATAAGTAAAGATCCATATGGACACACGTACAACAATAATTAAAGAAAATATCAAGTTAGACAAAGAACGGAGTAATGAGCTTTCATACACAAATGTATAGGCCTACTCAGTAAATCGCGAGTCCTCAAAATCGAACAGATGTGCTGCAGTGTGCCTACCTTGCCATGCGCTGTAATACTGCAGGTCAAGGCCGTGTCAAACCAGCCACTTTCACGTTTCCTATTACGTTCGCATCTTCAGCAACGGAAATGAATCTCTGCTTGTTTAATCACGGTTGTCTAAGCCAACGGACTAATGCGTGTCATGAAACGGAACGTGCCCAGAGGGAACTGAAACAATATGTAACCGCACAACGATACAAGAAATCAGTTGTTTAGTTCCATAGGATCTCAATCACTTTAAGTGAAATCTTCCTTTATCATCATCTTCTTCCCTTCAACGATTGGGTGCATTCGACTGTTCCATCGTCATTCTTCTTACGAGAATTATGAACCGAGTAGCGAAATTCCTGCTCAACTGGTCAGATTGGCACAAGGTTACTAATTTAAAGTACATAAGGACAGAATATGAATCTATTTGTTTCGAAAGAGCATCAGTCACTGATTTGTATTACTTGGAAATTAAGAAAATACATAAAAAATAAAAACATAAATTCATTACAAATTGAAGACCTCCCTGAAAAAGGAAGTTGAATTTACTTTCTGGTGAAATTAATGTTTCACTTGTTTCATACGTTAAAAAATATGTCCGCCTTTTTAGTGCAAGAACAGTGTGATTCCGAGCATTTGGGATAAGTTACAGTGGAAATGAAGCTGAGCTCCCAATCGTTTCTTTTTTTATTCCATAGATCTTACATGAGCACTGAAACTTTAAGATGTGGAACAAGTCAAAATTTTACAACATTACAATTACAATTTTTACAAATTTTTGCAGTTTTACAATTTAGTAATTTTCTACAATTTTTACAATTTTGTGCAATTTTTTACAATATTTTGGCGAGATGTAGTGAGATGAGGTGAGGTTGCAAAAAGGAGGCAGCTCCTGGAGCTATATCCAGAGTAAACAAATGTAACTTTTCGTTCGTAGTTAATATATTTCATGATTGTCATTTGTATAATTTTTCATAATATATACCATGCTTCATGATCATCGTTAATATCATCGTTCATAATTTATAGAAAAATATATTACTTCAAGGTCACTTTTCGTATCATTCTTTGTGATTTATATCACTCTTCATGATCGTACTTTATATCAATCTTCATAATTTTTCCATCCATCATTTAATTACTTTAATTTTATTTAATTATTTAAGTAGCTACCCAGCTATCTAGCGAGTACAAATTAAAATTATAAAACAAAAATGTTTCTAGCCACTACCGTAAGAGCCAGGCTCGTGTACGTTGTGGTCTTAGCCAATATATAACATAAATTTACAAGGTCAGTTTACTAAATACAACCAATAAATAACACACAAGAGCAAAAAAAAAAAAAAAAAAAAAAAAAAAAAAAGAGGAAAAGAGAGAAAAAGAAAATCGGACAGAAGCCAGTGATATTCAATAAAAATACGAATATAGTCTACAGAAATAAAAGGTAAAAAAATATAAAGGTAAAAAAAAATAAAAAGGCAAAAACAAATCATGATCGTCAGTTGTAACGTTCTGCAAATAAAATTTACAATTATTTCTTCGGATCAGCTTTCTGCACATTTAGAAGACAAAAGTATATCCCTTTTTAAATGTAGTTGTAGTGCGCATGCGCTAATTTCCCCTCCCACAGTTCTTGTTCATGGCACACGCTGAGTTCGTAGGGAGTACGGTTGCGCAATAGTGAAGTGAAGTATAAAATAAATAAATTAATACTAGTAGTAGTGCTGTGTATTTAAGTAATAATCAGGGTATTGGCATGTATTTACGTGAGATGATGAATATTCCCCCGAAAAGTGGAGGAAATTATGTGAGCATATGCGGAAAATAGACGACGAATATTTTGACTAGAAGTGTACGGTTGCAGCGGAAGTAAACAACGTAATCCAATGAGAGTCACGATAATAGCGGCCTAGTAGCTACCGACTAGCATCGTGCGTCGTGTTCGATTCAAGTTTGTCGAGTATGGCAAAGTTCGATATTCGCCGATGATTGCTCTGTTTGTTCCACCTTGTTATAAAAATACTCACTGTCTTGAACTCATCTTTTAGTCGCTTAAGAATTTTAGCACAGATCTTGCGATTAGTTTCTCAATTGAAATAAGACGAAATTTGTGATGTCTTGCTTTTCTCTCTCATGTTCGATCATTGCAGGACACTAGTACCGCAGTCTAGTATATACAGTCACGAAGCTCAATACGTAGGGAATATGCATCCATAGATAGTTGCTAACCACTAGGATCGCTACTATCGCCTCATTACAGACAATGTGAAATAGTACCCGATTTGCTAGAACTTGCCTTTGGAAATCTTCATTTTCAATTCTCAACTTCATAACAAATAAACAAACCAGGTTAACTGATGAATATTTGGAATAATGCAGACTCAGACTTATTAGTTATTCACTAACATGAAATAAATTTATAGAAAAAGTTTTCGCTACGTTTCACGCTAAGTGGAAAAATAATTGTATTGAAAATGTTATTTATTCAGAAAAATTTAATAGATTCATAGATTTAATAGTAGAGCCATCAATGTAGCTCAGTCGGCAGGCTCGCTGGCCTGCTGATCCGGAGCTGCGCTCGAGCTTGGGTTGGATCCCCGTTTGTTCTGATTGAATGGTTTCTTCCGAGGTTTTCCCAGCAGTGGGACTGATGCCGGGTGGTCTATGGCGAGTCCTCGGCCTCACTTCACTTCACCCCCATTTGGTCTGATTATCTGGTTGGGTTTTTCCGAGGTTTTCCCCAACCATAAGGCAAATGCCAGGTAATCTGCTGGCGAATCCTCGGCCTCACCTCATCTTACTACATCTCGCCAAAAATTGTAAAAAATTTAAATTGTAAATTATTTGTAAAACTTGTAATATTGTAAAATTTTGACTTGTTCCACATCTTAAAGCTTCATTGATATTGTAAGATCTATGGAATATAATAAATGAAATGGAGAAAAATGAAATGAATATTTTATTTCCATACGTATTTAATTCTATTGCGTTAAACATTATTTACCGGTAATTCCAAAAATAAAAAATGGCGTGATAATTTTGATTATTATAGGTGTGAAAACATCTTAGTAGATCATCAAATCTTCGAGTTTCCATGGCTCTGTCGCATGTCTCCCCGGGAGGAGGTAGGCCTCCACACACACTGCGTGCCTTGCTAGCAAACTTATGTAGCGTAAAAGTGACACTATATCAACATTCTAAACTATAATAAAAACCCTGCTCTGTCGACAACAGTTCATTTCCACTTTCCGTAGCAATTTCGTTTCTCTTGTGAAGATTGTGAATCCAGATTATACATACAAAAGTAGAATGAAAGAATGCCGTCTCTTATAACGACATAGAGCAAACAATTCCAAAGGATGGGTTACAAAAGATCTCTTTCGCAGTCTCACTTAAGCAAATAAATTAACTTCACTTTACGTCCTGTTGAATTCTGCGAAACTGCAGAAACATTCATTCTGCGTTGCTCCGTCACTGTAAATAATAAAGAATTTAATATAGAAAAAGTGAAAACTGAGGAAATATATGTTGTAAATGTAAACTACGGTCCATGGAGAAGACTTGAAGATAAAATGTATTTTAATGATTTGCTTTCCTGCACTAGAATAACGGTAAGAAAAAGAGCATGAAGACTATTCTTGATGACTCATCAAGTTTCACATAAACAGTGTTTACTTGGCCCAGGCCAGCTATAACGAAATTGAGTGAATAGATGCCTGAGATTGTCATTTAGAGGGCCATTAACTACCAGGTTTATGGCGCTACTAAACCTTCTCCCGTGTTTGCACCTCCGGAGCACCAGAAAATTGACTCTTACGACGTTCTTTATGCAAAATAGATTTTATATCACTTGTAGGTCTAACACTAGTCCAGTTGAGCAAAAAAATTCTCGATCTTTTCTGCTTTGTAATGGTAAGCTCACGCCTCCCATATAAAATACATATTCGTTCGTTATTCATGAACTTCAAATATTCGACATACCCATACTGTTCATACGGTACCTGTAGTGATGTCACCTCTGGAAATGTATCGTGCCTAAAAATTGTTTGTAAACGTGTTACGCTGTCTGCATCTATCGTTCGTCCTCGTCAACTATTTTCCGCGGGATTTTAATCATTTTCCGCTTAACGAATTCTAATCGAAGGAGAAATACCGAGAGCTGAAATCGTTTTAAACTGCAGTTGCCTGTTACTGGCTGTCACCGGAGTGTTTGATTGTTATTGACATTGCGTTTGCTCAGGGCACTGTAAAAATATCGATAATTGTACTAATATCGGAAAAATAAATATGTACTGAAAGGATTTTAGCCATTTAAAATATAATACTTATGTACCTGCACTACTTTACACATTATATTTACGCTATTTGGAACAATTATCACATACATAATAGTTTAGCCCATCTATGATTCAAATAAGTCAGAAAGGAGAAAAAGATAGCTTAACAAAACATTTACATACAGTTTCTCATTTGAATAAATATGCATTACATTGACAAAAGTATTTATCAAATTACTCCACGAGAAGGTATGGAAAATTTTATGTGCCATAGAAATTTCATAATATCTTGCAAAAATAATAGAAGACATACTATCGGGAGCTGGAGATGAAGTGGTGGTAGGAAAGATAAAATCTATTCTCAAGGTCTCGTGGTCATTACACGCTACTTATCAGCAGAGCAAGGAAGTTTGTACCAAAACTGTTAAGTTGTGTGAGCTTGGAATATATCTCTACCGAATGAACAGTAGCAACATATTTCAAAACGTAACCAAACCAACACAAGAAACCTGTACAGTCGGGTGATAATCAAACTTATCTTTGTGCCAACAGCTCATGGCCATAGAATAAGGAATACAATAAGGAAGTAATATAAAAAGACAACTAATTGTCAATTAGAACCTTCGTAAATTTAAATCTATAATAATTGGGGCCTACATATAAAAATAATAAATCGATACATAGTGATTGTGTCTCCATACTTGCTACAATACCTAATACAGAACACAAATTATTTGTAATTTTACATGAATTACGATAACTTATAAGGAAACGAAGCGACATAATTACAGTAAATGTACGATGTAGATCACAGAAATAGACTTGTCTGAGAATAATACGATATGTTGTTTAATATAAATCTAACCCTATTATGAGTAAAACTCGTGCACGGGGGTACAACTGAGCATAGGGAACGATAAACAAAGCTAATACTATACTTCAAGTGAAAAAACTAAAGTATTGTATTTAATAAGAATTTATTAGTACAGTAACAGTCAGAATGAAAGTTTTGTAGATTAACTTGATAACAAAATATAGTAATATGAGAATCAGAAAATCACAAAATACTTATTTAAAATATACATTATGTTAAAATACAATATATTTATACTAATTTAAATTACGTATTCTAAATATATTCTATTTTTATTTATTTTACTGGGTTATTTTACGACGCTGTATCAACATCTCGGTTATTTAGCGTCTAAATTAAATGAAGGTGATAATACCGGTGATATGAATCCGGGGTCCAGCACTGAAAGTTACCCAGCATTTGCTCGTATTAGGTTGAGGGAAAACCCCGGAAAAAACCTCAACCAGGTAACTTGCCCCGACCGGACCACCTGGTTTCTCGGCCAGACGCGCTGACCATTACTCCACAGGTGTGAACAATATCTTCTATTTATAATTTGAATTTATATGTTACAATTTCTAATATTGATATCGGTACTTCAAAATCATGTTATTCTAAACATTTAGTTCATAATCAAAGCTGTATTTTTCTGCAGTTGTGACGCCTTCTGCCATTTAAAATATAATATACTTATTTCTACGTGTAACGTTTTTTCTTGTTGAAGGAATTTTCTAATTTATATTTTTAAATTTGTCCCAATTGAATTGACATGGCCATCGAAATGACATCACGTTGTCCAAACTGTCCCAGCTTCAGTCTTAGTTCGTAAGAAACTTCCAATCAGTCGTAGACAGACAGCGCAGAGGATAGTTCCGATAGATGGAAAAAGTAAACAAACCCTCGTCTATTTACCCCACCTCCGCCCAATACTCTACTATCAGTTAACCTGTATCTCTCCGACTGGGACCCGAACTTCGAAGTCTACTTATCAGTTAAACTTATAGCGGCTGCATTAGATTGTCACTAACCTGCAATAATCGTCAAAATGCGATAATATTTTTCTGGACGGTTAATATTATACAGGGACATCATTTTATTTTTACTTCAATTTTTATTGTACCTGAGTTTTTGAATGTACTTCACTCCCACCCCTTCTACTAAGGAAGTTCCAACTCCACACAGAACCAAGACCGCAGATAGTAAGCAGTACTGAGTTACTGGGTATAGTACTTTCCAGAAATATGTTCGCGTTTTCCAGTGACGAAAGAGCTTTCAATATTGAATCATATTTTCGCACAGGTACTGTCCGTTTGCCTAAGTCGCATCCCGATTTCCCCCACCTGCTTCTGCTCGCCCCTCTGTAAAAGCTGGGGCTGCCTTAGCTCTTTTCTGAAAACATTAATTTCTCTTAGGAATTGGACGTTTACGTAATATTATAGAGTTGTTTAATTTAACTTAAATAAAAGGGCCTCGTTAAGTAATTAACTGTCTCGTGATTTCCTCCCTTTCTACAATCCTACGGCATAACCACTTGGACGGACAGTAGATAGCATGTCTGAGTAATTTTATATTTTCGGGTCAGGCAGAAGTGAAGATTGAATTTACAGTACGTAGAGTAGGTACAGAATTATTTCAACATGAGTTACTAGTACGAAGGACGAAACTGGCAATTGGAATTAGATGCAATAGTCTATAGTGCGATAATATGCACAAAAAGAACTGAAGCCTGTATCGAAATGAAAGGCCACCATTTTCAAAATTGTGTTTAAATATTCATGTTATGATTATTTTTCAATTTAACTTCTTTCTCTATATTATACGCTAATGTGCTGTAGACAGTATAATATACACTGCATAATGAATACGTTCGCATGGATAACTCACTTCGTGAGTAAAAACACTTATTCTTAATACAGTACTGTACTTTGATTAAAGAAAAACCTAATGAAAATTATCAAACTCAAAATCGCGATATTTCCTAGTTTACGTAAATGGATGAACTACTTTTCTTCCTTCCTATACCTAGTAGAGTGATTTGTGTTTTCCGCCAGTATCATCGAACTCCAGTCTTGGAGGGGGGAGCAAGCGGTGTTTCCGATTCTCTAAAGGTATAGACAGGTTAATATTAAAAATGTTAGTAAAAATAAAATGATGTCCCTGTATATGTTTTGATCTACTGTTCGATCATGGGCGGCGCTTAATACTTTCATTATCGCATTCCTTCTTCTCGCAAACTCCGTAGCTCTACAAAACAGTAGCATATTTTTGTAATACAATAATAAAAATCAGCCATATCGTATAAGCCGAAATACAAGAAGAGACCAAGGAAAGCCATTCCAAGGATGGATAGATGGACCAATAAAAATCGAAACAGGAAACTAGGGTCTAACCTAGAAAGTTGAAAGAAAAAAGAAGAATACAAATTAAATTTAAAATTGATTTTAACAACAACGAGAGAAAAACTTCGCGAGGATCATATATGCTTATAGGCCATACATAGTAAAATCATTAAAAATTAGCTGAAGGTATTGAATGTAATACTTAACACACTAATCAATGTTCAATAGGTCATTAAATTCTATAGTTACTGAAACAGAAATTAACCTTGAAAAGACTCATTACTTACTTACTTACTTAATGCTTTCGAAAAGTACAACTTGAACACGTCAAATAAATCGAAATCGTTACTTTGAAAGTAGTTAATCCCATCATAACTAAAATTGTATCATGTAATACCAAAACAGAATAAATAGTTTCTGACTCCTGGAATTACCTACGCTGCGTAATTACACATTACGAACACAGAGATGCTTAATTTAAATTACAAAGCATCGGAAACAGAATCATAATAAGAAGGGTCAGTCGAAGGAAGAGAGAAAATTGTATAAAGACACTTTATATTTATCGGTAATAATATAAGGTCTCGAATTGATATATAGGCTAATTGCTGATACCATTGGCCAGCTTTACGTTGCTTTTTCATCAGCAAAACAAATTATCTGCAAGCGACTAAGAAACTGAAGTATGGTGACAAAACAAAAATAAAAACTCCTGGTACTAACATATTCCGGAAAGAGCGAAAACTCATATACCTTTCAAATTAATGACGTAGCCGTTTGAAAGAAGGCATAATTATGAAAAAAGTTAAGTAATATGTAAAGACCGAAACAGCGTGGAACTGTGGTGTTCGTCAGGACGAAAGCTGAATGTAAAAATTGCATATACCCCGATCTACTGTAGGTTACTTTAAGTATGGAACTGGAACCTAAGGCCGTACTCCGATGCAGTATTAAAATAAACCTTAACCGCTACGTTCACCACGGCTAAGCACTAAACAGTAACATACAGTTGAATAGAACTTATTACTTTCTTTAACACCAATAATATGTTAATACGAGAAAATGTGTAATATTATTCCTACTCCCCACCAAAAATAATAGATTTATTTTTTCTTTATAAAAAATGATAAAATATGACCACAAAACAGCACAGTACTTTCCTTAATAGAGTTCAAGCTACTAAAATTGATAATGTATTAAATGAATTTATTAAAATTAAAATAGGTGCTCCGCAAGGAACAGTACTTGGACCGATTTTATTTTTAATATATATTAATGACCTTTTAAGGATAGACCATAAAGAATATGAAGGTGATTTATATTCGTATGCTGATGATACCGTTTTATTTTTAGTGGAAAAACTTGGACTGATGCTTATTATAACGCAAATTGCGGCTTAAAATTAGTAAAAAAAATGGTTCGATTTAAATTCACTTGTAATTAATAGAGATAAAACAGTAGCTATCCCATTTTCTTTCAATAATAAAGGTAATAAACTAGTTGCACCTATACTACAAATTCATATCGATATAAATTGCAATTGTTCAGTAATTAATGAAGTTAATGAGGTTAAATACTTAGGTATAATTATTGATAATCATTTAAAATGGAACAATCATATTCATTATATTTACAATAAATTACGTAAAACATTATGTTACTTTGTTGTTCTAAGAAATATTTTGTCAATTAACTGTTTACGTATAATTTATTTAGCATTATTTCAATCTATATTTATGCATGGTATTATAGGTTGGGGTGGAACTTATAAATCCAACCTTTTTCCGCTAATTTTACTACAGAAAAAAGTGTGAACAATTTGTTTAAAAAAGTAGAAAGATTACCCAACTGAATTGTTGTTTAAACACTTCAAAGTTTTAAATATTAAACAAATGTATTATTTTATTTTACTAAAAGATTTTCATAGACATTTTTTAATAACTTTGAAAGGTATATACATAAATATACAACTAAAAATATGAATTCTCTGCGTTTGTGTGAAGCAAAATGTAAAACCAATGCAGTTTTTTATCATAGCATGAGTCAAGGTCCCAGATAATTAAACAAATTTTATTCCAATATTATTTTAACCACGAATCATCTCCAAATTAATAAAAAAAATAAAAAAATTGTATTATATTTATAGTTTGCATTGAAACATACATAGTATTAAACACTATTTAATCTGTATTCACTCTCAATTTTAATTTTATTTTTGTCTGTATTGGAATCCCCTTCTGAGCACGAGTCTTACTCATTCAGGAGTGGGCTAGTTTATCTTTCATTGTATTTATTAACTTGTATTCATTTCAAACTTACTAGCAATAAAATAAATAAAATAAATAAATTAATAACTTCACGATAACGTCGAGCCACTTCAAGAATTCATATCTGAAAACGAAAGTACTAAGCTTCCTCCCACCCGCATAACAACGAACCGAAATGTTTCACAAATATGATAGGGATTTAGTTGTCTAAACAGGACAATTAACACAAGAAAACCGACTTCTGTTTAATCCATAAAAGGCTGGAACTCGCGACTGGTAGTCAGAGAACAGGAAAGGAAGTTGATCACTAAACTCGTGGAGTGAACATAATACGTCTCAGTGGAGAGCTACCTAGTTGCGTATGCTGCACAGACAACGTGATCAATCATAACCATGTTGGCTAGGTACATTGAAACTCTGCGGGTTTTTCGTACAGTGCTGTGAGACTTGAGAGACGGCTCAGTTTTCACTTGTGTTTACGCATAAATTTAAACACAACAGTAAAATCATCGTTGAAATTTATTGATTGGCTCTCTCCCAAGAGAACGTCGTCGCATTTGATGTCTGAACTAAGCGGATTCTGAAGTACAGCCAGGTTTAGTGCATAATAAGGCGTTAGTTGAGCCATGCATTACAATTTATTTATTTTTGTTGCTGGTTGTTTTTCCGAAGAGGAAGCCGAAATTTGGTGTTGCGACTGGATTTAAGCCCGCTACCTCCTGTGCTAAACTCTAGGAATCATTTTATGAGATTTACAGGATATTACACAATTTCTCCAAGAAACTTCAATATTTATTCGGAAAGTACTAATACATTCTTGACGGGCGGTAAGATATATTTAAAGCATGGGTGTCCAAACGCCTATTGAACCAGGAGATACTGCACGTCAAGCATGCTCTGCTAAGGTCAATAACTTTTCATATGAAATAGGAAAAACGATCTTAATGAATATGCGCTGCGGGTTGCTTACGCCAGGGGTTACCTCGTACGAGTTGCAATTGGACATTTATGATTTAAAGTAACGACGCTAAGATATCATTATAGTAAATTTCAGATGTGAATGGAGAACGCCCAAGCAGAAGAGAAGAGATCTGTTCACTAATTTCGTTCATATCATTAGGACTACATGTTAATGCCACTTATAAAAACGTTCATCTGCCGCATTATCGCTGTGTATATTTGTCACGGACACGATAAATGCTATGTAAAACTTCAGCACGTTGTACCCTCAAACACAAAGCAAGTCTGTATATCGCTGTCACGAGCATGGTAAATGCGATGTAAAACTTTAGCACGTTGCGTTCACAAACACAAAGCAAGACTGTATATCGCTGTCACGAGCATGGTAAATCCGATGTAAAACTTTACCACGTTACGTCCACAAGCACAAAGCAAAACTGTGTATTGCTGTTACGAGCATGGGTGAAGTGAGCTCACGCGAACATAATCTCCCCTGCCAACTAGCCAGTCAGAGTACTCGGATACTGTGAAGATGACGACAGTAATGTGGACCAGGCCTGGGTGCTAATAACTTAATTGAGTCATGGAGACCACCCCTTAACTTCCCACTCCACCTTCACCGGCTGAGACAATGCACAGAGCCTTACTGTGTGTTTGTTTATAAAGCGGTGTAAGCGAAAAGGACTGGGAGGGGGTTTCTCCGTCCGTTTCACTTCTCTTATCCCCAGGGCTGACGTAGACGGTTCTTCTATTCACTGTTTACCAAAGAAAGTATTTAGATTTCGTTGTGTTAAGGTACAGTATAACTTGCAATAAATTACCAAGATATTCTAGGCAAGTACTCAAGCATTCTCGGAAAGTACTAAGACAACATATTTTCTAGGTGCCATATGTCCGTGACAGATGACGACATATCCATGCAAATACGGAGATATCCTTTGCAATATTTAAGCAGTCATCTGTCCAAACTGTAATTCAGCGCAAGAGATCTGGTCTTCCATTGCGGTGGTAGAATTTGAATTCTTGCCTGGACATGATAATTTGTGGTGAACAAAGGAGAAGGTGTAGAGGAGTTTTCTCGAAGACTTTTCGCTTTACACTTTCATACCACCAACAATCTCTATATCCCCCATTCAATTTATTATTTATCAGATGCATTTTCTTCAATTCGCTACAGTGAACAATAGTTATGAATATAAAAATGGCTGTAAGAAATAAATCTATATTATTGGCTATTTAACTCAATTTCTACAAACAGTGTAGACAGAAGCTTTTCATTCTCAAAGCACTATATGTATAATGTACAGTATAATTATTATGGGCTAAATGTATAAAGCTATTATACATACCGTAGTACCCTTACATTATGGGTCAGAGATACAGTATGTTAATATCAATCACGGAAACATACGAAAGTAGCAAAGATTAATATATTAGTAATATACTAGAGCATGCTTGTAGAACTGGGCGACAATTGTGGCGTTACGTCACTCACCCCTTCCTTCCAACCCTGCATTATTGACTTGGTAGGGGAGGGGATTTGTATTCAGTGTCTGTCTTATGTGATTGCGTACGGGCCACAGATACGTCATTCATCGCCGGTGGAATGTGGACGGAGAACCAAACGCTTTCCCCATGTTTTCCAACCCCTCTCTCGCCAGTTCTGTATCCCTGTACTAGAGTCTTAAGAAACAGTAGAAATAGGCTATAAGAACAGCCAGGCTTATGTAATATAAATAAATGCGACTTCAGATTTCTCGGTGTTTGGATTGTAAAGGAAATTTTGGATTTTTCAACTGTGCTGAAATTACATTCAGACATTTCAGAAATCCCTATTGTTTCATTTCATCACCACAATCAGGGACATACTATTCCCACAACAGAAACTGTGAGAAGCTCTAAATCTAAAACATCAGTGCCTTTCATTCACGTGTTAGATTTTTAAAGAAACTAGTGCGGTGAATTGGTAGTTAACACATCCGTCTTGTATTCGGAAGGTCCAAGGTTCGATCGCAGGAGCCGCTTAGGTCTATCCTGATTTGGGTTTTTCGTGATTTTCCAAGTCTTTTCAGGCGAATGCTAGGATAGTACCAATTTATTACAAGGCCACGACCGGATTCCTTCCTATTCTGCAATTCTTTTTAATACAATTCCAATCTAAATACCCTGAAAGCTGTATTCGCATTTATATATATATATGTGTATATATATATATATATATATATATATATATATATATATATATATATATAAGCCTCGCTATCATTATATTTCTACTGATTTTTAATACTCTAGTACTATTATATTATTAATCTTTGTTGCTTTCCCTTGTTTCCCTGGTCGACAATTGCCATAATGAGGTGTTCAGAGCAGAAGGGAATCAAGTCAACTCGGAGATATTTTTTCTGTACATATCTTAGTTGAGGCTACTTTCAGAGCATAAAAGAATCATGTCCTCACAATCTTTGCAATGATGCAGATACTTAAAATCTCACTCACCTTTAATGGGTTATTAACTATAAATAAAGACTTTAAGTCTAATTTTCTCAAAAGTTTGTTTTTGTGACTTGATTCTCTTGTGCTCTGAACGCCCCATATCTCTGACCCATAATGTAAGGATACTACGTTTAATAGTTTTATACATGTAGCCTATAATAATTTCGAATGGCCGAGAAGTATCGTAATTGGCTGAATGTGCTAACCTCTGACGAAAGAAGAAAGAGCTTTACAGACAACCGCTGAAAATTGGAAATGCCTAACAAGAAAAATTAGTTTTAAAAAATCTAAAAATATGAATCCGAGTATGATATAGCATGAGGACCGCATGATAACGAGCAAACTAGAAAGTTATCAGAAATATTGAAGAGAACAGGAAAAGGAAACAAAAATATTTACATAAAGAGTCTGCTGAGGTTCAGATGTAAGAATGAAGCGGGTTTCACAATGGTCCATACTGGAAGCTGGTGATGATGATGATGATGATGATGATGATGATGATTGTGGTGGTGGTGGTGGTGGTGGTGGTGGTTGTGGAGAATTTTGAGTAAATTTCTTAATGATTGTTAAATTATGATTCATAAGCCTAACAGAACTACTTCAGTCCACATAAAATTATTTCATACCATCTTATTTCTTGTTGATATTACGTGATGGGTTATTATTGCAATAGAGCATCCGCCGGTATATTTTCCGAAGTAGTCGTATATTATGTATAGCGCGGTTATGAAAAGAGACTGCATTACTTATTTATTGACATATTCCTACTATAACAGCGTTCTTCTTACAAACTGTTTATCGCTTCTCCTTCAGCGGATTATAAACTGTCTCGAGATCGTATGTTAACAAAATTTGCTGGATATAGGATGATTCGAATGTTGATATACATGCATGTGCTACAAAAGAACAGGACGCGTGAATGCTTGTGCCAATAAATCTCACACAATGAATTATTAGACTGATCATGTATCATAAGTAGAGCCCAGTGTTTGGTCACATTGAACTACAAGTTTAGTGAACACATACCGGTACCTACCTCTACAGCCTACACTGGAGTGCAGGGGTTCCCAACCGGAAAGTGTCGCGAAATTTTGGAATTCAAAAATAGATGTTATGCGATCCAGAATGTCCCTTCATAATGCATTTTTATTTGCAATGAAGTCTTTCATATGATACATTTTATTTTGAGACAGACTTTACCAATTAAACGTGAACACCTGAAACAATGTTCAGTTCAGTTTTCCAACCATAAGGCCAAGTATAGAGAAAGTCTGTGCAACTCACCGAGCGCAGTCTTCACATTAATTTAAATAGGCGAGTTTTCAAAAATGTAATAACATTTTTTATCTAACATCCAAATAGATAGGTTGGGTTATTTGACATATACCTTTGTTTTTTTTCTAATGCCACTCAAGTTGCTGCTGGTTCTTTTACAATTTTCGATTGCGTGTTAACACCAACCTATCTACAACACTGGATATCCGAAACTACATAGAAGTTGTTATAAGCGCTACGGCTATTAATGTCTATTGTCTTTGAGGTGGGAGCCTTAACCTATTACCCTCCGGGACAATTTGGCCTATAATGGGAGTTGACTTTATCTTAACCGTAAGGGTAAGGCATAAACAGGTTTTTATAAAAATAATAATATGGAAATAAAATATTATATAAATATAGAAAAATTGTTGTTGATTTGTCAATTGTCCGAAGACAGGTTGCAATCTCATAAATGGCAGCAATAAGACATCACTTATGAGGCAACTAAGACAGGAGTTACTTTTCCCCTTCAGTGTATAATCGCTGTCTGGTAACATATTTCACTTATAAGACTTAAGATGTATAGAAACAATATTGTTCTTCAGCTGACACATAACATCAAATAAGATGTACTGCCTGATATCCAGACTATAATTTACGCATCCATTTATTTAAAAAAATCAGGTTATTAAAGAAGTAATTTTAATGTTGAGGAATTTCTTAATATTGCAGATTGCATAAATATATATATATATATATATATATATATATATATATATGCAGCGTCTGGATATTAGTTATGCTACCATCTACAATTCGGTTTAACCATAGCCGTAATTATTTAATTACCGCCTCAGACACCTCTTTAAAATAAATATCTGTACTCATAATTTTATTACCTTGCAGCAT
Organism: Periplaneta americana; assembly: GCF_040183065.1. NCBI lineage: Eukaryota > Metazoa > Arthropoda > Insecta > Blattodea > Blattidae > Periplaneta > Periplaneta americana. Next base: position 121,823,696 of record NC_091118.1, on the reverse strand, counting down.
TTTGTCTGAGTGTTTTTAAGCATGCCAGAATATTTAAGTAGTTTAACATACGCAAACATACTCGAATAAAAATTTGTTCAACGACCACATAAAAAAGTTGAATTTGTAAGAAAAATCCGTACTTCATGAAGGCGGATCTCCCTTACTAATAGTGCCCTGAATGGGTTACGTGGAAGCCTGGTTGTCCACAGACCATCAATTATTGGGAATCATTGGTACAGAAGACAAAATCAAACATATTTTAATTCATCATACTTGCACACATACAGTTTGTAAGTGCATTTTTGACGAAAGCATTTATTTATTGCGTTACACCAGAAGAAACATACTTTTCATACCAGATGTTATTGAATTCTCGTAGTGTTGCAAGGTTAATGCACTATTTTTTTTCATTTAATCATACTTTTCATATATTATAAAACATGCTGAAGTGGAGAACACAGGCATCCATGTACTGTAATTAAAATAGCGAAGCTCCATAGTTTGACGCACTTGTCAGAGATTAACAGTGTGTCCTGGATGTGTCCACAAACTGTCACTCTTCCTACTATGAGTTCTACTTCCTTCTCCACGGGTGGCATATAAACAAACAGTTTTCAAATTCTCTAAAAAAACAGTCGAAAGGAATAATGTGTTAAATCCAACAGAAGGAAGGAGTTCCCAATGCAGGCATATAGGCTGATGAATGTTTGTCCATCAATCCATTTTTACAATAAATTAGTGTTCCCATACCTCATTAACAGCATTGACGAAAGGAATATCATGTTGGATAAATATTGATGTGAATAATTATATAAACAAACCTATTTCATTTGATCCTGTCATTTTCCGAAGGTCAGAGGTCAGTTCGTTTGTTAAATCACACGGTTAAAAAATCTGATTTTAAAATGTCGTCGTTCTCATCATTATCACCAAATAATGCCCATGGCTTGTCAGTATATCTTTTCATTAATAGCCTTCCTCGTATGTAATCGTGAAAACTTTTAAACTAATTCAACAGTTCATAGCATAAATACACGTCAAAAAATGACTTTCATACTCCATCGCCTAGTCTATCGTACTATCAAAAAGGAGTGCGTTATATGGCAGTAAAAAATTGTAATAGCCTCCCTAGCGATATAAAAATGAAACTCAAAACATAAGATTATTTAGGGCAAAATTAAAGAAGTACCTAACTTCACACGCCTTCTATTCTGTAGGTGAATTCATGACATTCAGTGACACTTCACGAAATTGATACCGAAACTTTGTGTTGTACTAGTAGACTATATTGTAAATCTCGTCTGTATATATTTCATCTATTTCATGTGTTGTACTAGTAGACTATATTGTAAATCTCGTATGTATATATTTCATATATGTGACTATAAATTAAGACTTTATAATAGTATTAAGGTTTTGACTTGTTCCATATTCCAGCTGTAAAGCAATGTATGAATACCATGGAATGTTAATAAATACAATACAATACAATACAATACAATACAATACCACTGTAAGGTTAAGACACGTTTGGGCCTGTTCTGTCATCATTTCACTTCATATCTGTTGTCTCCATCTTTTAAGTGGTTTTCCAATAAATATCCACCATTATGATCTACAATCCTTCAGTATAGTTTTAACATTTAGTAGTATTCTACTATTATCCATTCTTGTCATGAATGTGTTAATCATCTATGTCTATACATATTTCAGCCACTCCAATTGTCACAGATGTTACAATTTTACTATTTTCAAACTCTATATGTTGATTATGAAATTAATTCTACTTTTGTCAAGTTTTATTTTTAAACTCAATTTAGAAGTTCAGTATCATTTAACGGAAAAAAAGTAGATAAATAAAATTTACTATTATTGCAGAAAATAAAGAAAAAGTTTCGTCACTGATGTTACTAGATTTGTGAACTCACTTCACACCTCATGAACAAAACGTGTAAAACTCAGGTCTCTATCTCAAGCAAAAAGAGATTCATTCTCATAGTGTCCATGTGAAAGCTATGCAAATCTCACGGCATCCAGTTAGTTCACAAAAACATAATCGGTAAATATTTTATAGCTGTTTCTTCCATCTCACGGATGTTACACACATTTTGTCACGGTTGCTACAGATGAGTTAATATCCTTCATTTTTCCAGTTTTAAAACAACTGTGACATTTCTAATTGAAAATATACACTTGAACTGTAAGATTAATTGTTATTAACCCAAACTACTGAAAATAGGTGGTAGAAATAATGGCTATAGTACAGATTAAAGGTTCCTTGATTCTGGAACTCTGGAATTAACAGTGCAGGCCTCGAAAAACTTCAACAATTGTTCCTTAAAAAACATGTATTAACAGCTGAGCTTTCTATCAGTAAGTGCTGCTAACTTTAGAGAAACAAAACAGAATCTATTACCCAGCCAATACCACTTAGATTCAATGCCCATAAAACTTGTAAAATATTTTCCTTTTGAAAATTAATGAAACATTAGAATATTTAAATTTAGAGTCATATCTATGTCTTATACTAATAATACAAAAATATTTCTGAAAAAATACTTTTTTATTGGAATTCCCAGCTTGCTCGGAATGGTTGATTTATAATTTGTACAATATTTTTTGTTTCTAGTTTCTTTCTGATTTGTTCGTTTTACCTAGGTTCAAACGTTTGTATTCAGCCAGAAGTCTAAGTAGTTTAATTTCCATAGTTTCGATTCTTTTTCCTTGTTGTTTTGGTGCCTTCCAAGTTTCCGAGTCACATAGTAGAACTGGTAATGCAATTAATGTATCTCTCCTTACGTTCGTCATTAGTGATGACTGTACCAACTAGCTGCTGTTATTTATGTATTTTATTGCCTATATCACTGTGGGAGGTATATGAATGATCGTGTGCTAAGTATTGTGGCAAACGTGCTGGAAGATTCTAGTTGCCTTGGGAGTCTACGAGCGCGTCCGGCGGAGAGGGAGGCGCGGAACGCGGAGCTCGGGCTCGACGGACGCTGAAGCGCGACGCGGCAAAGGGAAAGAAGGCTACGGGCCGCGGAGCAGAGGAAACGTCTGGAAGTAGAATGTTGTGGAAACCTAGAAGCTTCGCGACACAGAACATACGAGAACGTGTGATTTAATAAATAAAAGCACGAGCAGCCTTCGAGTTTAGTTTAGTTTGTCAGGTGTGAGAGAGCTAGCTAGTCTTCAAGCTTTGGACCAGGGTGAACCTGAGTTCGATGTGCAGTGAACTTGAGTAGGTCCGCAACTATTGAAGCGTCCAGGCCAGTGCGATGTATCCGGAAATCTTGGATTCGAAGTGCAGTGAACTTTATCTGGAAGTCTTGGGTTCGAAGTGCAGTGAACTTTATCTGGAAGTCTTGGGGTTCGATGTACCATGAACCTGAGTGAGTGAGCTAGAAGAACTAGCCAAAGCGAACGAATTGTGAACTGAGAACTGACAGTTTTGTTTTGTAAATAGTGCTTTGTGAACATTAGTTGAAATTAGGTGTACATTGTTGCTCTTCTCAATAATACACGTGAATTGTCATTGTCGTTTGGTGGAGTGCAATAACGATTACTGTGTTGCTGTGTTGAGTGGAATACCCATTGTTGACGGGTAAATAAAAGTCACACATTATTGTTATTTAAAAGTTATAGTATTTAAAGTTATTTTCTTGTTTTTAATTGGTTATTTTACGATGCTTTATCAACTGTTATTGCTATCTAACGTCTGAGCGAGATGAAGGTGATAATGCCGGCGAAATCTGACCAGGGTCCAGGGCCGAAAGTTACCCAGCTCTTAATGGGTTGAGGGGAAACTCCGGAAAAAACTTCAATCAGGTAACTTGTGCCAACCAAATTTTGAACCCAGGCACCTTTACTCCACAGCGGTGAACTATTTACTCGTTATAATATTGTATTTTTTTTCTAGCTCTTAAAATATCAAGAGTTAAAACTAACAATGATATTTAAAGGAAATATCCTGTTGAAGATAAAATAATAATCCACAGATCAATCATTCCATTTAATGGACAAAAGGCGGTCGGAGCATGGTGTCAACCATAACACCTGCTTCTACATGATAAAGGATGGATAGAACAGAGAAAAATTCCCTCCGACACCGGGACTCGAACTTGGATTTTCAGCTCTACTTGCTGGCCCTTTATCCACTAAGCCACACCAGATCGAATCCACTCAGCGTCAGCATGTACAGCTTTTAACTCGGGTTCGAATTCCGGTGCTGGAGAGAATTTTTCTCTTCTATCTATCGTTCATTATATGGCAACGCAGAATTCCTGCACGGAAATATCATATGTATCATAATAATATGATATGCGTAAGTAATCACTTAGTGATTCAAGACGGCGTTCGTCCCGTCGGATCCTGGCCACTTAATCACTCGTAATGAGTGCACCTCTGTACATAGTGCATTGGACATTGTGCCACAGTCACATATTCTGCGACACAGAATACATGAGGGTGGGCCACCAAAGGGAAAACTGAGAGGTAGAACTTAAGCTGAGGGGATTCGATCCGACATCGGAATTAGAATCCGGTGTGGCTTAAAGCGTCAGCACGAAGAGCTGAAAACCCGGGTTCGAGTACAGGTGCTAGGTGTCCATCATATGGCAACGCAGAATTCCTGCACGGAAATATCATATGCACTTCGATACATCATAATAATAACTTCCTTCCATTGTCAAGGTTAAGCAAGCGCTGGAGTTTTACCTCCCATCACTTCTGTGCTCCTGAAGAGTTTACACTTGGACATATTTATTTCTTCATAATAATAATAATAATAATAATAATTATATCAATGCTGGTAGATTTATGAAGTGAAGCACCACTCTGCACACTTACAATATTAAATGAAAAGGTAAACTTCTCCGCAAAAAGTCAGAATTAAAGATATGAATGAATACAGCAAGAGACTGGAACTGCTATGTGCTTTTGTTGTATCGCATAACAATTTCATACAAAGTCTTCAACACAGCGCCTTCGGTTCTAATGAAGAACCAGAAGTATGATTTTATTGCTTTCATCGGTGTTAATTACTATCTGGGTCGTTATCGCCTTCTTTCTCTTGTTTGACACGTCGGACAGCTTTTCACAAGCATTCCCTTGTTTATGGAAGCTTTAAACGTCGCGTACTCCAGGAATAGTTTCCTAGTCGTCATTAGAACGCCGTCTCGCACGACAACTCCATTTTCTTCGAATCCTGTATTCTCTTTCCTGCTTTCTTAAATTATTCAGAGAGAGATAGCAAGACTGTAAAAAGATTCGCAAGCTGTTGGCTCTTCTTGAAGGATAACAAGGTTTTTGCGTATTGTGCAATAAACGTCACACTTGATCGCAGTGCAATACATTACCGAGAGTCAACAAGAACCAGCTGACACTAATATATGCGAAAGTTTTTCTTTTATAATGTCGCTCAAAATAAAGAATTTGTGTAGGGAGGTGTGAAGTATTTACAAGCGAACTTAATTTCCCTTCCTCCTGCTTTCGTGCATTGAATACGAACCCGCAGAGATAAAATTAAATGCAGAAATATAAGCACGGAACTAAATGTGCCGAGACATTTTATATTTATGAACAAAGAAGTGCTGACGTCAGCGGACTAAGTAACTGTCCTCGGGGAGAAAAGGCTCTGCGTTGCTGGAGAGAGTTTCTTGTTGCCTATACCATGATCTCTTTCAAGAGTGTTACAGGGGAATAAAAACAAATGCCAGGTTTAGCGCTACGACATTTAAGGATCAGGCTTCTCCCTGGTTACAAACCCAAAACAAGCCTTTCAAGACATCAGTTTTGTGTACAATGCACAGCAAGCAGACACAGAAGGAAAACAAGAAAAGAAAGATGTAATACGACAGAATATTCTGAAATAATATCTTTACAATTTACGATACCGAATGGAGAAGCCACTGAAAATCGTTAAAAGTAATGATGTTCATACAGAACCTTTCCGACGACAGTGTACAGTTTTTTTTATTGGGTTATTTTACGACGCTGTATCAACATCTCAGGTTATTTAGCGTCTGAGTGAAATGAAGGTGATAATGCCGGTGAAATGAATCCGGGGTCCAGCACCGAAAGTTACCCAGAATTTGCTCGTATTGGGTTGAGAGAAGACTCCGGAAAAAACCTCAACCAGGTAACTTGCCCCGACCGGGATTCGAACCCGGGCCACCTGGTTTCGCAGCCAGACGCGCTGACCGTCACTCCACAGGTGTGGACCAGTGTACAGTTAGGTGAATACAATATCCTATAAGCCTACTTCATGTAGGTAAAATGTTCCCGTTACAGGAAGAAATTCTGATATTACATGACGCAGCACTTACGTTTCGGTACTAATAGTAATAGTGGTGGTAGTAGTACTACTAATAGTAGCAGTTGTAGTATTAGCAGTAGAAGTGGTAATATTAACAGTACTAGTACTAGTAGTAGAAGTAGTAGTAGCAGCATTAGTAGTAGTAACAGTGGTAATATAAATTGTAATAGCAGCTGTATTAGTGGTAGCAGTAGTAGCATTAGTAGTAGTAACAGTGGTAGTAAAATAGTAATAGCAGTTGTATTAGTGGTAGCAGCAGCAGTAGTAGTAGTAGTAGTAGTAGTAGTAGTAGTAGTACTAGTAGTATTAGCAGTTCTGGTACTGGTAGTATCTTTTTAAGTGGTAGCATTAGTAGTAGTAACATTGGTAGTAGTAGTGGTATTAGTGGTAGCACCAGTAGCTTTAGTATTAGTAGTAGTAACAGTGGTAGTAAAATAGTAATAGCAGTTGTATTAGTGGTAGCAGCAGTAGTTTTAGTAGTAGTAGTAGTAGTAGTAACAGTGGTAGTATAAGTAGTAAAGGGTAATTCCATGCAAAACAGTATGACGAAAAACAGTTATATCTCCAAATTTGTTAAAAATTGTACATTCAACTCTTTATGTCGTATATATTAATCATGTACAAAATTATGTTTGCGACAGCTACTGTTTAAATGTAACAGATAGAAATGTATTGTACATTTTAAACTTAAATGCAAAAGGTGTTAATCCTAATACATAAATACTTCTTGGAAATAAGAAGTGTAACAGATTTACAGCATCGAAGTAGTTATTAATGAGTACCGAACTTAGCACATTTAATTTTAACTATTTACTATTATGTTAATTATTAACAGAACTGGTATGTACAGATAAGGAAATAAAATTTGGAGCTCCCTTATTGTATAAGTTTGTTTACAACACACTGTGCATGTGCAGTAAACAAGAAACTCTGTATATATGCTATTTGTGGACGGTCGTGTGAAATAATTGTTGCCTACATACAAATGGACTCCCATCAAGATTCGTTCCAAATTTTAATTCCTTATGTGTACATGGACAGTAAAAATAACTTTCAAGAACTGATAAGTAATTGGCATTTAATGTTGAATTATAAAACATATTAAATATGTAATGTAATGGTATGCACGCCACTGTTGTCGCTTAAGTCTTGGTTTTTCTGAACCGACGCATGCGAGATGCGGGGCGCGTCTCGCACAAATCCGGACTACACAAGAGATAGTGAGTGGTTTCTGTAGCTACGAGGTGCCCCTCGCACCTCACATGCGTCGGTTCAGAAAAACCAAGGCTTTAGTTCTGCTGCGACGGAATAGAATAACACTTGATGTAAACAGCAATCAGTCCAGAGTCCAAAATTGTGTAATGAGTGAATATTAGAATGTACATTTTTCCCCTATCGCCCCCATATTTGAACAGAAGTGGAAAAGTGCTTTAAATAACAGATTATTAAGTCATCGAATAAATTTATCAAATTTATATCGCTGGCGACCAAGTGATTATAGAATGATCAGTAAAGAAAATTCGATGTTCATTATATAAATTACGTAGGTCTATTACTACAAAGAAACCTTACATAATTATTTTCAAGCACAAAAACGAATAAAATGACCTGACGGAATCAATTTTAGCCAGAGTTAAATTAATAACAGAAGACATATCAAATACAACTAGTGATTTGAAATAGGCTGTCTGGATTCAATATTATATAACCCAGAGAAAGATATGGAACAAGAACAAACAAATTTCGTTTTTTCAATGGAATACTACAGAAAGCTACGAAAAGTACCATAGTCTAGTATATACAGTCACGAAGCTTGAGTTGTGAGGGTGCTAGGAACAATAGACTGTACCGGTACTATTTCGCATTGTCTGTAATGAGGCGATATTAGCGATCCTAGTGGTTAGCAACTATCTATGGATGCAAATTTACTACGTATAGAGCTTCGTGACTGTATATACTACACTGTGAAAAGTACTATGCAAAAATTAAAATCATAGCGTTACGTCCGCTTAAATAAGTCATGAGCTATATCAGCCTGGGCATTATTAACTCAATTGAGGCAATGCAGATTTCCCCTTAACTCTCACTCCACCTTCCCATGCTGAGACAAATACACAGGAAGAAAGTATTGCTCAGTGACGGATTGTATAAGGCTTTTATGAAATTTCGGCTCTCGCTGGTCGCCTGAAATCATCACTATTGCACAGTGGTTATTGTGTTTGTTTATAAGGCAGTATAAGCGAAAGGGATATGGGCGGGGGTTTCTAAGTTCCGTTTCGCTTCCCCGTTGTGCCCAGGGCTGGTCTATACGTTACAGAACAGAGAGCACAATGAAAAATTATAAAAAAGCTTATCGTGAAAAACGTCAAGGACGTAATATGTTTAAGGAATGTTCTCAGTACATGGAGGATTAGCACTGCTTCAGCAACAATGCATTACAATCTCGAAAATAAAGAAAACTAGATGAACCAAGTAAAAGACGGTTGGAGGTCCTGCGGCAGCACAGTTTTAAAGCGACCTTTCTTTACGGTAACTCGGGTTGGGTTTACAGCATCAAGTGAAATAAATTATATATATATATATATATTTGGTATACAGGATCGGAGGAAGAGGGTTTTTCTTCTGCTCACTGAACGTTACAAGCTTCACTTCACCGGTTTTCTTACGGAGGTGTGACTCAAAGGCTAACAATGTAACCTCCAAGTGGGCTTACAGTATTGTCCCTCACTTCTCTTTTCGTAGGAATGATGTAGAAGTTTGAACAGTCTCGCTGTGCTCTCATAGATATCTTTACTTAACTACGATTATATGGTATCATCTGTCTTTTCAGACTGAACGTCTTTACAGTTCCGATAGAATGTCACTACAGTGCCCGCCGAAAGCGTACTCTCTCTCCTCAGACAAATGCCATATGTACGCCAGTCATAATACTACACCACGTTGTCACTGTTTTTGGGTAATTATGCTGAGCCTAAATGTGACAATGAAAATTGAAATAGAGCGTGAGAGTGATGGAGGGAACGTGAAACGCCGAGAGAAAATCCCATAAAGCTTGGTTTTTCCCATCACAAATAAGACTCCACTATCACTGGGTTCGAGGCCAGATCTGCCGTCATCGTAAGCTACCGACCTGCGAACTGAGTTACCAATGCGGCTGATTTCATCTTACTATTTCACTTCATTTTTCTTCGTCAAAGAAATGTGTTTACAGGGTGAGGTGTATGAGGTTCGGTGATGTAGACTAGAGATTTCAGTTACGGCTTTCCTATGCAAGTTCACAAGTGTGTACGTAACCAAATGAAAACAATCGATGGACGGCATTTGCTGATGCGTCAGAAGCCTTCTTTTATTGATCATTTAACGGCGTTGTATCAACTGTGGGGTTATAGGCCTACAGTGTAGCGTAAATGGAATTGATAGAGAAATACTATTTCTCCATGAGGTCCTTGCACAGTCTTACAGTTGGAAAGGTACTGGAAATATCCAACCATGTAATCAAACCAAACGGGCTTTGAACTCATCCTCGAATGCAAGCTTATATTATGAGGTTAGCTATTACCTCTAATCATAGATATTACTGGCACTGAACAAGGGATGCTTTGTGACGTTCTTCAATAGTATCTATGGGATGATCATACAGGTCGGGGGCGCGCTGTTGGTCTTCAGGGAGCAGTCTGTTATATGATGACAATTAGGGACCAGTCAGTATTGTCTCTGCGTTATCTTCGGGGTTGAAAAGCGGACCACAATAGCACTAATATCACTTCATGAGAATTATAAGCTTAATGGAACTGCATGATGTTAGATATTCATCTGATAAGTTGAAACGGGCACTGGTATTCAAGCTATGTAACAATAGCAATACTGCAAGCAGCAATATAAACGATAAGAGTAGTAGTAACAGTAGCCTATATTGTGCCAATTGTGAGGATTAGCCTAATCTGTATGCTCCTGTGCTGTTTAATTACGAATAATGTCCAAATTAAACCCTTTTACCCCTGTCCGCATGATATGCAGCACTTGAAGTATGATCATGTGATAAGTAGCGTGATAATCATCTTGTCTATAGCAATAGAGGGCAGTATGCGTCGAACCGCACGCCGTTTATAAATATCAGGCGCCTGTTAACATGATTAGTGATATTCCAATTCTGTCCAAAGCTGACTAGCGAGAGCTATTTGTTTTTTTAACTGTAGAATGCTCTGAGCCACTCACCCTACAGCTCCTATTTATCACTACGTGAGTTCCATTTGTTCAGGCCCTTAAAAAAAGTTCTAAAAGGGTACTTATTCCGTAAATATAATGAAGTGAAGACCGAAATTCTCAGAATGAAGTCATTTTTCGCTGATTCGACGCCTCCCCACACATTGGGACGTATGTGTGAATGCTTATGGAAACTACTTCTAAGGGAACTTACTGTATGGATGTATCCTTGAACATTAATATTCTGTATCTATACGTAAACAAATTTATTTTTGTGTACATTGGCATTTAGTAAAAGGATAACCCTGGTTCGAATTCCGGTGGATCCATGTGGAATTTCTGAAGGATAATTACGGAACTGGGTGGTAAGTTTTCGTTGCTTCCCATGCCGGGATACTAGAATTGCTTCACTTATTATCATACGGTGCTATGCAATTCGCTTGTCATAGTACAACAAGGGCAACGCTAACACAGCGACAAGAACTACAATTCCGGCTTGTCACTCCTTGATGTGGAGTCCTCAGTGTAGCCTATAACCCAGAGTTACATATCTCCCATTAAAAAAAGATTTCGTACAATTTTGACATACATACATACATAAATGTTCTAACCATGGGCAGGTCTTTCACTGCAAACCCAGCATTCTCCAATATTTCCTATTTTCTGCCTTCCTCTTAGTCTCCGTATATGATCCATAAATCTTAATGTCGTCTATCATCTGATATCCTCTCCTGCCCCGAACACTTCTCCCGTTCACCATATAGATATTTCTGAATATATTTACATTAAACGCAGTAAATATAGGAAAATTACATATTGATTATAATTCAGGTTGTTTTTAGTTCATAAGGTCCAATTTAGTTTCCTTTTTAGGTTCAACAGAATTTACTTATACATAATGGAAGTAAATTTTGGTAGGATCAATGAAACTTATCCTGGGCGTTGGATTGGTCGCGGTGGAGTCATTTCTTGGCCATCGAGGTCATCCGACCATATTCCATTGGATTACTTTGTGTAGGATTAGCTTAAAAATGAAGTCTACAAACGTAAAGCAGAAACAAGGGAGGAACTTCTCGCTCGCATTTTAAATATTTGTGCTCTAGTAAGGAAATGTCCGAATCAGCTCAGATCAGCAACACAGCAGCTGTCTACAAGGGATGCAAAGTGCATTGAAGTTGACGGTGGACTTTTTGAACATGTTCTGTAAAGAAAAGTACACAATTAAACAGAACATAAGGTAACAATATTTCAATTTACTATCACCTGCACTTTTCCCGCTCCTTATTGTTTCCATTAGTTTTCTTCGAAACCGTTATGAACATTAAACATGTACATATAAGCTTTTTTGTTTAGAATCACCAATATTATCACTTCTCAATCCATGTACCTTTCGTCACCCTGTATGTACTGTATACATGAGCTTTTCGCTCTGGAAATCTGCAAGGCTATTTCATTTCCACTCTGTATATCGTCGTTATTCCTGCAATAACTCCCTTGTGACATTTATCATTTTCAGATTTTGCTCTATTAAATAATTTAAATAGTGATACAGCAAATAATAAAATCTCCTATATGTAATTATATTTCTTTGTTTCGAAAATGTAAGAATGCACAGTCTCCTATGTACGGCTGCCATAGGATGAATAAATGTGTTTTTCCTTCTTCCTGAAAGATTTTATATTTTGCACATAGGAGTTATTACAGGAACAACGACGATAAGTCTCTTATGACCATGATTCGGAAAATTATATAAGAAATTATGAGTTTGTAAGTAGGCCTAAGGGAAAAAATAGGTAAAACCTGTAAATCCAGTACCTAGTAATAATACGTTCTTTTACGCTCCATATAAGGAGAATATAAAAATGGATAACAAGAAAACCTTGTCGTTTCCTTCCAGTCACTCAAGTAAAGCACTGATGGATTCATACACGTGGTCATTCAAGATTTAATTCTCCACGCGAACGAAAACAGTTCACGTACAAAGTCTAATTATGTAACGAGAGGCAACAGTGATGAATTGTGTTCGACTCCATTCACGTCGCGATTGCATTTACAAACCATTGAGACTATTTAACGCCTTTTTAAGTGGCTTCCTTTGTTTCTTCAAGGACTTGCTCCTTCATGGCATATTAAAGTCTTCGCACAAAGAGTTCGCGCCAAGATTTGTATTCACAAGATCACAAAGAAACAAAAGGGAAACTAATTAATGCCATGTACACGTGCACCAACCACTTTTTGTTACCTAGTTCACTTTGTTGGACCTTGATTTTATTCATCGTGGACATTAACTCAGTGACCTCTTAGTGCTATAAACATAATGGCTAATCGGTTAGTGAACTTTTAAAGCAATAGACCTACTTACTTATTAGAGACCATTTCTATTGTTGCTTTGGATGGCAATAATAATAATAATAATAATAATAATAATAATAAATAATAATAATAATAATAATAATAATAATAATAGTTTTATTTTCCCTGGCAGAGTTAAGGCCATCAAGCCTTCTCTTCCACTCAACCAGGATCAAATCACATACAGATACAGATATCAGCTACAAATGAAATGGACGTGATTTAGATTCTGGACAATTCTTTTGAATTTTTTTTATATAGCCTATGTTCAGAATTAACACTACGTAGTCACTTATTGATCTTACATTTTCTTAAACAGTGGCCTTGTGCTGTTCTAACAACATGGCTAAAGAGTACTACTGCTTGTCAATTCTTATAAAAATTATAAGTGAAGGGATAAAAGATGTAGCTACTAGTAATTCAGCTTCCCTCAAAGACGAATAATTTAATAATAATAATAATAATAATAATAATAATAATAATAACAATAATAATACGGTAATAATAAAATAATAATAATAACAATAATAATAAATACATACATACATACACAAGTAGCCTATATATACAGAGTGTTTCCGGGCTGGTGTTACAAACTTTCAGGGATGATGGGGATGGGCACATGTATCAATTTGAGATTAGGAACCATGGTCCGGAAATGACTGAGACGAAAGTTATAAGCAAAAATAGTTGTGTGGAAATGGAACTAATTTCGCACCACGTGCCCTCCTTCCCTTAACCTTTGGAACAGTCATGGAAAGATGGTATGGGTCGGATGTCTCCTACGTGGGTACTTGTCCCGATACAATCTGTGAGCTTGTCTACTGTTCCCATTGGCTCATCCGTATTCGAAAATCAGGTCTGCATATTCCGCTCTCGTGTACTCCTCCATTTCACTAGGACTGATCGACTGGACACTGCAACTTGTACACATACACTGCTGTCTACAGATGTGCATATCAGGACCGACCATGTCCGTTACACATTACCCTATCTGCACTGCTTTATTGTAGGTTCCTGACCCATCCCTCAGACAGCGCACTGAATGGAATACTGTAAGTAGACAACGTAAACTACATCAGACGAATACAGTATGTGTAAGATATATAGATAAATATACATAAATTAGGTGTACAGAGGAATAAAATTATTTCATTTCGACACAACAATTTTTGCTTGCAACTTTCGACTCGGTCATTTCCGGACCAGATTTCTTATCTCAAATTGATACATGTGCCCTCCCCCATCATCCCTGAAAGTTTGTAACACTAGCCCGGAAACAGACTGTATATACCGTGTTCCTCTTAGGGGGATCGAGTAATATCTGATAATTTCAAGTGTAAATAATGGTATATTAACATAACTTTTTACATAATTTGATGTAAAAACTCTCCGAGTTTTGGAGAATGCTGAATGCAACTCGATGTGTGCGCCTTGAGTTGCCCTGCAGACATCTAAACGACGGTATTCAACCTCCCGCCAATTGTTCTGTGGCATTTGTGATGCGTTGTCTCAGTTCCTCCAAAGTGTTAGCTCTGCCTCTTTGGTACACATCATCCTTCACAAAGCCTCAGAAATAAAGTCCAAGGGGAACACATCGTGTGACCTGATTCGCCAGGCAGTGGTCCTCGTCTTCCGATCCACCTATCCATGTACGACGAACACGGCGTTGTACTCGCGTAACATTTTTTTCTTCTGCTAGCCATAGCACACACTGAACTTTCTGTTGTAGTGTCCGCATGTTGATCATAGCGTGTTTTCCTACAAAATGGCGCCAGGCTTGTTTTAGCAAGAAACACACTAAAGTTACGCATGCAGCTGTTTTCAGACTATGTTGCGTAAACTTGGACAGTTTCCCTATCTTCCCAGATGTAACTCTCAACGATATCTTTATCTGGTTTTAAGTGGTAAGCATTTATTTCTCGATGCCTCTAAACGGGACGTATATGCACCATATGTAAGTAGCATATTATTCCCTTTCTCAATTTTCAAAGCAATTGAACATAAATTTATAATGACACGTATTCAATAAATTTCTTTCGGAGTCACAAACACAACTCTCATTCTCTTACAAGATATTACAGTTAATAATAATAATAATAATAATAATAATAATAATAATAATAATAATAATGTACTGTTTGAAGGGAAACTGACTGCTTGTTCTTTCAGTGCAATCAATTCCAATGCGATCCCAACACTGATTTATTATTCCAATTTGAAATGCTAAGCATAAGCTTACGACGACTGCGGACTCGGGATCGAATCTCAGCTATGTGATGGCCGAGCCATATTCAGGTGAACAAAGCCTTAAGGAATTGGACTCTTAGTGGCCTAAATGTGCGTGGTCTAATTCTACACTTTAGCAGTATTTTATA
Organism: Periplaneta americana; assembly: GCF_040183065.1. Classification (NCBI taxonomy): domain Eukaryota; kingdom Metazoa; phylum Arthropoda; class Insecta; order Blattodea; family Blattidae; genus Periplaneta; species Periplaneta americana. The sequence continues at coordinate 121,808,465 of NC_091118.1, read as the reverse complement.
CAATAATAAATATGTACAATTACATTAACTTTATATGCATTTAACAGCTCTTATATAAGACGTTACATTAACGACCTTAACATTAATTTTAATGATATGGAGTCATTGTTGAGGTGGAATGATTTTCATTCTAGACTGCCTACTATTTAGCATGCGTGCGCAAATTAATTTCTTGGGTGTGCATTTAAATATTTCAAATGTGTCGTGCTGAAACCTACGACTAATGAAACTTCGTTTTAATTTAAGAGATCATACCCATGTGGACTACTTGCCACGCACGCCATACACTTGCGTTTAGATCGATATGTCGTCTGGAACCTTAAGGGCGATGTGTTATTTTGAGTTTCGTCAAACTAAAGACACAATGCCTGCACGACATTCATGCTACCTACGATGGTTTCACAGGGAATAATTTTTCAGACTGTAATGTGCCACCTACGTAAAAAAGTACAAAAGGGGCTGAACAATATGTACACTTAGGTTCCTAGGAAATAGGGAAGGTTATAGGTCTCTATCAATTCATAGGGGATAAATCAGTTTGTAGTGTCTATTTTTTCTCTGTTTTCTTAAATGGTGGGTTTGTTCCTTGGTTTTCCTAAGGCGCTAAGACAAATGGGATGAGCCCTAAAAGAAATGTGCCACGGACCTGCATTCACTTCCCCAGATATTGGTGAAAATTAATGATCATTCACATCGAACTCGGGCTCTAACAGAATTTAATCGTCCCCTTCTATAGATCAATGGAGTCATCAAAGAGCCAGTTGGCTGGTCTCTTGATCTGAGAAAAATAATCAAAGAGCCAATTGGCTATTACCGTTAAGATGATTAATTTCTACGCGTTCGAATCTTTAAACATCCAAATTGGCTATTACCTTTTCTTTGCCTAGACTTCTACCACTTCTCCTCCTAGTTGGTACCATCGCGTTTCTAACTCCTCCGGGTCAGCTCGCTGTACTTCTCCCCCTCCTTCCCCCCGTATGTTATAGCTAATAAGTTACGTCCATTTTCGACTTTCCCCCTCGAAATTTTCTAGCGCTCCTTCATTGGAACGGCGAAATCCGAAGTGAGACAAGTGGCCAACAGGCTCGGAGCTCACAGCCCCAACTCCCTTGCAAGGATGTGTTTTCACGTACCTTTAAAGTTTCTTCTCCCATTTCCCTTCTCATTCATTCATTCATGCTGACCATATGACCAACAACTAGTCGCCTTGGTAACTGAGTTGGCAGAGTTGTGGCTTATTAGGACCGCGGACCAGAGTTCAAATCTCAACGACAGCGGAGTTATATTTATGATAGAGAAAGCTAAGATTCAAAGATTTTTCTCGGGGTTCACCCTTTTCTTCCCTCCTTAATTCGCCAACACTCTTCATACTCTCTCTTCCATTATTACCTCCGTCTAATAAACCAGAGCATCACCTACGTTTGCGTGACGTCGAATCGATCGCTCGATATGGTCGGTATTCCTTGGGGTTTGTCCAGAGACTAGTAAATATAGCGGCGGTGGATTCTCGACGGCTCATAGATCTGCAGAAGAGACACCGGAGTCTTCCCCGCCCCCTCTAGGCTCTTACTTGCCTCAAGGGAACATGATGACTCATGTAGATTTGTGAGGTATAGGCCTAACAGACCACCATCAGAGGTATGCTATATAGATCTGATGGCTGAAATATGCATTCTGACCAAACATATTTCAGTCATACATTCATAAAGCCGCCGTAATATTTTACGAATCTCAGTTATATTATAATTTAAGTACTGATAGTTAAAACAGGCATTACAGATTAAATACAAGAAATTCTTTCATGAAATGTACTGTCATTAACTTATATTTATTATGAATAACGATTTTACAAATTAATCATATACCTTAATTGGAGGATTCAGAGCGATAGTGGGCCAAACGCCATATATTAAAAATTACAAAACAAGGGTTAAAATTAAGTGAACACCATAATTCAATGAAACATGTAGCAGGTAATATAAAGTATGCACATTAAAACTAAACTATATGTGAATCCTTCATTAAATTATGATATTCACTTAACCTTAACCCTTGGTTTCTTCATTTTAATATATATATATATATATATATATATATATTAAGAAGTAAGGTTAAATATAAGAATAATACAATTTTATCAGAACAAATGTAACATTTTTAAATTCCTTTTCAGAACGAAAAGTTACATTGGTTCTGATTAAATTTCTGCATATTTAAATGGCGAAACTAAAATTCTTTCAATAATGTATTATCATATTACACTGCTCTCTTAAATTGATTGAGTATATTGGAAATTCTATGAAATGCTTTTCAAAAACACGCCATGAAATGTTTCATATAAAAAATTTGTTTATCCCTAAAAAGAAGCAACGAGCAAAATTCTATATTTTTTTGTTTAAAATATTAACAACATTACTTACGGTACACCGTGTATATACAACGCAGTATCTCTGCCAACAGAGTCTAAGAAAAGGAAACAAGAATGATTTGGCATACGACAGTGCAGATCTGTGCAGAAGTAAGTCAACCAATCTGATTTGGACTATCTCCAAGCAGATATGTTATGAAGTAAGTACGGTATCTTCATCGAGGAGAACGGTGTGTTTTCTAACAGTTACGTAATAGCTGTTATTTATACCTGCGATTAACACAGTTTGGCTACAGATCAAACAGGTACTGGTGCTGAAGGTCTGAGGAATGTGAAAATACCTTAGTAACATTTTCACACAAATTTACTGAGTATGGCTTGTCATCTAGAAAGCGCTGAGAACTCAGTTCAAGAACATCTCTGTAGAGCAGCTATTTTCAACCGGTGTGCCGTAGTCGCGAATGATGCTCCGAGGTGCCGCGAGGAAATGAAAATACTAAAAGTTGTCGTAGCAAAAATTGGAAGAATATAAGTGAAATGAGTAGTAAAAAGTGTTTCCACAGGAGTCAACTTTCAATAATCACAGTGTAGGTGTGTTTTCGGCAAAGAGGAGAATGACTAACGCGCAGCCAGGGTTCCCGCATTAGTAAAGTTAGAATATTGTCCAATCTCGAATTGAATTAAAATGAATTTGAATTTAAATCTAGGTAGGGTGCACTACAACCCATCACTTCGGTCTTATTAGGCCTACTGCGCATTCGCAACCCATACCGGCTGATTTTACTAACAAAGATTCGTGCGTTCTCAGGTTTCTAGCTGACAACCCCACTCGTTCATAGGTCAGCCCCTTCCATGTGTCGCCGGCGTTAGGGTAATACTGTGGAATGATAACGAAATGGAGAAATATTGACGGAATAATGTAGATGCCTAATATGGGGAAACTGGAGAACCGCGACAAAAGTCTGAACTATGAACATTTCTGACACAAGTGTCACTACAGACTAATCTTAAAACGTATTATTTTACTTGTTTTTATGAAAAAATCCCCCCTCCCTAGCTAGAAACAGCAGGTTTAGACTATTCAAGTGTGCCGTAATATTTCAAATTACAAATTTAGTGTGTCGCTTGCCGAGGAAGATTGAAAGACGCTGCTGTAAAATGTAGACATAAATTAATGACTATGAAAAAGTAACATTAACCTTCATTATTATACAATTGTGGTATTTAAATTAAACAGAGAGATCTACTTAGAATTTGAGACCGGGTCTATAGCATATTTATACAATAAGTCAGTCATGTCAACTGATGCCCATAGGCGCAAGCGCGCGCTTTAGAGCTCAGGAGATCCTGAGCGCTTTACAGCGGAAAGGAAAGAGACAGACGAAAAGGTAGTATATGCCGCTTCGTCGAACTATATATGTACCTTATTTTATTTCAAGGAGTGCAGTTCGGTGTTCAAATAAGCCACCGAACTGCACTCCTTGAAATAAAATAAGGTATACAAGCATGGCCAGCACTGATTCAATGGAGAACGGAAAGAGAACTTATTAAAACTGTATCCACGTTAATTTTTGGATTTGTCTGAAAAGTATAAACGCATTGTAAGAATGTAAGTTTTAATTTTAATGCTCATTTTTTACAAGTGTGTTTTTTTATTCAAAAGGAATATTTTCTCAACTTTTACAGAAAAGTGAAACTTTTAGATATGTTTATTTAACAGCCTTACCGGTACTGAAAAAATGTTTTCGTAAATCTAATATATCGTACATACGTTTTACTAAAGATAGTGTATTGAAAATTTGGAAAATATTCGCATGGGAAATGTTTGTAAGGAAATCAATTAACAAAGCCACTATTGTTACATTATAAACAATGTGTTGGTAAAACGTCAGCTCTAGAGCTTCAGCAGATTTCGAGAAAATAATTTAACATTTTGATGATAAGAAGTTGCGCACCAATATCACCTTAAAAGAATAAAGCGGTAAGAGTTTTGTTATGCAATATTAGTTACAGTTAAAACATCCACCTAGGTAACTTTGCTTTGTATTTTAATACTGTCGTGATTAGTTAATTGATTACTTTTATAAGGCTAAAGAAACCATCAATATCAATTCAAATTTATCATGCCATATTCAATCTCTTTCTTTGGGATATCACTTTCTTTATGAATGATGTGTTCCATTTACTTAGTACAGTATTACTACTATGAAATTTATGTGATTATTCCTTCTTAACTCTTTATTATGTTATTAACGTTTAAAGCACGTTTAAAGTACTGTAGATAATATCAAACAGAAAGCAGCCATATAAAAATAACGTCAAAAAATGTCACATTCCGTTTGCAGTTTGTGCACCACTGTTTTATTAATCCAAAGGCTGCTTATTCATATACATAATTCTTTCTCCTTCCATACATAGCACTTGATACCTAGCACGACGTCAAGGCCAGAAAAATGCGCTTTCTTTGACATCACTGCAATAAGTTATGAGCATTACGTCATTTCCTTCCGTAGCGTCTCTCATTATAAGGAAACGGTTCGGCACAGTATTAGGCACAGTACTGCTCTCTACAATATTAGGCAGATCATTTCTAGTGAAAAATTATTTGCAAAAAATAATCTCAGTCAAATGTGGTAAAATTGTGTTCGTAAGTTTCCGCCACACATCCGGAACGCCCCATTCTCAAATTATAAATGGATCTCTCTTTACTTCCCAATTATATTAGAGTATAAGGTCAGAAATTCTTTTCTCTTCTATCCGCATTGTATTGTATAACAATTTAATTTCATAACAATTCAGTTTTCCGATTATATTTCCTTCTTGAGATATCTCACTACGATTTTATGGATGAAACCATATATCTATATAATTTAACATAATACAAATAGAGATATAAATTCAATGAAAGAGGATCAACCGTAATTAATGGCATTAATTTCAGTGGACCATTCTTCGAGATATTTCAAACAAAAAAGTTTAATATAATTTTTATCGTTTTTGCTTCCTCTTTAAGATAACTAAAATTAAATTGACCGAGCATATTGAGAATTCAATCAAAGGATTTCCGAAGGTTCACTCTGTATAGAGCACGAACTGATGTAAACCCTTCTGCTCGGTGGAAACATTGCTCTTAAGTTCTTACTTTCCATCCCTTCCTCAATACCTTTCTTCCATCTTGTCTGTGGTCTTCTCCTTTTTCTTGGCGAAAGATACAGAACTTAAGTAAAATATAAAGTTCTGGATAACCAAAAAATCAAAATTAATAATGATATAAGATTGGATCACTTCCCTTGATTGCATCAAAAAATGATGTAGACTATTTAAGTTCATATGAATATACAGAGTGTTCGAGTCAGTGTTTGACAAACTTTGGGATGCGATAGATGGTGTGAAATGGAACAACTTTTGCTTATAAATCCATAACCGGCGATGCTCCAGTACGAAGCTATATATCGTTGAAAACATCAAGTTTTTCCCATGACAGTTTTGACTCATCCCTTTCCTGTATTAAATATCTGGAATTATAGAAACCTGTTGAACGGATCTCCATCTTTGGTTGATTAATACCCATACTAAGTGGCTGTTGAACGTGTTCGACAGTCAATAATGAAACGATGCAATGTATGCAACGAGCTGAGTGGACAGCATGTTGAGAACCGCCTTCAAACTACTGGCGATGTACTGTACGTACATTAATTTTGTAAAGATGTACTGACATGTAATCATTTTTTTTAATTTGTGTAAAACATTTGTTATGTGAGAACATGTACACACTTGAGTTGTAAATAAAGGAGTGATGAAAAGAATTACCTCAACAAAACAGTAATTATTTCCTCGTTCCAAGCATTCCACACCGCAAACGAGAAAAATTTCATTGAATAATATCCATGGCCAAAACTATTTTCAACGTTATGTAGCTTTGTACTGGAGTGTCGCAGGATATGAGTTTACAAATAAAAGTTTTTCCATTTGACACAGCCTATCACACATAAAAGTTCTGTAACACATTCACCCGAACACCCTATATTTATGGCTAATGAATACCGGTATGAAATGTATATTAAAGGGGCAATATTTTGAATAATTATTAAGACGAAGCTATGAGTTTATCCTGGCCTTTCAAGAATGCTTAGAAATCATCAATGGAAAGGAGCCGCTCTACCTTTTAGAGGCCACACAATCCGTTAAATTATTAGGAGAATAGTACTTACACAGACAAATAGACGAATAAACAAACGTTATGTCAAAGATCACTTTTTCGAAATCATGGATGCTTAAATTGTGTATTCGCTTAATCATTTACAGAGAGATTTCGTGCAGCATCACAATGATTTCTTTGTACCTTATGCAATGAGAAAGTAAACAGAGCAAAGCATTTTTATTTCGACCAGTAACCATGTAAGCGAAATTAATTCTGTCAACAATTCGTGTCGTGATGGTACACTGCAGCCTTAGTTTTAAATGCCAATTTATTCACAATCATCGTCGTTCCGTCAACAAATATCCGTGCTTTATCAAGAGAATGCAAACGACGGGCATTGAAATGCATGAATTAAACACTACTTATTTACCAAATCAAATTCCACGTAGACGTTCCAATATGAGACTTCAAAGTTTACCTTCAGCTATTGACTGATTAATTCCTATGGCATTTTGGAATATTCATAAAGGTTTAGGTTATAAATGATATATTATTTTATCACGTCGCATATTTCTAAAATGACAGTTTTCGTATTTTGTTTGAATTAGTCATTAATAAAAGTATAATCTTTACCAGTTATTTATGATAGCATAACAACATACCACAAACTATAACGGAAATTTTATTTCGTTACTACTTACAGAATTACAACAAAGTCCCTTACATTCCTCAAAAATGAGTACAGTACCTTATTCTCTGAATGCAAAGAAAATTCTCTGGAGTGCAATTCTAGCTGCATTATCTCCTTCCATTGCCACGATATAAAAACATGTAAAATTATTTACTTCCAAATCTCCTGTAGATATGAATGTCCTGTATTTGGACATACAGTAATAACTTCTGAAGATATATGGGCTTCTTAATGTCCATTATGCCTTATTATTTCCAACATCCCCACCAGTCTGTCGTTCCACTGTCCGTCCACATTCTTCTCTGTTGTAATAATGTAGGTTGTTTCCAAATTTTTTATAAGTTTCGGTAATTGAGTAGTAAAGACAAATTTCGTAGTAACACAAGGATTAAAAAATCTCTGAGGTTTCACCTACCGATACAAATTTTACAAGTCCGATTTCTTCATATCTAGAATAACAATGTGTGTAAAATTATCCATTCACTGAAATTCTCGTACGATCGGTTATTATTCTCATGAACGCCATATTCTGTTTTTTTTAACAAAGGCGTAAAATAATTTAAAACTTTATATCCTTGACGTAGGATCAGATACGACGTAGGATTTAACCAATTATAATATAAACAATCATATTAAATGTGAAAATTTGAAAATTCACAAATATCCGACAGCGGTGAGAAAAAAAGTATTGGCATGACATCATCTTGCAAATAAGCATGAACTAGTGCACAAAACATACTTGGAAGAGGCTCGACTTGGAAGCCTCCATCGTTTAGTATAGCCTGTATTATGTTAAGCGGATCTCAATACTAAAATAATAAAACAAATACTTGTCTATCAGATTTATACACAGGTCCTAATTCATTCTATTTTAAACTATTTATTTATCTAGATTTTGAATATTATAGGCCCACAAGTTTTGAAAGGTCCTATTTGGCTTCTAAATGGACGTTGGAGTGAAGAATTTGAATGGCTCATTTTCTTAAAGGCCATATTTAACTAAAACTATAACATTTAACTACATTTTTTTTTCGGGATTTATAATGACCCATTTTTCTTTTATGTTTCCATAATGATTACATAGTTCATTAGGAGCAAATAGAACATTATTAATATAACTTGAACAATTTAAAATTAAAATTATAATTATATAGTTATATTTTACATGTTTAGAAGAATCTACGCATTTCTTAGAACGGAAAAATCCGGAGCGCAAGACCTCAGGGAGGAAATTAAAGCCGTATGTCCCGTATCGGAGTTTTCCGGCACGTTAAAAATCTTCAAGCCAAAATTACATCCTCTGGATCAAATTTCTCCTCTCTCGCGTGCTAATAATATCTTAGTTGCATACTAGGTGGCGTTTGAGGCGATGAGCTTACCACTTGTCTCTCTGCCCCCTGTTGGGAAATAAATGTAACTGAATTCCTTGTAGGTATTCAAAAATCCGTTAGGGGGCACCTATGTTCAGACTCCGGAACAATTGGTTGAATGATGAAAAGAATCTCAACACTAAATGGTTTCATGGAGGTATATTTATTTTCCTGTTGAAGCTTAAAGTCTCTTAGTACAGTGCTTTCAGATTTATTTGTGTGTCTTATTATGTCCTCCATATTTAAATTTTTTTCAATTGTGTCGATTTTCTTTTATTCACGACCTTATATAACATAAAACAGCCACGGAGTCTACTCATCCTTCTGCGACATTGAATGCCGAATCCTTCCAGAGAATAAAAGTGACCGGAATGTGAAACCCAATACAACACCTTACTGCAGTACCGAAGTCATAATAGTGTGGAGCTCTATCTCCATATTCTTCATGCGACTCCATGGCGTGAGAAGGGAATAAAATTACACTCATATAAATTATTTCCATTACATAAATTAGGATTCACGAATGTTTTCAAAAAAAGGGAATAAAATTACACTCATATAAATTATTTACCTTATATAAATTAGGATTCACGAACGTTTTCAAACTATCGCTTTAAACACAGTGTCCTTAAGACTATTAATATTTCTAACTTCATATATCATATTGTAATGTATGTATTTAACCCATTTTTCCGATGCCGAAGATTTCAATACCTACTAGGAATTTAGTGACATTTATTTTCCGACAGTGGCAAAGGAACAAGTAGAAAGCTCATCTCTCAAACGCTACTTAGTATACTACTAAGGTACTACTATAACGCGAGAGAGGCGAAATTTGGTCCAGAGGCTCTAATTTAAACTTGAATGTCTTTAACGTATCGAAAAATTCCCTCCCGGAGGACTTCTACTTCGGAATTTTGCGTCCTGAAAAATTTATCGACTCCAGCCGGATTTGAACCTTCAACCCTTGAGTCTAGAGAGGAAAGCGCTTTACCTCTACACCACTGGAGACTATTATGTTACATCTACTATAATAAATTATGATCTAGAGCAGGCCTGCACAAGGTTTGCGCTCTCCGAGCCGGCTCACAGCTCATGAGCGGAATGCAGATATTAGCTGCCCTCTGTATAAGGGTGGATTGGAAGAAGGGGTGATCTCGTACAAAATGTAGGCCTACACAAAAGGAAGTACTGTTACGAGTGTTTATGAAATGAATTCCCGTTCAGTGTTTGCAAAACTATCTTGGACTATTATTACTTAATAAAGAAATATTTATTTTATAGAAATAATAGAAATTCTATAGCTACTTAAATGTACAATATCATTTTGTTATATTTTGATTTATCAGTACATCAAAACGAGGTTTCATGCTGTTGGCAGCTGAAAGGAACAGTAGCCTACTGATCGTAATGAAACATCAGTTACAGATGTTCGATGCCTGCCTTTATTAAAGTTGATTATAGAAAACAGTTGCTCACAAATATAAATGTTGAGCCAAACATAGCAATTATTTTCACAGCCAGCCTGTGTAGTCGTGGATATTATTGCTAATGTATAGTCTTGTAAAATTCAACCAGGCTATTAGTATTATTCAAACGGTCTTTAGCCCTTAAGTCACATTGAAGATCAATAAGTTCGAGCTGTAAATCATTAAATGTTATGTTCCGTCTTTTAGATTCCTCCTTACTGTACTGTACGTAGCAGTAGGTAAGCAACGTGAAACAGTTACTGAGAATAAACCTACACATTGCACTCCACTAGATAACTGAGTGGTCGTTTCCCTCTCCTCTACCTATAGCAAGTCTATGTCATTCTGACGTATCTTTCTCTCCGTTTCGGCAAGCGGTAAACACCGCTCTCCGGCTCCGAAGGAGCGCGCGCGCTCGTTAAGCGCTGTTTGTGCAGGTATGATCTAGAGCTATTAATTAAAATTCTATTTCAAAATATAATAATTACAAAGACAATTCAGTTTAATTCTGTATAATTTCGAAATAATAAACCTATCGGTTAGCAGTTCTGTTGAATCACTCTGTACTTTCCGTCTAAATCTAGCCTTACGTTCACGTAGGTACAGACACTCAATTTCATCATATCGGTTTCGTCTATATGACCTGTATAACCTAGTTTCCTCTGGTTTCTCACCTCGCTGTCTGGAGATTCGCGCCGGTATCTTCAACTACGAATAAAGCTCAAGGAACGCTAATGATCTCTTCACAGTGGAAGCAAAAGAAATTCAAACATTTTGAAAAGCACGACTGCAGTAAGATACTTCAACTTTATTCTACCTCGGTATAAAGTGATTTAATAGATTACAAAATAACTGAGAGAAGGAACCTGAATATAAAAGTTATATATAGCACTGTAGTCATGAATCAGAATAGATATGGCTAGTGGAGCGCGGTAGAAGGTGGAATAGATACCAAACAAAATAACGGAACGTTTCTCTACCACTCTACAACTTGCAGAACGGTACTGCTTTATGTACGATATGATTAATGTTCCTTTCGTAAGATTAAAGTATCCGGAGAGTAACGCTGGCCATTCACTTTCTTACTTGTAACAAAAGACAGAAAGGTCTATCTGCCTGTCCCTCAAGACTTCTCGGATTATTTTTACTTCTTTCAACGATAAAAATAAAATATAAATGAAGAAAGTAAAAATATAATTTTGTTTATCGTAGATTTTATATTTTGAATTCCTAACAGGTATAGAATAAGAACCAGACAAGACCAGTGGGGAGACGATATTCCACTAATCCCGCAATCGAACCTCGATGCGCTGAATAGATAGATATGCTATTCTTTCAACTACAGTGCATGACTAAATATTTTAATATTAACCCAATTGAATTTTATTAATCTCAATGTAATATATAAATTTGAATTGTTTGTTTAGTCAGAGTTTGCTAGTCATCAATATTTAGCAAATTCTTGCAACAATTTTTACGGTTATTTATACTATATCTGCACAAAAACAGTCTACTCCAGAAGATATTGGACAGTTGAAATTATGATAATCATTTTGGGACACGGTGACCACTATCATCCTTTCAGTGTAAATTTTTTAAACGAAACTTAATAAAGCTTTACATATGTTAATAATGATGAAACAAATTATAGCAACGATGTAAACAAGTTCATATTAAGATTTCACTCGTTTTTAATAATAGGATCGATTCAAAATTTTATCGATATAACCGATAAATTTCATACGAGGTCTAATCTTAAAGTAACTTTTATTTTCATATGGAGCGGATAGTAATCGGCGTTTTTTTTTTTTTGCACGACAACGCCCGTCCGCATACTGCGCAGCGTAGGCCTGTTGTGTTCCAACTGAAAAACTTCAACTGGGAAGTGTTTGATCATCCTCCGCACAGCCCTGATTTGGTGTCTAGTGATTACAATTTTATTAATGCATATGAAGAAATGGCTTGAATCTCAGCGCTTTCACGATGAAGAAGAGTTGCAGTCCAGCGTCGTAGGTTGACTGTCACAGGCGGAAGATTTTATCCAGAAGTTCCAGATGTTTGGAAGTAATTTGTGTTACGTCTCTTAAACAGTCAGAGGTCACAGACATTTTTCTATGGGTAATTATTAATTTATTGGCAGAATTACATATCTAACCATACGAAACAAAGTTAAAGTAAACCAGCACAAACTAAAGTAATTACTTCAAATATATCAAATGCACTACAAATTCAAATTATAATTAAATTAATTTGAATATTTAAAAAATGATATAATTCAGACTAAAAATAAACTAAATCCACTATAACAAGGAAAATCACACAATCTAAAATTTCTGTGACGACACAAAGCATAATTCCTATCCATTTAATCTTTAACGTTGATATCTTAATTGTAATTAAATTCATTTCTTACAAGGAAACACGAATATGTTTTCTCCTATAGAAACAGTTACCATACTATAAATCATCTGGTAATTTCCGGAACATGACTTCTATAAACATCTTACTCCCGAAAAATCTTCTTTTAGTGAACGAACTAAATAGTCTCTTTAAGGACAAAATTTCAGGCTCTGGCCAAGATTTGAGCCGGGAATTCATGATTTGTAGCCCTTGAATGTTGGCCGCTAGACCAAGAAACCGTAATCTGCTGATTGCATTGTCATTTCTAATAGCATTGATATTCTGGCATCGCCTGTTGTACATACAACTAAAGCAATATCTATTACATAAAGTTGCATTTTATTGTACGAATGCTGCTAGGAAATCTGCCGTACTCTACACTGCTATTTCCTGTTCTATGGTGTTCTACCGCTGCTTTACAACACTAACACTAATCCCAATGTTATCTAAACGAATTTACTGCACAATTGGTATACTTATAAGCGAAACTGTCAATGAATTATTTTTCGCCTATTTACGATGTGGACGACGGAAGTTGCTTTTCACTGTAGCCAATCGATCTGTTGCGCACACAATCTCCTAAGGAGGAAGAGGTGAGATGACTGAAACCCGATAATTGGATTTTAAACTCAAAAATACCACAGAAAAGCTAAGACAGGCCTATACTGATCTCCAGATTTAACTGATCAACCCCATGTATCGACATTTTCCACAGGTCTTCCAAAATGCTTTCCGACATTACCGACACAGATTTATGGTCGTGTAAGTTGCACGGGAAAGTTGTACTGTACAATGACCGCACACCACTGGAACTCGCATGCTGCCCTAAGCCATGTCCTTTTAATGAAATTTAATAGTAATCTGTGGTGAACTAAAAAGTGTTGATACAATTTTATTAACTTTGTAACTTTGTAAAGAGAAAACGAAAGAATTCCAGAGAAAACTTTCATTTTCGGTCTTCTTCATAACAAGTGTCCCTCCAATCATTGCCCGTTATCGAATCCGAGCTCGCGGAGTATTCTACAGATTTGCTGTTAAATTAAATACAATCCTAGACAAATAAATGCTTGTAGACGATAACAACTACTTGAAAGTTCTGACGACGTCTTGAATATCAACATATAAACTAGAGAAATATTTCCAAAATATAACATGGAAAATCCATTCACTATAAAAATCGACAGGTGCATAAATTTGCTATGCTGTCTATCCTTATGTAAAACCACGTGATTTCCTTGTCTTCCCCTTGTTCTCTTGCTCTCCTTATAGCCTATTCCCATTGTTCTTCTGGTCTTCGCCTCGTTCTGCTTGTCTTCCCGTATATTCCCATTTTTCTTGTATTTCCCCACGTCTTCCTTGTATTCCCCTATTTTTCCTTGTATTATCCTTGTACTTATTGTATTCTTCTTGAATTTCCTTCGTTCTTCTTGCATTCTCCTTTTCATTCTTGTCTTTCCCCTTTTTCGTCTTGTCTTCCTCATCGTTCTCCTTTCATTTTCCTCAATTCCCTGTATTCTCCCTCGTTCTTTTTGTCTACTACCTCATTATCTTTGTATTTTCCCTCGTTTTCTTTGTATTTTCCGTCTTTCTCTTTGTATTCTGCTCGTTCTCTGTGTATTCCCCTCGTTCTCCTTGTATTATTCTCATTTTCCTTTCATTCTTCTTATACCCCCTTCGTCCTCTTTTTCTTCTTCTAGCTCTCCATATCCTCCACTTGTTCTCATTTTATTCCCCTTGTTTTCGTTGTCCTTCCCTTGTTTCGTTGCCTTCCCCTTTTCTCTTTGCATTTCCTTTGTTATCATTTTATTTTACATGCTGTTCTTGTATTACTTTTTTTTTCCTAGTCTTGCATTTTTTCTTATCTCTCCCTTGCTGTCCTTGTCATTTCATTTGAGAGCAGCAGGAACAAGAGGGGTTGCATTTTTTACGACGGTAAAATCCCAAGTTACGTACCTTCCATAGTAAGGAGAAAGCGTAGTTCTACACCAAAACAAACCGACTCTTGAATAAGAAAAACAAATTCATATTAAAATAGAGTATATTATGGTGAACTAATCGAACCAGTTATCTTTTCCAAGTGTTTAAATTTCAATCCAACATGTTTAATAAAATTAAATTAAATATGATTTCCATTGCGACTCCACTGGTCGATATTCTAGCTACCAGAACTCGATACCCAGCAAACAAGTGAACATTTCTGTCAATCTACGTGAAATTGTCTCAGGTTATATTCAGTTTCACGCAATGATCTTACTATATATTGACGAAAGAGGACTTGTACTTGTGAAAATATAGAATTGGTTCAGAATATTCAATAAATGAGGACGGAACGGGCCAAATCGTCCAATCCATGAATGTATGTCATTATATTCTTCTCGCACGAATTAGCTTAATAGCCTCGTTCATATTTCATGACTCCATTAATCTCTGGTGATGTACCAGGTCTACCTCTCCCTCTGACTTTGTAATGTAACGATCTAAATTGAATTGTTTCTGATGCCATCATGTTATTACATGACAGGAGCTGCCGTAATGGGCCTGAAAAGGTTTAAGCCGTGAAGCTGATCATGATGATGGTTGCTGTGATGCAGCGACAGTAATAAATAATAGTAGGCTTAGTAACAACAACAACAACAACAATAATAATAATAATAACAATAATAATAATAATAATAATAATAATAATAATAATAGAACTAGTAGTAGTTCTATAATAGTCCATTACAAAACTTGAATAATTTTGTCAGCTCTATCGGTTCTTTGGCAGGCTACTCCTATCAAATAGGCCTAATAAGAGAGTAAAAGTAGATTTAATGCGCGAGTAGAAAGTTTAGGCTTCGCGTCGGGTGATAATTTCCACGAGCGCTTAAAATCTTTTTACTCTCGTGTGCTATAAAATATTTTATCCATTGCTGGTATGTAAATTTAATTATTATTGACATCTATATTCAATTTTAAATTGTACGCCTTTCCTTTGCAATATTTTTTTCGTGAAGAAGTTATAAAATAAATAAATGAATGAATGTCTGGATTTTATTGTTGCTAATGTGTTGGTTGTCGTAGAAAAAGTTTTTAATTCACAGTAGTGAATCAAAAACTTTTTAATTCAATGCTGTGAATAAAGGAGGGTGAAATATAGACCAGTTTAAATACCAGATACCAGCTCTGGATAAAATATTTTCAGTCAACACCAAGGAATTTGAATGTGATATAGCACGTTAGCAATAATAAAGTTTTTTATATTTCATACACTATGCCCAGTACATTGTTCTGAATGGCAGTGCTTTCAATTGGTACTAGTATTATTTCTCTTCCTAATGAAATTGTTACTAAAATGCTGCTTATTATTATTATTATTATTATTATTATTATTATTATCATTATTTTGAGGGAGGTGGGATATGATGATAGAGACTGGATTAATCATGCACAGAATAGGGAGCGATGGCTGACTTAAGTGAGGTCGGCAATGAACCTGCGGGTTCCTTAAAAGCTATTTGTAAGTAAGTATTATTATTACCAGTAGATCACTACAGACAAATAAATAGGAGCATCAATCAAAACGTATTAACATATCTTAGCTGCAAAAATTTATTAATAAATTGAAAAGGATTCTCGATAAGACATATTTTGTGTATTGTCTTCTTAAAATTAAAAGAAAAGAATTAACATTGGAAGACTCCTGCTGTAATTGGTTAAATAAGTCACGGAAATTAAGTTGCACCAATTTTTAGATTTTGGCAATATGACATTGGGTTCCACAAGACAAGCGTTATCTATGAACAGTCGATACAAAGGTATAGTTATTGAGATTCTTTAAATGAGCATCACACGCAAGCCAGCTAAATACATATTGCTTTGTTTTGCAAAAGGAAATTTAGATGTGCCATTACCAATACACCAAATAGTAAGTTAAAAGGCTATTAAGAAATGAAAAATAAGCTTTTTACTGTAATGTTTAGGTAGGTATTAATAGTTTTAGCTGTCTTATCAAATGTATTAATATATCTAACCTACAACAAATCATGTCAGTATGTGATTTTCAAGTCAATTTGGAGTCTACAATAATTCGTAATAATTTTATGTGAGACTCGAGCGTATAATATGAAGTATGCCTATATTTTAATGTAAATAAAATTATTTCAGTTTTATTGGAATTCAGACAGAAACTATTAGCTCAAAACCACTGACTAACATCAGTAAGGAATAAGATACGACACTTTCCAAGATATTAATGTCAGAATTTTAATTATACAGAATATTATCATCAGCGAATAGCATAGATTGGCAAGTTACTTTACAAGGTGAATCATTATTCAGCACTAAAACCTAGAAAGATCTCAACACGAAGCCTTGAGAAACACCACAATCAACAGCAGATGATTTTAATAGTGAATATTATTATAGTCAGTAAAAGTAACAGTATTAACATATTACAAAAATTCAATGAACAACTCGGAAAGATGACAAGTGTCAAACTAGCCGCAAAGTCAGCAAAGAACATTAAATGAATATGTGCAGACTATGCCATGAGAAAGGATAACAAATGAGCACACGAAACAACAGCTTAGGGCCCAACAACTGACCATAGGAGAGGAGAAAGACAGAGGAGATGATAGGCATACAACTTGAGGGTCATCCAAGGCAAAGGATAGAGGAAAGCTGGAGAAGTCAACTAAAGGAAATATTAAGACAAGCATGAGGATCTTTCTCTAAGTGGCTATTTAGCATTGCCAAAATAGCTACCTTGCTTAGGCAAGAGGACCATGCCTTAAGGGGATTTCATGGGCTAATCCTGAACAGAAATTTAAGTCAAAATTAGACAATTATTTGCATTTTATAACATTCGTGGTGCAAAAGTCCATGTAGAGTCAAGGCCAACTAGCTGACGACCTGAAGTTTACGTGTCTCAGAAGAGGTGAACGCTCATCGAACCACAACAGGGTAACGTGTGGTCTGCATGATAATCAGCTCTGAACATTAAAGTTTTCTTACGAAGCCGGATTTTGTTACCTAATGTAGCTTCCCAAATTCATCACGATACTGGGTGGACACCGGTCCCATACAACAGCCGAAATTTCACGAGACAATTTGTTTTCCAATGAGGACTCGAATCAGAGCTAATTTCTTACTGTTATTCGAAAGTATGACGCCTTAGACCACACGGCTATGGTGCTGAACGAATTGATAACAAGAAATAAATGAATTAAGGTCAATCTGAAAATAGAAACGCTGATAAATGATATTTAAATAAGACCTCAATTGTTATGTAAAAAGAACGGATCCATGTATGATTCTTTATTCCTAAACAAATACGTCTAACTTAATTATCTATATAAGTATTGGAAACACTGTCTTAAAACGTGAGAGGAAAATTGTCAAAAGACATTTTAAGTGTACTAAAACCCCTGGTATTGATATAAAGAGAGCTTTGCAGAGTAATGACTTAACGACGAAATAAATAGTATTTCATGGAAATTGATGGAGATTCTGAAGATGGAAATTCGATTTACTCTGCAGTACACACAGTTTTATGTTTCCATGTCTCACTACAATTCTGAAATTATAGGTATATATTTTCATAATATGAGCGAGAATGAAAAGATCAAAGTGCATAACCACTAACCGACTGTGGTTTCCTTTAGAAAATTGGAGCAGGGCGTGATCACAGAGTGCATTTTCCTATCTCCTAATTTAAGAGTTTTCAACACCATCGCCATTAAACATAATAAATCACGTCCCGATTTTACGGCACAGACGAAAGAAAGATGGAGATAAATTATTTTCCTCCTTAACTTCATTAGTACAACGTAAATTAAAGATCAGCTTCTCGCGGAAAAGACACCATTAAGGGAAACCAATTATTGATTTTCCTGACTTCATGTGTTAACTGTCTTCGACGAAGGAGACAAGGATTCTTCAACTTAAGAGCCTTTGCTTCAACTACTTTAAAGCTGATGGAATCACGGTCGTGAGAGAAAGCTAAAATTTTCCCGTTCCATTTCCGCAAGAAATAAGAGTTTCCTTGCTCAAGAAAGTCGTAAAAATTTGGCCAATATAGTTATGTAAGTGAATGGAAAGTTTGAGTTACTTTCTAGGCCATTCATAAAATTTACACAATATATTATCACAATTAATAAATTTAAATTTGAGGGTGGCAACACAGAGACAGAAATTTATAGCGCTCTGCTTAGTTTCCGTCGCACTACTGGAAAACTTCAGACAACAAAATATTTTAACCTCTTATAGTTAGCGAAGCGAGTCCGAGTAATCGATATGGGATAACTGGACATTCGAGTCAGAGTTGGGCAAAGTCACGAAAAAAACTCTAACAGGTCACGAGACATAATCATATACTTTATTTTTTTCGGAATTTACTTCCTAATCTATTTAATTATTTGCTCCAAGTAAAACTTCCGTGTTTACCCTAATAGTTTGTGGATTTTCTCCTAACACATTCACATCATCCGCATAAACAAGCAGTTGATGTAACCCGTTTCATTCCAAACTCTCTCTGTTTTCCTGGACTTTCCTAATGGTATATTAAAAAAGTGTTAACATTACAAAACTAATAAATTGACGAATGAAATTTGCAATTGAAAAATTATTTATAATTGACACTGGAATACAGAAGATTATCTCTCAATTTTCTTTGTGAAACTTTGTTTTTTCTTGAACAAAAACATTTTACAAGCGGAAAAAGGTACTTCTAATGATATCGAAGTAATGAGTGCATACTTAAATATAGCAATACTAGCCATTCTGATTTCTTTAGGAAGGAGTGGGCCTATATCCTCCCCATTGATCACATTCCTATTGCCTATTCACGTACTCAACGAAACAAAAACTTTCTCTTTTATCGCTAAACGAAAAAATTAAAATCAAATATTAATAACAAAATTACAATAGACATTTTAGGCTTTAAACCCTTAAAATAGGTCACTATACTCAAAATAGACATTTCAGACACCATAAAACTCCTTCCAAACGTTTATATTGTATACAAAACGTGAATATATTAAACTGTTTATAGTTTATCTCTATAGAAAAAATAGGCATTTATCGTAACATTCGAGGACGACTTATGATAAACCAATTTTTAAAATAATGAACCATTATGATATTCATACTATTCATAAAATTAATTACCTCAGAAATCTCTCGGCTCTGTTTTAGTAGACATCCAGGCTTCAACGAGAAATCTACAGAACCAAAAGAAGAGGTTTCATCATGATCACCACCTCTGTGAAGTTTATGCCTTAGGTCTGTTTCGTTTCGAAAATGTATTTTGTTCTTTCAATCTTTTCCTGAGCCTTCTTCTATTTCTTCATCCTTTTGATTGGTACTGTATTATTTTGAATCGGATGCAATCATATTCATTAGTGACAATTCTGGTACCAGTCATTTCTCCATATGAAGTCGATTACATGTTGCATGATGAGTCGCTATCGAACATTTTCAATTGCTCTGATGATATAACAATGATTATCCTGATAATGATGGGAACAATCGCGATTATACTTCTCTAATTCTTCTGATTTCCTTTGAATGTAAGATCTATAGCTCTGATGCATAATGTAAGCGCAGGGACTGCCCTAGTTTTACAAAAATTTAAAGTTGTTTCTAATCTGACCCTTCTCTCTATTGACCTTTTCATAGTCCCAATCAGTTTCTAAAAGTCAGATAAAGTTCAATCCACAACTGTATATCCAATAGACAGATAGGATTTTTAAAAGTTTACGCGTTCCAATATTTTACTGTATATTATTATCTTAATTCTGATATTCTAAGTTGCCTTAAAAGCGAGAACTTCAGTATTCTCTTTTGAGTTATTTACATTATAGATGATTAGTTCTCTCGTGAAACCAAGTGCATTCGTATTTCGTACACATAGTAAGAACCTTATGGTGAGAGTAAGCGAGCTACCTAGCTTGTAAATCGAAGCGTAGCGAGGGATGGAAGCTTCTCAGTCCACTTTTTCCTTCCCTTCACGCGCAGGTAGGCTTCATGAGATAACGAATGGCCTATACAACTCTTCGCAGTGAGGTACAGTTGGTGAATAGAACATTGGAAATTATCTTTGGTGTTAGGAGGCAGAATCTTCTACGCAAACATTAATTTTTTGGTTCTACTGGCTTATCTGTTATCGTTACCATTGGAGAAAAATTCGCTCCGGTGCCGGGAATCGAACTCGTGTCCCCAGTTCTGCGCATTGGGTGCTCTAACCACTGAGCTACGCCGAGGCTCAATCCACAGCACTAAGGAAAAATATCGAAGGAGAGGGATTCGATCCGGTGCTGTGGATTGAGCTTCGGCGTAGCTCAGTGGTTAAAGCGCCCAGTGAGTAGAACTGAGGACACGATTCTTCGAAAAGGAGCGAATTTTTCTCCATTAATAACCAAAACAGGATATTGTTATCTGCGAGGAGTAAAGTATTAAAGATTATTTATATGACTATTATGTTTTAAAGTATTCAGCAATTTCTTGTTAATGTCGTCGTCATGATCGTTAAAAGCGCGAATGAGGAAGAATACCTTTAACTTCTCGTATAATTCGTCTTATGTCCTCATACATTCCTTTTCCTACGATTATTTATATTTCAATCTATATAATATAGGTTTTTTATAGCATTCATAAGTTTGTTTGTGATGATTATGGATGGAAGAAATCCTTCAATGCCTTTCTCCAATTGCAAATCGAATGTTAGATAATCCCGCAGCAAATTTTAAGTTTCATCTCACTAAGATATATATTCTTTTACTATCGTCATTTTCATCCAAGCTAGGTAACAACACAGTTGATACAGCGCCCTTTAATAAGACATAAAAACATCATGTATATTGCGCAAATCATGTATATTGAACGAAAATGTTCACAATACATATTATAAAAAGAACTAGCAATGTAAACAGTAAATGCAACAAGCAAACACAAGTAAAGTTAATATTCCTGACATTTATGGAAAGAAGCGATAGCATCAATTATAACACGGAGATTCATCTTCGTTCAGGTGTAATCTCTACTAAGGATTTTATCGTCTTTTAAAATTCACAGCCTTCAGCAAGGTTTAAACCCGAAAATCCCAGATGTAATGGCTAACATTGTAATCCACAGACCGTTGGACGACTTTAAATAAACATAACATTAATAGTCTGACAGAACAGATAATTCTGTTATGGTTTAGCTCATTTTTCTTATTTAGCAAGAAGGTGCCGAAAGTAATTCATTTTTGGTAAATATTTATCAAATTATCTACTAGCAGGTGTTTATAAACATGCACATTTGCAAAATTGTGCACTTCTGAACTCCGTACTTTTCTAACTGCTCTAACTACAAGGATATACAATAATTAGGAATAATGAACAGTGCCATCCTCAACAACGAAAATGCTGCCAGCATTTCCTTCAGCAACAGACATAAGACTACTAATGTAGCAACTTTGGGACTTTAAAATCCTTATTTATTGAGAACGGTACGGAAATCTTATCTACGAGCGTGAACGAAGCTTCTTCTTATAACAATTAGACAACAATGTAGAGTATTCACAACTTTTGAACTACAGTGGAAGCTCTTAAGTTCGACAGAAATCAAGTTCGACATTCCTATAGTTCGACTGCTTACGTAGAAGAATTAGACACGCCCCTATACGGTCACTAAGAAATGGGTTTGCCATTTGAATGGGTATTGGTTCTATTTTCTGTAGTGATAATTTTGTTAAAGGAAAACAGAATATGTTATTGATTAGGACATCCATATTTAATCGCTGATTTTAAATTAATGAACTCTTCTTTTTCTATTTTTAGATCCTTTCAATTTCTTTTTTGTTTCCGAAAGTACTGCTATTGAAATATTCTTTTTGGCTAAAATATCATCTAAGTGATCTAATAAAGATGTCAGTAGAATAACAGCAAGTGAGATGAGATTCATGAGAGCAATAGCTGGATATACTCGCTGGGATCATAAAAAAAATGAGGACATGATGCAAGAACTTCAAACAGAACCCATTATGCAGTTCATCAGCAAATATCAACTTCAGTGGAAGGGTCATTTCGAACGACTGAATCGATGCAGAATTCCAAAAGCACTGTCCGAAGAAGAGATGGATTGAAAATTCTAGTTTGAGACCGTAAAAGGCTACTCGGCCTAATACTTGTTAGGAAGACGACGACGACGACGACTTTTTCTATTTGAGAATTGTGCCGTTTGTGAGACGGAACTGTAGAAACCCACTGTGATACTAGAAGCGCATACACACGTCTCGGCCCGGGCAGGAACTGTAAGTACAGTACTGTATTCGTTGATGGATAACCAATAAGAATTTTTATTCATTTCACCTGCCACATCCACTATCCTTATTGGACTGAACTTTCATTTCTGTTTTGTCGAACTCTACTCTCTCCAGAAGACAACAATTCAAATTCATCTATATACCCATATACTGTACGTGGTTTCTTTTTGTCGAGTGTAGTGTTTTCCAAGTAACTGAAATCTATATAACTGCTGTCATTAATAAAAGATCTAGTTTCTATTTCAAATTTTTGTGCCACAAGAAATGCGATTTCAAGGGAAGACTCTCCACCTATTTATTACAACTTTGGAAGCGGTCGATCACATATTGCAGTAGGTGCAAATGTAACGAGTTTCTAAGTACCAGCACTTTTTAAGACACCATTTCTCGAGATTGCTTATGTAATACAAGTTTACAACTACCTCTGTCATACTTAATAGACACGTGAACACACTTTTAACTGAAAAGTAGACAATAAAAAAGAATAATTATATAGCTTAATGGCTGAGGCAAACTGCGCCACTTCCCCTTTACTATATAAGACAGAGAGTGATATTATCTGCCAACACAGTTACACTTTCAGTACTCTAGCTGGTATGAGATGCTGCTATTAAATTAATCTTTAATTTTTCTACGAAAACCTTTTAGGAACTTATATACAGCACTAAATATTTATAATATACATTCAAGTATGAAGTCGTAAGACCCTGTTTGCAGTAAGTAAATGAACACTGAACTGATCGCATTTAAGTTATTTTTTGTTTCGAGTAAAATATCAGTCTATTTCTCATGTCCATACTTTTCAGGTAAATTTCTCTTATTATGAACAAAATACGTAAGATACAGTGAACTCTGGATGTAATGAACTCGGTTATAGTGAACATTCCGCTATAGTGAACCTAAATTGTTGGTCCCGACCAGCATACATTAAAAAGTACATTAATATTTCCATTTATAGTGAACCCTCGCTTCGATTATAGTGAACCTTAAAAATTGAAGTTACAAGACTTGTACCCTGACAAATTCTTATTTGAAGTCAGACCTTCATGTATAAAATTGAAAGAATGTGTTAAGAACAACATTATAAGTTTCTTACTCCTTTAGTTAAAGGACTAAAGTAGGATTAGTGATACCTCGACAATGAGCTGGACTGTAAATTCAGACAACGCTGACGACCTTGCTTCCCTCCATCGTCGAAGGCTTGCCATTCTGTTCTCAGGTACACTACTGTTATTTCTAACCCTCCACCGTCAAAGCTTTGCCTTTGGTCTTAGAAACATTTCCATTATGATGGATAGCATCGAAACAAAGAAAAATGAAAGTGTCTTCTTTTATTAAAAAGGGGACGGACATTACGTCTAAAGCATAAATGAAGGTAAGATTCCGACGGCTTTCAAACTTCATGAATCCCCTCCCAGTTTCCATTAAGTGACCCGGAAAATTCCAAGGATGAGTATGCATTCACACCATAACAGCGTTTGTCATTTCCAACTGATCAGTCTGTTTCTAGTGTTCAAACAGTGAACGTACTGTATAAAAATGTCGAAGCGTAATGTGTTTTCTTTGGAAGATAAGGCGAATATTATAAGTGACATTGAACGTGGTCTTTCGTAAGCGGACGTGAGTCGACAGGATAGCTTAAGTAAATCAACTGTGAGTAACAGTATACAGCGCAATCCATTTCACAAAAATTAAACATTTTAATAACTGTATAGTATTTTATTTTCTTGTTCACAATTTCATTCATTCCTGTCATTTAGGGGAGAGACACTTGGGATTTAGTGAACCTCGGATATAGTGAACGAAATATGCAAGTCCGCAGAGGTTCACTATATCCGGAATTGACTGTATTTAGGAGAAAGACAAACCGACAAATGAGATTTCAAAAATAACTTATCCCGTACGAGGTACAGTATGTTCAATACTTTTGCATTCAAAAACCTTTTCATATGCATTTCCGCAGGTCACAATACCAACTTTACAGCTACTTATACATTGAAGAAGCAACAAAGATTGACGCAAGCAAGTAGCGGATATACTAACTGTAAATGTTTTATATATTTCCATAACAGAAAATGCAAAGACTGATAAATAAACTTGAAAATAAAAACAAATCTTTAATTCTGTTTACAGTAAACTATTTCTGCAGAGTGATATAAAATACAGATAATCCAGACCTTCTGAACACTTCAGTAATTATCCTGGAAAGGAACTAGACAGAAATGAGCTTTGTTACATTAATACTCGCGTGTAGTTTCAGAAAAGCAATTCTATAACCCGATCGTAAATATATAAGGCTTACCATAAAATTATGAGTCACACAACTTATGATTAGACTTTCGCAAGGCAAATCAAGCATCAGCTATTTCAATAACGCTGTTATATCAGAAGCATAAAGCGCCGGCGTTGCAGTTAACTCTATGCCCAAGTATTACAAGCGCTTTATGACGACACTTACTTTGATTAAATGTTGTTTTGCAATCCAACATCAACAAAATGACTTTATACACAATTAATTATTTTTACTCAAAATGTACGGACAATTATGAGGATCGCTTGAACATAACGGCCACTTTATTTTAGTATTCATCACACCAAATGTAAACATAATTGTTACTGTGGCGTTCTATCTTACAATAATGAACAAGGAAATAAATATTGGCCTTCTTTTGTAAGTACACAGTGTCCCAAATTGATGTATACACATTTTGAAACACTATTTCTCAGCAACGAGTTGAAACAGAAATACGATTTTTGCGGTTTTGTATTCCTTAAGCCCGTACATGTCCGCCATAGTACACTCCCAACAACGACGTACAACAGAGCGACATACCAACTGGATTGTTGCTAATGGATTATCATTACAGACATGTTCAATCTGAACTCTCAGTTCCTCCAGTATTTGTGGTTTTGTGGCGTAAACTGTGTCCTTTAGAGCTTCCCACAGGTAGAAATCTGGAGGGATTAAATCCGGAAATCGAGATGGAAACTCCGCAGCACTTCCTCTTCATAACATCCATCTTTAATTGAGTGTGCGATCGATAAAATTCCTCACATTGACATGAAAGTGAGCTGGAGCCCCGTCTTGTTGACATTAAAATCCATTTTCATTCTCAAAGAGGTCATTAAGACGTGGGATCGTGATTTCAACATTTACAGGTATTTCTCACCCATGACAGTCCCTTCGAAGAAGTACGGCCCAATTATTCTCGTAAAGTAAAGCTTCCATTTTTGAGCTCGCAAAATTCGATGAACACAGGATATGCTGATACCAATCTGATGAGAATATTGCCTCATTGACTTCTTTGGGGATTGTGCAAAAGTCTGCATTACTGCATCAACACTCTCCTTATCGGTGAAGTTTCTCTTTCTTCCGCACAGTTCTTTCAACACATCTTGTACCGTTCCATCGACTTCAAATTTGTCTCAGATTCTTATGACAGTTAACCTCGTTAGTTAACCGTGTTGGTGGTTGTGTTTCAAATCCAAGCCTCCAACGTCATTGATTACTTTCATCGAAAATTAATTGCACCGCCATATTTGTTTAAAAACAGATGAGCATGTTTCCATGCTTTCCATTGCCTTCTGAATCATAAACCGCAAAAATCGTATTTCTATCTTAGTTCATTGCTGTGAAATAGTATTTAAAAGAGTGTATATATCAATTTGGGACACTCAGTATATTAGCATTGCTGCCTCTCTCCACGTGATGCCATAGGCCTGGCAGTGAATGATATTGGGCAACGACATTTCAAGTTTGTTTGCTTTCAAGAAACTTTAAGGAATACAGACACTCAATATCAGAAGAAATACACTCAGTGTTACCATAAAGACGATCATGAGTTTTCACAATATTAATTAGTTAACAATATTACTTTGTAATTAGAATTATTGGTTACAATGACCATTACTATGAAGAACCTGATTTAAATGCCAGTGAGTTCAAAATTGACTTGTTACACACAGACATAATGTTGACGTAAATTACTCGCAGTATTCCCGTCACAATAACAAAGCAGACTTGCAGAGGGTTTTCTCGGGATACTCCCATTTCCCTACATCATTCCAAAAACACTTTCCACTTCCTCCTCATTTCGTCTAACATCCACAATAGTAAATATAGGCTGGCAAAAAGTCTTCGGGGTAGTACAATGCTGATATAGGAAGGACTTGAGGCTCACACTCACATACGGAAGGGATCTGGCTTTATCAGGGGTTGAAGTAGGATGATCCACCTGTCAGCGTCGACTGATCAGGATAGGCTTGAGGCTCCGGACCCCTGGAACTTAACAGACTAGCGAAGCGGGACCTGACTATCAGGGGCTGAGGCAGGATATCCCAACTGTCAGCGTCGGATGCAACTCAGGCCACCTATCGGATTAGACAATCATAACATATAAGAGCGCACAATAGGCCAAAACGTGCCTAAATTTACAGGTCCTGGGTCCAACCCACGTCAAGGCCAAGCAAAGCCCGTCACCATAAGGATCCTTTGGGACATGTAATGGGATAGCTTTGCTTTTACAAAGTAAGAAACATTTTCAAATCGCACTTAACTGGATACAATGAAATATGAACTACAACAGGTCAAATTCTGAACGGCAGAACTTTTACTTAGTTCAAAAAAGACAATGTTGAATCAGTTTTCTTGAATTATTCTCTAGTCTGTTCCTTCACCTTATCATCAATCTGTGAGCGACTCTGTCCTCGCCAGCCAGCTTCCTATAACTCATTTGTGACGTATACTATTCGACGATTCAAGGTTCAAACCCAACTGAGAGCTACGTTTTTAAGGAGTTATAAAGACCGCTACCTACTTTTACCACCATCCATCCATCCATCCATCCATCCATCCATCCATCCGTCGATCTAATAAAACGGCGGGGATCGTGAAAAAATACTATTCTTAAATGCAGGTTTCTAAGCAGAGTTTCCGAAAATGTATTCTCCATGTAACACTGTAGCGTCCCACGCCGTAGCGTCGTGTGTAAAAGAGCGAGATTACCACGCGCAGCAGCCTCTCACGGCAGTCTGTCTGTTGTTTTCTTCATGGTTTTGTTCTTTCGATAACGAGGCAAGAACGCGAAGCAGCATGAGCCACCAGTTAGTGCGAGGCAATTGAGGCAGTAAAATCGGGTTTTGTGATGGTATCTGTACCAAAGAACAGTCCACAATGATTAACTCGCTCCGAGTTAATCAGTGCGAGGCATTTTGATCACATCCAAAAACCGACTGGAGTTGGCACATGGTTGGGTCAGTCATGCAACCTTGCGAGGCAAGAAATCCATTGAGCGAAGCAAGCATCATGAGGCAGCCTCGGGAAGCAGCTTGCCTTCGTGGATATGCGGCTGTAGGCATCATGCTTAGGACTAGAGTTCCCGAATACAAACTAGTTCGAGTCCTCGTAAGGAAGGTATTTTCTCATTAAATTTCGGCCAGTCTATGGGACGAGTGCCCACCCAGCGTCGTGATGAATTTGGGGAGCTACAATAGGTAGCGAAATCCAGCTTTGAAAACCAGCTGTAACGGCTGGGGGATCATCGTGCTGATCACACGACATCTCCTTTCTGCTTGGATGATCGTTTACCTCTGCTGAGATAGAGGGGTACGAGAGGCCAGCAGGTGGTTGGTCGGCCTTGTCGCGCCATAATATAACACTGCAGCGGTCTCCAACAATATAATCAGAAAAACAAATAAATATCTTTGTGGCGTGTTGTTGCGAAAGCTCTTAAGATTCCTAAGGAGATGTTTAGGAAAAACTCTTTATGTAGTGGTAGTGATCAATTGAAATTGAACTACTGAGAATTATCCGAGTACATAGTCTACTGATCTTTTACAAAGGGCTACGTGTTTTAACCAGTTATTTAAGGTAAAATCAAAACAGGAAAGGACGAGAAACATTCCGTGCAGCTACTGGTATAAATTTTCTACCCCTCAGCAGAGCGAGGCAGTGCCGCCTGCTTCATCTGCTGTAACAGACTGGAGGTCTACCACAAAAGATTAACGACACGGATCAAAACATATTTACTTGCTTCGCTTGCCTTACTCATCCTGAAAGTCTTTATGCCCGACTGTTAGTCGCGTTCTGATCTGATACAAGGACAACGTTGTCTTGTATCAAGTCAAATGACGAACGTGAAATGGTTATCAGACTATTTAGCTCCGGTGGATGTTCTACAAGAGCTGAAGAGGAGCGACATGAATTTAGATTTAATTTCCTGCATCATTGTGCTACTCAGTGTGTAATTAGTGTCACGTTTATTGTTCTCGTTTAATAAAGCAATTTAATTATTTTTTTTAATTTCATTTATCACTGCTGCTAACAGCTACATATTAGCTTCAACAGATTCCCTCCTTCTTATTATACTCCATTTTGTACATCAATCTCCCCCCCCCCCAATCTTGTCAGAATTTTTTTTTTCCAGTAACGTTATAAAATATTGCATTCAAAAGATCTTTCTTACTTTTGTTTACGGTTAAATTTCTGTGCTTAAATTGACAAATTAATGTCTTTAGATCATGTGTCTGGACTATAATATTTATTTTAAAATTTTGAATGTATAAGAATTTCTATACCTCATTTGAGGAATGGAAACACTGTAATGTTTCTTTTGTAACAGCCTGTACTCAGGTGTTCAGGCCGCTATTTGGAGAAATATGAACAACATACTGCACAATGCAGAAAAAATAAAAGTGATCCCTGTATAATGTGAAACTTAAAGACGAGATTAAATAAAATAATTAGAGTTTATATTTCATATGATAATATCTTCAGGAAGGTAAGCTTTATATAAAAATGTTCTGTTGTATACTTTTTATTGATGCATGCATGTGTTTCTGTACGAGAGAGAAAAAAAGAGGAGATTGTTTTATGTTATGCACTATTATAATTTGTAGTAGACCTACAGTTCAAGCCCTTATACAATTCGGTCCGAAATATAGCGGGTATGGATGAAAAACTGTAAAGAAACATGTCTCCGAAAATACTTTTATTAAATGATCACATTTCGATATATTGTACCACGGTCAAGCTGTAACGGGGGAAGGAGATAAATGACGTTCTCCATAACCCCGTTATATGGAGATTCTATGGTTTTGCTTGGCCCCCCAAGGAAACGATTCTCTCTCCTCCTATACTTTCTTTGTTGTTACGTTAATTAAACATACTGAATACGTAATCAACTAGCATTAATTTTAGTGATATTGCACGAAATTCGATACAATGGAAATTTAATTATATCAACAGTATTTTACTTTTATCTATAATTCCACTGTATCTATATATTCAACTTGAGCATAAACAAATAATAACAGTAGAAAGGATAATTAAATGTTCACAGTTCTGGTTTATAAGAGAAGCTCGAGTTCAATCCTCTTAACTTACTTTGTTTTTATTTTAAATTCAAATTGTGATACATTTTTTGTTTGTTTCTATTTTCTTTTCATTAAATTTCCAGTTAGTAGATAGAACTACATAAAATATTTACCTGTATTTTTATTATTGGTTCAATTTTTCAAATTCCGTCGATCGTCTGGAAGGTACATTGATCGGATAGAGTACAAAAAGTAGAAATAAATATATTAAATACAAAGATAATATTTAACAATGTTAAACATGAATATTATAACGGATCATCTTCGAGTCAATCGTAATTTGTAGTGTACATTAATGGTTTTAGTCTCAACGAAAAATAATTTATTCCAGGAAATGTTATTTGCTGACGACACAAGTGTGATTACCTAAAGTAAAAAAATTAATTCATTATTAGTTTCCTGTCAAGGGCAGCTCTTTGACTACAAATCCCGAAGATGTCAGATGTATGGAAGTAAACAATATAGTCACTTCATTGACACTTTTTATATTGTGTTAAATCTAATGAATGAATGGTTTCGTTCAAATATATTAGCATATAATGTTGATATAACCAGTGTAATCAAATTTAATCACAGAATACGTAACACTGCTAAGTTGTTTGCATGCTACATCAAATTTAATTTATATCAATGAATCCACAACTCATCTGAAGCTAAACATAATTTTCTAGAAGATTTTCCGAAACTTATAAACCTTGGCTTAACCTTAGGCACATATTATTTGCCTGATTATGTTTTATGCTAAAAATCAAGATACCTTTACAGCCAAACTGGGAATTCCAATGAAAAAGTATTTTTCAGAAATATTTGTTTATTATTGGCGTAAGACATAGATAAGGCTCTAAATTTAAATATTCTAATGTTTTATTTTCAAAAGAAAAATATTTTACAAATTTCATGAGCGTTGAATCTAACTGGTCTTGGCTAGGTAATGGGTACATTTTCCTTTTCTACAGTTTGTAGCAGTTACTCATAGAGAGATCAGCTGTTAATGTATATTTTTCAAGGGGCTATTTTAGAAGAAATATTTTGACAGCCTGCACTGTTAATTCCACATCTCCAGGATCAAGGAACTTTCACCCTGTACTATATTCTTTCTGCCATTTATTTTAAGTAGTTTGGGTTAATAACAATTAGCAGTCTTACAGTTCAAGTGTATATTTTGACTTAAAAATGTCACAGTTGCTTTGAAACTGAAAAAAATGGAGGACATTAACTCATCAGTAACATCCGTGACAAAATATAACGTAAGTGACATAGAAAAAACAGCTATAACATATTTACCGATTATGTTTTTATAAACTAATTGGATCCCATGAGATTAATATAGCTTTCATATGGGCAATATCAGAATGAATATCTTTTTGCTTGAGGCAGAGACTTGTATTTTACACTTTTTTTTAAGTTATCAAGTGAGTCCACAAATCTTGTAACATCGTGACGGAACCTTTTCTTTATTTTCTGCAATAATAATAAATATTATTCAAATAACTTTTTTTCTGTAAAATGATACTGATCTTCTAAACTGATTCTAATAATAAAAGTTGACGAAAGTCATTTCATTTTCAATATATAGATTTGAAAATAGTAAAAATATAACAACTGTGACAACTAGAATGGCTGTTTAGTAATCTATTAATCAGAAAATTCACAATTTCAATACGACATACTAGTTATATTTCCACCTACATTCCTGTTAGTCTCAACTCTTAGAAAAGAGTTCTCAATCCATTTAATACAGTTTTGAATCCACTGCCTAATTATCTTAAAGGTTTCAAGGATCAAGAGAAGTAGTTTAGAACAGACATATAAAAGTGTCCATATTCATAGGCTACAAATGATTAATTATTTATGATTACAAATTAAATTAAGTCTACTTACTAGGTTTTTTATATACCTATCACACATTTTGTATAATTTTTTATTGTTCCACATCTCAAAGCTACAATGATGATATAAGAACTACAGAATAAAAGAAAAGAAAAGGAAACACATAAAAACATTTAATTCAAAAATAAAAAGAAAACCAGTTATTTACCCTAAAAGTCATTGTGTAAGTCAACGTAGTTTTCCATTCCCAATTAATTTAGTGAAAATTCAGAGGTCCGAGAAGTGAGGGTAAAGACAGCGTAAAACTAACTGGTGGTATTGCATCAATATGCAGTGAAAATTGTCTTCGTCACAGCACGGCGTGCGGCAAAATACTTAAAATGCATATTGAGGAAAAAGAATATTAAAATGCTAATCATGTGAATACAAGAGGCGCTCTACATCAATATTATAATGCAGGTATATTGAGCTGCTTCTAGCTGCGGGGTTATTTATATTCCGCAGGTTACAAGACGGATCTTCTCTTCGGATTACAACGTTTATAATATCAAGCCCCTTCCCTACAAGAAGAAACATACAGCCTAGGAAAGTCTTCTTACAGTTAGATGAAATATCTCTTTACAAAGTAAAATGCATTAAAATAACTGGACATTATTTTATTACTATTATTATTACTATTACTATTATTATCACTATTATTATCACTATTATTATTATTATTATTATTATTATTATTATTATTATTACTTTTATTAATTGTAACTGGTGGGGCTCCTTCACTTTGTGTGTTTATGGACAATGGCAAGTCCAACTATTCTGTAGTTTTGCCCCTAGTTGGAGGAGTACGTCATATCTTTATTTTCACGTCTTTATGCAGTGGTTTCTCGTATCTTCTAGCACGCTTTCACATCCAAAGATATTTAAAATATTTGCTTGAAACTGCGTAATAATTTCAAAGCCGAAAGCGATAAGTAAGCAAGGGATCTAATGAATAATTATACACATGGTATTAACGTTTCTGTTCAGAATATTCTATACCAAGAACTTTGGATAATGAAACATTGTTTCATTCCGGACCAGAAGATGACTACTTATTCATACCCACTACACTACACTACACTACACTGCACTACACTACACTACACTACACTACACTACACTGTCACAGGCATAGCTAAAGTTGCAGCGACCTCGATCGTACACAGAAACTGTGCTCGGTTCTGAATTTGCAATCCCGTATGGGCTGATTAGATGGTTGTGTTTGTTTCGAACCTTCTTTAACGCTAAGAAGAACATCAGGTACATCTACAACAAGTTCCGGACTCTTTATTTTATTGGGTTATTTTACGACGCTGTATCAACATCTAGGTTATTTAGCGTCTGAATGATATGAAGGTGATAATGCCGGTGAAATGAGTCCGGGGTCCAACACCGAAAGTTACCCAGCCTTTGCTCGTAATGGGTTGAGGGAAAATCCCGGAAAAAACCTCAACCAGGTAACTTGCCCCGACCGGGATTCGAACCCGGGCCACCTGGTTTCACAGACAGACGCGCTGACCGTTATTCCACCAGGTGTGGACGTTCCGAACTCATCTCGACAAATATCTTGTTCCTCCAAATTGTGATTGATAGAAAACATTACAAATTCTAAACATTGCTTCTCTTTGAATATGAAGTGCAGTGTGATGGAACATTAGTTGAATGAACCCGCTGTGTTAAAGAACCGTCTTACACGGTGCAATGAAAAACTGAATGAGGTTCCTTTGGTTACAACGATAGGCATGGTCATCCAGTATGACGCATTCTCTGCACATTATTACCGTCAGATGATATATGATCTGAATCTAACTTTTCCCGAACGATGTATCGGCCGAGGTGGACACATTCCTTGGCCACAAAGATCCCCAGACCTTAGTCTTTAGGATATTATCTCTGGGAATGAATGAAAAGCGAAGTAGCCTGTACAAAGAAAAAGTAAATAGAACAGTCGAATTATTTTGTTGCTTGCATTATGAATAATGTTCCCCTCATAAATGAACGACAACACGATCTCAGAGAGATACACATACTAAAGTTGGTGGTCAGATTTTTTAACACTTATTTTGGACTGTTGCAAATTATTGATATAATTTAAATGTGATCAAAAATTTATTTGTATTTCTTTCATACCTTTTGTAAGACTTTCAATTATTAAACAATAAATAGGCCTACTGTCAGTAAGTTATTTTCCTCTCATCTTTTACAAGACTTTTAAGCGTAACTTTCAAAACTTGTAACTCCACGCCTATTGAAAATCGGGTACATGTTTATAATGAGCCTTTTTACTTCGAATAGTCCATTTGTCATCTCCTGGAATATTTACTACTACTCCTGAAACGCCTTGTATAGAAACTTCCATTTCGTTCAACTCACGTAAGGGTCATGAACTAAAATTAGCCAAGTAGCGTTATTTGGTTAACATGTCACAGGGTCACTGCTTAAGATGGTAAAGTGCAAACACGAGACGATATAATCAAACAGAAGATCTTGACTACTCTTCCGAGAATGGAGCCCGGATACGCCATGTTTTTTAGCTAAAACCGTTAACGCTTGAGTCACAGCGGGGAACTTAGTTATTTATTGTGCAGATGTATTTTAATTACAGAGCAGACAAAGTAATAGACAACGTATCGTGTGTAGAAACTACAAAATATATGCTGGAGGAAATATTTATAATGATAGCACTAAAGTGAGAAAAACCAGATCGGTGTAATCAGCATAGAATTTAGGATCTTTAGTTTCAAAGGAAACTAAACACATATAACACCTGGAAATTTGTGGTACAGAGACTTCTCTTAGAAAACATGTTTTAAACTCGTTAAAATATAAAAGTTTAAAATATACTAATTTACAAACTTCATTAAAAATGACAACTTTTTCCTAATCACTTTTTTCAACCAAATTTTAAGAGAATTTTTACTATGTAAAGGACTAACAAAATCCGAATTTTGATCTTCCAAATGTTTTTGGCTTTTGATTATTTTCTATTTTTTAGAAATATTTTCAAAGCCAAATTTTTAGTAGAAAATGTCAATTTTTAAGCTTTTTTTTTCTTTTTTTTTTTTTGGTTACATCCAGAAGACATAGAGAAACATTTCTACGCATTCATTTTCTGAAATAACTCATTTATTCACTTTCATTTTTTTAAATTTTGAATGTGATATGTTTTCTATAACTCACAAAAATTAATAAAATAAACTAGAACAAAATAAATGCATACAAACATGCAGCTAACTCAAATACTTGCTGTAAAATTTCAATCCAGATTAATATTTGGCATAAAAAGTTGGTGTTGAATAAACTAACGGAAAAATGAATTTGAAAGTAAAAAGAATATTTATGTAACACGTACCTATTAAAATTCTCCTCCGCTACATTCATCTAGTATCTTCAGGGAGCCAACTTCAGAACAAAGAGTTACCAGTTTTGTAATCAGAAATTTGTAAAGATGAAAAGATAATGTTGACAGCTCTTTAAATGCCATGTCCCGTTACAGACTTATTTTTAAAATATTTGTAACCAGAATTCAACTAAATTCATTTGGGATATGAAAATATACGTTCTAAAGACGTGAAATAGCCAAAAACAATTGTTTGGAAAATTTTCATGATTTTCAGTGGAGTCTCTCTTTAAAGCTGATATTGGTGATCACATTTGAAAAAGGACAGAATAAGAACAAGAAAGTGTTTCTGAAAATATATATGTTCAAGAAGCCAGTTACGTATGCAATAGGGAAAGCTAATCTGTATACCGGGTAAAAGCGGAATGCTTCACGGCAACGTAGTCACTGCATCATCGGGAAGTAGATTCCACATAAGGAGGATATCTTGTAATAATAACTACTAATTCTTTGGATTAAATCTCTATAAGCTTGAATAGCTATCCTTCATGCAAATCTAGCTTTCAGGTATAGTTCCCTGTGAATAATTTCAAGGGAAAAAAACGTTCAGAGGCCTGGTATCGATCACGGGACCCTTCGCTTAGCGTACGAATGGTGTACCGACTGAGCTACCCAGGAACTACGCCCGAAACTGTCCCTTTATATCCACACAACTCAAGTGGGCTGACAAGGCTCCAGAAACCCAACTTTGAATGCACACAAACTCTGTGTGACTTGAATTGTGGTTTTCTGTTAACGTACCTAGTACCTACAGTGACGTATATATTATGCAAATTTGACTTTCAGGTATAGCTGCCTGTGAAGCAGAACTGAAGTTATCCTTCAGTTAAATATGTACCTTAAAGTCAATATTATTTTTAACTTTATTCAAGTAATTTATACTTTCTCGTATTTAGGATGTTTTTATTTCTGGTCTTTAAAGAGCCCACAGTCGTAATCCTACGGACTGTATTTTCCAGATAAAGAACATGGTGAAGGCACTCTAGACTTCCGCCAATAAAAGTAGGAAATGGGATCAAGGATGGAAGTGAACAATTGTATGATGTATATACGATGGCTACTTTTACCGTCTGTTATCTTTTTACAGAAAATGGATATACATTCACCTTGCTGGTGTCATAAAAAGAAGTCTTATCTCGCTCACGAGTCACACTAAAGCGTGTTTTACACTCGAAGTCACATGTCGCCCCCAGCTGCAAGACGTTTGTCAACCTCAAGTGTGAGATAATGCCTTACAGTCGTGATTCTTCAAGCCTGCAGCGAAAATAATGTTAAGTTAAAGTTAACGACAAGACTCTAAGTTCCTATCGCAAAAATATCAGGTTCATATTTAGTACAAGTAGGCCTATACGCTAACCCATCAGCGAAGGAAATATGGTAACGCGTTCATATCCAGCGTCAACATGGAAAATTGCTTGTAGGTGAGATGCCCTGTGCTGCATTTCAAGACAAAATGCAAACTTACAAGGTACAAGATAACAAAACGAACTAAAAAAAAAAAAAAAAAAAAAAAAAATCAAGATGTGGGAACGAGAGAAACAGATTGAACAGAAAGATAAGCAAAGGGTGAGGAGAGCAGGGCAAAGAGAAAGCAGCAGGGTAAAACGTGAAATGTGCAGAACACAAGAAAAGAGAGAGGAGCAAGATGGGTGGAAATACAGCAGCAGAACAGAGGAAGAGAGAGAAGAATAAGGCAGAAGAAGAGAAAGAAGAGCAGAACAGAGGAAGAGCAGGACAAAGGTAGAGAGAGATATAAGACGGATAAAAAGAAAGGTGCAGGACAGAGGAAGAGAGATATGCGTAGGGCAGAGGAAGAGAGAGATGAGCAGGACAGAGGAAGAGAGAGATGAGCAGGACAAAGGAAGAGAGAGATGAACAGGACAGAGGAAGAGACAGATGAGCAGGACAGAGGAAGAGAGAGATGAGCAGGACAGAGGAAGAGAGAGATGAGCAGGACAAAGGAAGAGAGAGATGAACAGGACAGAGGAAGAGACAGATGAGCAGGACAGAGGAAGAGAGAGATGAGCAGGACAGAGGAAGAGAGAGATGAGCAGGACAGAGGAAGAGACAGATGAGCAGGACAGAGGAAGAGAGAGATGAACAGGACAGAGGAAGAGAGAGATGAGCAGGACAAAGGAAGAGAGAGATGAGCAGAACAGAGGAAAAGAGAGATGAGCAGGACAGAGGAAGAGAGAGATGAGCAGGACAAAGGAAGAGAGAGATGAACAGGACAGAGGAAGAGACAGATGAGCAGGACAGAGGAAGAGAGAGATGAGCAGGACAGAGGAAGAGAGAGATGAGCAGGACAGAGGAAGAGAGAGATGAGCAGGACATAGGAAGAGAGAGATGAACAGGACAGAGGAAGAGAGAGATGAGCAGGACAGAGGAAGAGAGAGATGAACAGGACAGAGGAAGAGAGAGATGAGCAGGACAGAGGAAGAGAGAGATGAGCAAGACAGAGGAAGAGAGAGATGAGCAGGACAGAGGAAGAGAGAGATGAGCAAGACAGAGGAAGAGAGGGATGAACAGGACAGAGGAAGAGAGAGATGAGCAGGACAGAGGAAGAGAGAGATGAGCAGAACAGAGGAAGAGAGAGATGAGCAAGACAGAGGAAGAGAGAGATGAGCAGGACAGAGGAAGAGAGAGATGAGCAAGACAGAGGAAGAGAGGGATGAACAGGACAGAGGAAGAGAGAGATGACCAGGACAGAGGAAGAGAGAGATGAGCAGGACAGAGGAAGAGACAGATGAGCAGAACAGAGGAAGAGAGAGATGAGCAGGACAAAGGAAGAGAGAGATGAGCAGGACAGAGGAAGAGAGAGATGAGCAGGACAGAGGAAGAGATATGAGCAGGGCAGAGGAAGAGAGAGATGAGCAGGACAAAGGAAGAGAGAGTTGAGCAGGACAGAGGAAGAGAGAGATGAGCAGGACAGAGGAAGAGACAGAAGAGCAGGGAAAAACAGGGAAGAGCAGGAAAAAGAGGCAGGGAAAAGTAGTGCAAAGAGACAGGAGAGCAGGACAAAGAGAAATGACAGCAGGACAAAGAGAAATGACAGCAGGACAAAGAGACAGAGGAGCAGGGCAAAGAGACAGACGAGCAGGACAAAGAGACAGAAGAGCACAGCAAAAGCACG
Source organism: Periplaneta americana (assembly GCF_040183065.1). Classification (NCBI taxonomy): domain Eukaryota; kingdom Metazoa; phylum Arthropoda; class Insecta; order Blattodea; family Blattidae; genus Periplaneta; species Periplaneta americana. The sequence continues at coordinate 121,769,962 of NC_091118.1, read as the reverse complement.
GAAGGGCAGGGAAATGAGGCAGGGGAGAGTAGGGTAAAGAGACAGTACATCAGAACAAAGAGACAGAAGAGTAGGGCAAAGAGACAGAAGAGCAGGACAAAGAGACATGGTAGCAGGACAAAGAGACAGAAGAGTAGGGCAAAGAGTAGGAAGAGCAGGACAAAGAGACATGACAGCAGGACAAGGAGATAGGACAGCAGGACAAGGAGATAGGACAGCAGGACAAAAAGACAGAAGAGCAGAGCAAAAACAGGGAAGAGCAGGGAAAAGAACAGGGAAAAGAGCTGGGGAGAGTAGGGTAAAGAGACAGTACAGCAGGAAAAAGAGACAGAAGTGTAGGGCAAAGAGACGGGAGAGCAGGACAAAGAGACATGACAGCAGGACAAAGAGACAGGACAACAGGACAAAGAAACAGAAGTGTAGGGCAGACGGGAGAGCAGGACAAAGATACATGACAGCAGGACAAAGAGACAGGACAACAGGACAAAGAGACAAAAGTGTAGGGCAAAGGGACGGGAGAGCAGGACAAAGAGACATGACAGCAGGACAAAGAGACAGGACAACAGGACAAAGAGACAGGAGTGTGGGGCAAAGAGATGGGAGAGCAGGACAAAGAGACATGTCAGCAGGATAAGAAGACAGGACAGCAGGACAAAGAGTCAGAAGTGTAGGGCAAAGAGACGGGAAAGCAGGACAAAGAGACATGTCAGCAGGACAAAGAGACAGGACAGCAGAACAAAGAGGCAGAAGAGCAGGGCAAGGAGAAAGAGAAAAGCACAACGAAAAGACAGAGAAGAATAGGATAAAAAGAGAGAAAGAGAAGTGCGGGGCAAGAGGAAATAGAATTGCAGGGTAAATGAGAGAGAAGAACGGTATAAAGGGAGAGAAAATCTGGACGGAGAAAAAACGAGCTGAATAAGGAGAGAAACAAACTTGACAAACGGAGAGTGGGACAATACAGACAGAGAAATTAAAGAGAAAGAGAATATACAAAAAAATTGAAGGAAGGAAAACGCAAAACAGAATTAAATAAGGACAGGAAAGAAATTAAGATGAATGAGGCTAAATTGAAGATAGAGATATAGAAACAAGACCAAATCTGAAAAAAAAAATACATGACATAAAGGGAAGAAGACAGTAACTGGAACAATCAGCGACAAAAAAAGGGACGTGGTAGAAAAATGTAACGGACAGGACAAATGGGTAGCCAGTTTTATACTTCCAGTCTGAAATCAGAACGGATCATAAAGCATAGCCGACTTGTATGATCATGACTTTAGTGGAATAGTCTTCAATTTCAGTTTATAAATCGTAGTACCTTCGTATACAGATATATACATACAGAACAGGAACAAACTCCTAGAATATGGAAAGAAAATAAATCAAATTCAAAATTATTATAACATTATATACTTTGTGATTAGACAGTCCAGGAGTATACTTGCACTGCTTAATAATATGAATTTATTCAACAGGGATATTAAATAATAAATTTAACAGATAACTGAATACATAACTCAGTGCATGACATTATGTTTAACGATACTATTGAGCAGGCAACTGTGTGAGCATATTGAAAACCAACAAAATTAATGAATAAATAACCACATAATATTGCACTACATGTTTATTCAGTCCATTTGTCACTTTATTTATAATAACTGTTCAAAGCTCCGATCATTTAATATTCATTTCGATTAACAGCTTGCTAATGTGATATGTGACATACAACCATTCATGCTACAGAATACTTCATAATGTTCGATACGTACGCACAAAACGAAACTTCGAAATGAAATGGGAAATTCAACTCGAGTATAATGGCAGTTCCTTGGTTCTCTATTACTAAAGAGAACAATTCTGTCGTCGATTTTCAAAAGAGAACATGTCCAAAGTAACAAAGTGTTGGAAAATCGCAAAAAATATAACTAAGTTAACAAATTTTAAACGTTTACATTTTTTCTAGTTAGATCACTATGGATACATACATTCAGGATCAATGAACATTTTATTTTTTTAAGTCTGTTATGGTTTTTTCTTATTTCCCAATACTTTGTTATTTTGGACGTGTCTCCTTTTGCAAATCGACGACAGAATTTAAAAGTGTCCATTTAGCTGTTTGTATGATATCTAATGTGATTTTTTAGACCTCTAACATATTTTAAGGTTGTTTCCTTCCAAAACAACGCCAATCCTTGATCCTTGTATACAAGCTTATGTTATTGTACATGTCACTTGAAAACTACCAGAGTCCCTAGACCCGTGGATAAAAAACTAACCCAGTTCTATCATAAAAATGGACTAAACGCGTTTTGGGATCACACTCTTCAATGAATGAGACTGTAATAATGATTCACATTTGCCTTATCACATATAATCGATGTTGTGAAGAAAATGTAAAAAATTGGGCATGTAATTGATTCTAAATCCGAAAAAATAACAGGGTATTACACATAATTTGAATTCCTGTCAAGGGGCGAACGGCCATTTTTATTAGCATCATTTCACAGCGAAATTGGTTGGTCTTGTAAATTGAGACAGCTCATCCTGCCTGTGGTTTTTGTAAATCGCTAAGAAAAATGCCAGAATGAGCTCTAAAAGAAATTTGCCACGCACATACATCTTCTTCCACGCAAATTTAGGATTTTTCCAAGTTAAAACTTTCAGAAAATCGGATCCTTGAATCTCGCTTGTCGCCTTTGTGCAGTACTTCAGGCCAAGTTTCTCGAGTGTAAGTCGCAAACACTGTGGCACCCACTCCCCCACTCATTCTGCCCAGGCTTTTAACATGTTCGGAAATTCTGCCCTGCTGATGTTCGGTCGTGTTTAAACTTTCCTCCTCTTCATGTGCTAGCTATTAGATTACGTCCATTTTTGCTTTCCCCTTCAAAGTCCTCTTTTGTTTCTATCCTGAGCAAGATTAATCCAGTCCCTACCATCATATCCCACCTCCCTTAAATTCATTTTAATATTATCCTCCGTCTACGTTTCAGTCTACCCAAAGTTCTTTTTCCCTCAGGTCTTCAAACTAACACTCTGTATGCATTTCTGTATTCATCCATACGTGCTACATGCCCTGCCTTTCTCAAGCGTCTGGATTTAATATTCCCAATTATGTCAGGTGAACAAAACAATTCGTGCAATTCTGCGTTATGTAACTTTCTCCATTCTCCTGTAACTTCATCCCTCTTAGCCCAAATATTTTCCTAAGAGCCTCATTCTCAAACACTCTTAATCTCTGTTTCTCTCTCAAAGTGAGAGTCCAAGTTTCACAGCCATACAGTACAACAGGTAATATAACTGTTTTATAAATTCTAACTTTCAGATTTTTTGAGAGCAGACTGGAAGACAAAAGCTTCTCATATGAATAATAGCAGACATTTTCAATATTTATTCAGCGTTTAATTTCCTCCCGAGTGTCATTTGTATTCGTTACTGTTTCTCCAAGGTACTTGAATTTCTCCACTATTTCAAAGGATAAGGTCCCAATTTTTATATTTCCATTTCGTAGTATGTGCTGTATGTGCTGCTCACGAGACATAATCATATAGATATACTTTTATTTTTCTGGGTTTACTTCCAAACCTATCACATTACTTGTTTTAAGTAAAATTCCCATAATTCCCCTAATAGTTTGTGGATTTTCTCTGTCAGCATACAAACGAGTTACAATTGCCACCGAAGTTACCTGTAGGACTGGAACAATAATCGCATATATTAGTCACAGTGAGCCAATGTAAACATACGTGAATGGATTCATCCTGGTTCCGGCCCTTAAATAGCCAGCCAGCTAACCTCTACTGTCGACTGACCCGAAAATATGTGTCATACGCAGTTGAATGATGAAATAATAATCAACCGAACACGCATTTTAAGTAATCTACAATTGATGTGGCGATTTTACAAGATACCTACAACAAATCTAATCCGAAAGTAGAAAAATTAAAATTGACACAATTTTAATATGGTCATATGTGATGTATCATGCATTGTAAAGAGCGTAAATGAAATAATAAATTAGAAAAAAAAATCATATATCAATATTTTCATCCAAAATTCAATTCCATTTTACCTTAATTGATTCTGTGAAATATTTCGAGAAATATGTGCAATTGAGTTAGAATATTTAGGCTATCCAATGCTGTAGTGACAACACATACGGGGTGTTCAGCTCAAAGTGTGTCATGGATCGCTGTATGCCGTCATGTGGCTAGTCGATGAGCCTACAGAATTCAAACTTCCTACACTTCCGCAGAGGTGTACTACTTATGTGCCAGAGAAGTTTCCTAGCAAGTACGGCGTTCATTCAGAAGAGTACTTACCGATACGTACGGTAACGCCGGTAGTGGCAGGAATGTGAATTGTTTCGAGGTGAGTTTTTTTCTTACTGTCGGGATAAGTGGAGAGGGTTAAGACGATTACTTACGTATTTATTGACATTAATTTCGACGATCAACATGGACACGGAGCATTTGATTTGTGTTGTGGAATGTTGCCGTACGCAACCGATGATAACAAATACCCTGCGTACGACTTGGCCGCGCAAAACACAGTTCAAAAAAGATTATGGTAGCACACAGACCGTACAGACCGCCATCTGTTGCTACGACGTTCAAGTTATACCGTACACGTTCTCAAGTTCAGATTGAACGTCTTGATTAATAGGCAACTTCTCTGACACAAGAGCTGAAACTCGCTTCAAATAGATGCCTCATCAACAGTGACGTCATGACACACTTTGAAATGAACACCCAGTAGGCTACAGCGCCCGACTGTCAGAGGCTCGAAGCTGATCTTAGGTTGATAAATTAGAGACTGAACTAAAATTCAATCTCAGCATTAAAACCACCACCATAAACTCTCGGAATACATAATTATGCTTAACGTTTATATTATGAGGAGACGTGCTGGAACTACCGGCAATGAAGAAGCTGAAGCATCTTTTAGTTTACACTATTCCTAATTTCTCTTCTCGTTTACAGAAGAACAACTAAGAAAGAACATCATGTAGAAGTGGGATGACCACTGGAGAAATAATACCTCAGGATCGCTTACAAATGAGGCCTTCCCAACGGATAAAATGTATGCTAAATTACTGGCTCCTAACTGTCACTCTGTTTCTTTGAAGCCACGGTAAATACGATTCCTATTTTCAAATATACCCCCAAAACAATTACACGAGCAATTATAATGAATTATTATCACAATAATAATTAATAACAAAGATAACGAATTTCTCAATTTTCACACCTTCGCCCTCTTTCAAAAATCGATTTATGTAATTCATAGTACTGCTCTAAAATCTTTTTGGCAGTGTACTGCATATTAATAATGAGAATGATTATCTCTGCAAATGCAAGGACACATTACGACTGTTTATTATCTATTCGATTGCCTAAATTTTTGGAGGGAAAGATGTAAGTTCACATCATATTTATATGAATGTAAAGTTAATATTTTCTTTCTTCGTTTAAAATATTCGGTAGTCTTATTGTTCTAAATATTTTTTCAGTTTCATTTGCCATATTATTAAAAGATTGTAAATTTGTTTGCATTATTACACTTATGCTCAATTTATTATTACTCTTTTTAATTAGAACCCTAACGCAACTTAGCTGAAATAGTGTTATTTACAAATTTTGGAGTTTCAATAATAATAATAATAATAATAATAATAATAATAATAATAATAATAATAATAATAATAATAATAATAATAATAATAACAATAATAATAATAATAATAATAATAATAACATAGAAATGTTATTGGAAATTGTATTTACGATTCCTTATTGAACACTTCATGATATCAATATTGGTGTCCTGCTTGAATTACTTTTCATGCCTACCACAAAACTTTGAAATACAGAATGTCGTAAAAAGTTATATTATAGCACCTACTGTTTCCCAGATGCTTTCCAAGAAAAATCTTGAGTTGGTAGGCTTCGCGAAGGAGCACAGGATATGAAGCCATTGTTTTGACGAATGTTTACAGTTACGTATATAATAATCTCGCGAAACGTTCTCAGACATAAAAATATAAAAACACCTGCACGCGCTGTTGGGACGAGGAATAATTTTCAAACATTTATTTTTCTCCCCTCTGCAATGCCGAGACTTTGCATTATTCAGCTGAAGGCGGTAGACCGCGATCTACGAGCGAATAGTCCCCTTGCTTCCTTCGTGGGGAAGTACCAGCACGCTTGATTGTGAGTTATTTCCTGATGGAACTAATGTTCCTGCGACTATAATGTACTGAATTATGTAAACCAAAACATATCGAAATAGTTGGTCACGTTTCCTCACGTGAAGGCGGGTTGCAGGAACGCCAAGGACTCTATCCCATAGCATTTCAACCCGTGCAAGTCCAGTGCTTTCGGATGTAGAAGTTTAGAAAATGAAAACAGACATTATATAATAACTATATTACTATGATTGGCTGAAATATGACTAATATCGACATACAAGAACACCTGGCGTGCTTGTTTTCAACTGTTTTGCGGAGCATGGCGGAATAATCAGGAGATAGCCTACTGGGTCTCGTGAGCAATTCACAGATTTTTAAAATTTGAATAGAAGTATCTGATTTCGTAGTAAGATAGCCTGTGATTTTTCAGAGTTCAGAATCAACTCAAATATCTGTGACCAGAAGGTTAGAGATTTAAAAACCGAATTTAATTTATTTATACTGTCATTCGCCGAATCAGGATTGGAGTGGCTATACAGCTGTAGATCGTCTGCATAATGATGGTAACGAAAGCATCGTATTGCTTCTGAGATACCGTTTATGTATTATATTGAAAACAGAAGAGACCCCAAAACAGAACCCTGGGGAATCCCAGTCTCCACGATACGCCATAATGAAAACCGATCATTAAGAGAAACACTTCGCAAGCGATCGCGAAGATAAGATTCCATCCAGGCGATACTGCTCTCAGAGAAACAAAATACACGTAACTTGCCCAGAAGGATATCTACGTCAACTGATTAAATATCTTGCTGAAATCAAGTAATGTTAATATTGTCACCTGTCGATTGTCCATTGCTTCGCGTGCATCTTCACTAATTTTGAGAAGGGCTGTAGTTGTGCCCTGACCTGAAGCCTGACTGGAAGAGATTAATAAGGTTGCAAGAATTCCAAAGCCTTTGAGAGAGCAGGAATAATGTTGATTGATCTAAAGTCACTGGGAACAAAAGGGGAATTAATTTTCGGAAGGGATCGTACTATGGCTTTTTTTTTTTTTTTTTTTCAAATTTTAGATTAAGTGGCGATTATGAATGAAGAATTGAATACATGAGTCAGCGTAGGAAGTATAATGTTAATTTCATGCAAAAGAATTATACTGATTCCACCTGTACCTTTTGATTTTGTTTCAATCCGTCTTAATACTCTCCAGACTTCAGTGGATGTAACGTCTAAAAGGTAAAATTTATCTCGTGAGGATGAAGGTTTGTCGGATAATTCACCTAATGTCTGAGTTTTAGTTTCATTGTCAATTTTTTACGGTAGTTTTGTGAAGCAATCATTAAGACTGTCAAGAGAAATGTTACAACCAGTCTGCAAGTTTTTTGTATCAATCCTAAGGAATGTGTGTATTTCCATATTTCTCTACAAACTAGCAGAAGAACTGATGATTTTTTTTGCGTACCGAAGCTTCGCATTTCGAATGGCCCGAGTTATTCTGTTTCTTAGTGTTTCGTAGGGGTTCAGATTTTGCTCACACTTGTCTCGTCTGAAGGTTCTGTGTGCGGGAACGAGAGGAGATGATGAGATATCAAAATTAATTCCTGATTTGGGAACTAAGAGGACAAATTTTCGTCATAGTCATCATCATAATATGTACAGTTCAGTCTTAATTTGATTACTTGGTGTCAAAAAATTTCACATTTGAGTCCAAACAATGAGAAAAGTTCGTTTCCTTCAGAAGGTATTTTTCTATTTCTAAGTTACAATATTGATGTAAGCTCTGTGGAACACAATAAATGAAATGAAAATAGTTCAGTAGCATGTGATCAAAATATGTAGGCAGGCCCATAAATAGATGAGTGGATCAATACTCAGCGTTTGTTTTTGGAACAAGGAAACTAAGTATCCAAAACCTGAGAACAACAAGATGAATTAGTCGTCCTGCTTCTTTCTCATGTTTTATGGTGGCGTTTCTCTACTTTCACAACGAAGATTTGATAAATTTTAACTGTAAACATAGCAAGGATTTCACTATACTCCACAAGGTTTCTATTCAACTCATGTCACCAATATAAACAACTGAAAATTAATTATGAAATGAAAGCAAATTCAGTTAAAAACCTTTTATCAAGTATGAGTAAAAGTAAAAGAATTCCAGCGCGAGGAATCTTTCCACAGTACATTTTTTAGCAGTTACCATTCTCACTAATGGAATGGAATTTCACGGACCAAGCGCAACACACAACAACAACAATAATAATAATAATAATAATAATAATAATAATAATAATAATAATAATAATAATAGGAAAGATTCGAAATCATCCTCAGAAAAGGAAGCAAACTGAAAGATTCGTTCGTAAATAATAATAATAATAATAATAATAATAATAATAATAATAATAATAATAATCATCATCATCATAATTATTATTTATTTATTTAATCTGGCAGAGCTAAGGCCAGTAGGCCGTCTCTTCCGCCCAGCCATACTCTAATTCTAACAAAATACAATTGGTTGCATAGTTATTACATGTATAGCCATGTAAAATAATCCTGTTTCTAATTATAAGACTCATGATAAAAATTAACGGCTATACCTCGGTTCACGGTACAATTCTGAAGACAGTCCACATGAGTGGTCCAAGTCTCTTCCTTCACCTTTAATTTGCACCATACATCTACCGATATCAGATTTAGTATTTTTAGTTTCAAAGCGGGATAAAGGGAGTGCAGATTAATATTTCTCTTCCATCGGAAATTAATTAATAGCCTAACGCTGTATCGAATTGAAGATTATGTAGTGCCGTTGGAATTAAGTGATAGCGAGACAACATTTTGGCCAGAAGATTCTGAGAATTCGCCAAGATATTGCTCGGCATTCGCCTTGGAAGACTAACCAGGTGAATCATCCGAAGCATGATTGTAATCCACATCCGAAATCAGCCTCCTATCAAGAGTGCGAGTCGCTACCCTGAGCTAAGTCTTCTGGGCTTCTTAACCTTTTTTGATCAATAGCCAAAGTCAACTAGGCGACCAGCTTGAACGATCCACGGGTTGATTTTGAAGTTAAGCTGTGATAATGTAGTAATAGCGTATAAGTGAATAAATGTATTATTATTATTATTATTATTATTATTATTATTATTATTATTATTATTATTATTATTTACCGGTAATGTTTTTATTATTGTTCGTAAAACAGTATCGAAGAAATGCTTTATAATTTTAAGTGTAGTAGACCTACTTGAATTAACCTTCTATTTTAATCTGGGAGTTACAGATATCCATCACTAAAGCCACAACAATGCATGTTTGGTTCGCAACCCATAGCTTAAAAATCCCTAACATAGAGTCATGGCGACGATGTGACCAGGAAGTCCTCCTACTATACTTGTTTATGTCAGATATTTGTTTATAATATTCATAAGAAAGATTTGTATTAAAATTGGATTTTTAAATTGTGTATGAAATATAAAAATCACGACGTTTTGAATGTTGAGTTTACTTCATCTTCAAGTGAAAAGTTTAGAAGGGAAAGAAACTCTACTCGTCGGGGTCTGTTAAAAATCTCTAAGCTGATTTGAAAGATCAACATTAGAACAGAATGTTGGCTCCTAACATTCTCTTCTAGTTATTATTAGGCCTAAGTTATTCTAAAAAACAGAGGGTGAGACCAGGGGCTAAGTCTATCTGAGAGAACCCTTACGCTGTCCCATAGATAGCTGCATGTTCAACACACACCAGTTGAGTAATCTGGTTTCGAAAACCTAGAGAAGAAATTCCAACTGCGACCTTATACGTCACAAGCATCACTATGGATTCTTCAATGAAAAATCTTGGACTTGACCGAGACTGTAACCCGGACTGTCAGCGTGACAGGCACTTCAAGGGTCTGACTTACAATCGTATTAGCTCCAGCCAGTCACAACTCAAGATGCTATAGTGATCGGACTCCTATAGTGAGTTTACTCCGGCCTTGGTAGATGCAGCACCAAGCGAAGAAACTTATACCATAGTCTAGTACGAAGCTTGAGTTTATGAGGGTACTAGGAACAATAGACTGTGCAGGTACTATTTCGCATTGTCTGTAATAAGGCAATAGTAGCGATCCTAGTGGTTAGCAAATATCTAATGGATGCATATTTACTACGTGACTGTATATACTGTATACTCAAGCTATAATTATTGGCCATACTGTAAGCGTTTAGTTAACTCTCTTAATAACAGTAATCTTTTAGTTGTTGCCCTTAACAACACGCTAATCCCTTATTCAACTGTCGTAAACAATCTTGGCTTCTTTTTCGATAATAATCTAAATTGGAATTTTCAAATTAAAGAAACGATAAAAAAAATCTGTTCCTCCATTCACCGTTTGAGTCGCTTAAGAAACTTCTTGCCCCAGCAACTAAAACTTACCCTAGTACAAACCCTAGTAATGCCGCATTTCGATTATTGTGACGTTTTGTTAAGTGACCTAAGTTCTGAACTGTCAGTCAAGTTACAGCGAGTTCAGAATATGTGCGTCAGATACGTATGCAACATCCGACGATACGAACACATATCACCGTCCTTCGCAAGTCTTTCGTGGCTCCGACTTAAAGAGCGTAGAAATTTACATTCCTTGCCATTGCTCTTTCGAATTCTGCGCAGTTCAACACCAAATTACCTTTCGTCTCGTTTCTCTTATCTATACTCTAACCACGAGGTAAATACCAGATCACTTATCTGTGGCGCGTTAAGTATACCTCTTCATAGAACATCTCGTTATTCATAATCTTTTACAGTATCCACCTCGCGACAATGGAATTCCCTGTCAGAAAGTATTAGGGGCTGCAAGACAATAAACGCTTATAAAAACAGCTTAAAAGATAACCTTCTTAGCATTTCAATCCAATCATACTGACTTAAACTATCACTGTCTACATTGTTACTCCTTCCTTTAGACATGCATCCTGATAGTGCTGTATTTTCAAAATTGTCTCATAATAATCTCTTTCTATTATCTAACATTATTTGAAATATATTAACATTCTATGTATTTTAGCTTAATTCTGCTACATAGTTTGTATTTCAGTGTTTAATTAATAGTCTATAATATTTTGTTGTTTAATTCGTAAATAACTCTTCTATACATGTAGCTCTTATCTAAATCAAATTGTTGAATTCTTTGTAAGTATATACATATGTTTGTATACTTTTTGCTGGTTGAGTGGAAGAGAAGGCCTTACGGCCTTAACTCTGCCAGTTAAAATAAATTATTATTATTATTATTATTATTATTATTATTATTATTATTATTATTATTATTATTATTTACTAGACTGTGCTTATACTTTTTCCGAACATTCAGGTCAAGTAATCGGATTATATTTTCTATTAGGCACATTGCAATACTGCAAAGGAGTGGATCCACTATAGCTAAATTATGCTCTCATAGGAATGTGGTAATTCTAATGTTTAAATCACAACAACTGATAATTTCTTTTTGTCATTAAAGGGAAGACGATATGTATAACGTGGCAAATACTCTTTTTCATACTAACTGCTTCACAAAGAACCAGGATTATAATATATAAAGGTAGGTTTTTTTTACGATTTTTCCTCTGATTAGAAATGCATTGCACATGGTTAAAAGCTGATAGAGCACTGTAGTTGTCATTACGAAGAGGATGACATTCCGCCCACTTGGAGTTGCATAGACGGTAAAGGTCACGTAGTTGTGCAACATAGGTTGTAAGCATGAAAACAAACAGCACATCTACATTCAAGCACCGACCACCCGTAAGCTCGGAATGTAAATCCAGAACGCAAGTAATTGCTTCGGGCTCTGGAGGTTAGATGCAGAAAGAAATGGTGCTATACATACGTACGTAGGGCTATGGCTTTAAAAGAACCCGGAGGTTCATTGCCACCCTCACATAAGTCCGCTATCGGTCCCTATCCTGAGGTATATTAATTCTGCCTCTACCATCATATCCCACCTTCCATAAATCCATTTTAATATTATCCTCCCATCTACGACTCTGCCTCCCTGGAGATATTTTTCCCTCCGGCCTCACAACTAACACACTATATGCATTTCTGGATTCGCCCATACGTGCTACATGCTCTGCCCATCTCAAACGTCTGGATTTAATGTTCTTAATTATGTCAGGTAAAGAATACAATGCGTACAATTCTACGTTGTGTAACTTTCTCCATTCTCCTGTAACTTCATCCCTCTTAGAATCAAATATTTTTCTAAGCACCTGATTCTCGAATACCCTTAACCTCTGTTCCTCTCTCAAAGTGGGAATCCAAATTGTACAACCATACGGAATAACCGGTAATATAACTTTTCTTTTTTGTAAATTCTAACTTTCAGCATTTTCAAAAGCATACTGGGTGATAAAACCTTCTGAATCGAATAATAACAGCCATTTCCCATATTTATTCTGCATTTAATTCCTCTCGATTATTATTTATGTTTGTTTCTGTTGCTCTAAGGTAGGCCTACTTGAATTTTTGCACTTTTCAAAGGATAAATTTCCGATTTTTATATTCTCATTTCATACAATGTTTTGGTCACGTGACAATCATATACTTTGTCTTTTCGGCGTTTACTTCCGAACTTCTCTCATTATTTGCTTTAAGTAAAATTCCTGTGTTTTCCGTAATCGTTTGTGGAATTTCTCCTAACATATTCACGTCATCCACATAAACAAGTAACTGATGTAACCCGTTCAATTCCAAACCCTCTCTGTTATGCTGGACTTTCCTAATGGCATATTTTAGAGCAAAGTTTAAAAGTAAAGGTGATAGTGCATCTGCTTGTTTTAGCTCGCAGTGAATTGCAAAAGGATCGGACAGAATCTGACCTGTACGTTTCACTGAAACACATTTCAATTAATCTAACTAGTTTCTTCGGAATACCAAATATTATATAAAACTTCTCTCTTAACCGAGTCCGATGAATAACTGATGTGCTATGCCTTTATACTACCACTTTTTTCAGTATCTGTCGAATACAAACAATCTGATTAGCAGTCTATCAATTACGCCTAAAATCACACTGATGATCCCCAATAATTTCATTTACATATGGAGTTAATCTTCTCAAAAGGATATTGGACAAAAATTTGTACGACGTCAACAAAAGTGATATTCCTCGAAAGTTGCTGCAGTTAGTCTTTTTCCCCTTCTTAAAGATAGCTACAATTATGGGCTCCTTCCATTGTTCTGCTACAATTTTGTTTTCCCAAATAGCAAATACAAGCTTGATATTACGCTTCCACTCTCTTGTATTAATTCTGCTGTAATTTGATCGATACCTGGAGACTTGTACTTTTCCAGATTTTCTATCGCAATTTCGACTTCAGAAAGTGTGGGTTCGGTTGTAAATTGCTCAGCAGTTTGTATTTGATTTTCGTCCTGATCATTTCTAAGTGGTGTTATATAATATAAAACTTTCTGACTTGTTTTAATACAAAAATAAATACATATGAATTTGGCTGGTAGTGACGACGATGACGACGATAATAATAATAATAATAATAATAATAATAATAATAATAATAATAATAATAATAATAATAATAGCAATAAAGAAGTGCAAATGCTGATTTATTATGATTATGCACTCTTAAGTCCTTGTCTAACTAAGCACTAAAATTCATTAATTCACGAAATATGCCCTTATTTTCAGAATCTTCTTATTCATTGCGTACTCTCAATAACAAGTCAAGTTCACAACAAAGCCAATACTTACTTACTTACTTACAAATGGCTTTTAAGGAACCCGAAGGTTCATTGCCGCCCTCACATAAGCCCGCCAGCGGTCCCTATCCTGTGCAAGATTAATCCAGTCTCTATCATCATACCCCACCTCCCTCAAATCCATTTTAATATTATCCTCCCATCTACATCTCGGCCTCCCTAAAGGTCTTTTTCCCTCCGGTCTCCCAACTAACACTCTATATGCATTTCTGGATTCGCCCATACGTGCTACATGCCCTGCCCATCTCAAACGTCTGGATTTAATGTTCCTAATTATGTCAGGTGAAGAATACAATGCGTGCAGTTCTGTGTTGTGTAACTTTCTCCATTCTCCTGTAACTTCATCCCTCTTAGCCCCAAATATTTTCCTAAGCACCTTATTCTCAAACACCCTGAACCTATGTTCCTCTCTCAGAGTGAGAGTCTAAGTTTCACAACAAAGCCAATACAATTTACAATTAAAATTAACACATATTATTATTATTATTATTATTATTATTATTATTATTATTATTATTATTATTATTATTAATTTTGGCATAGCTCAGTAATAGAGTATTCGAGCAAGAATCGAAAGATACCCGCTTCAAATCCGAGTGTCCAATAAACTTTTATAATTGTATTTAATTCTGAATTGTTTCTTTAGTTATAAATTAAATAATTAGTCAAACAATTTAATTTGTATATGTTTCTAAACCAAAAAGGTCACTTTCAAAAGTAGGCTCGCCAATGTTTGAACAGATTCATCGTTCGGTTGTAATTAATGTCGTGTAAGATTTAGTGGAAAACCAATGATAATCGGCACAAATAGTTGAAAGCCAGGTTAAAAATATACTTCGCCATTGTGTTAAAAGTACTTTTCGCACGCTGTAGTATAATATGAAATTTTAACACTCTTCCATATCGTTAAAAAATCTACTTTTAAAAATGAGTATATAAAAATGCATTTTATATCCTCACATAACTTAGTGACAACTTATGTTCTTCCTACCAGGTTAAATCTTCACCAATTATCAAATTTGGCACTTTGTTGTTTATACACACTACATTGCTCTGTCGATATAGGAGAAAGCCAATGTCTACCTACTTACATATAACACGCGGAGCAAGTCCCTTGCAGTCTGCAACCATCGTGGTTAGGTATAGCATGAATAGCCAGAAATATTATGGACATTACAAAATTCGATCATACGGGAATAGATACTTAAGAATTATTAATTTATTTTAAAAAGTGAATCTCATACAACGTTAATACAAATTAATTTTATTGCCTAGAACATATCTATAAAATACAATAATAAAGAAATAAAATAAATATGTAAACAAATATAAATTATGTAAATAATTAAATAAATATAAGTAGGCCTAAATAAATAAGTAAATAAATAAAGGATTTTAAAAATGAAGAAAGAAAGAAAGAAAGAAAGAAAGAAAGAAAGAAAGAAAGATCTTAAACTCTCCAGCAATATCCTTAATATTTGTGCCGTTTTCAATGCGTTGAATTATGCTGTATTTACTTTGTGAGAAATACTCAGACGTGAATGCGGGGGCTTGGATTCTTGTCACAACAACAGATCACGTTGTACTGTTTTGCTGTTTTCTTTAGACCAGCGGTGACCAAAGCGGGTGTCGTGATTACATGATGTAATCACAGACATTCAAATGAGTGCGACGAGTTTCCTGTACATTGCTGTGTTTTTCATTCACGTACTGTAGGCAAGCAGTGGCAGTATCATGTCCCTCTACAAACTTTGTCTACACAAGCAGTAAGAGGTGGTTTCGTAAAGAATGAGAAGGGAAACTTTGTTGTTGTTCTGTCAAACAAAATGTAATAAGTTTACTTTGCTCAACAGTTCAATTAGGAGTATATAGAAACATTAATTGCCACGCTGAATAATGTATTATTACTATTATTATTATTATTATTATTATTATTATTATTATTATTATTATTACTGACCACTCGTACGTGTTTCTATAAATCTGCTGTACGTGCATGATATTGATATTTTTAGATATTCTCCCTAGAAGGATAAAATTATTAGGTTTTATTTCAATTGGAATATTCTTAATCTTTAGATAAGGTTAACTATATATTAGTTATTTATTTACTTAATAATAATATTGTAGAAAAACTGATTCAATATTATGTGCCAAAAAACAGTTAAAAGCCAGGAATTTACAGATCTTAAATCATAGCCAGGAAGAGAAAGATGACATAAATGAATGTAAGGAAGTCGGCTACCTAATGGGGTTTGAAATATCTCGCACTCTAAAGCCTTTTAATAGAACAGAATTTCTCAAAAGAATAATGATTAAAATAGCTGAAATAACTTGTTCATAAGAAGTTTTTAATTTTGAAGAACTACAAATTTCTCGACCAAGTATCGAGAGAAGAATTTCGAAAATTCCTGATTATATTCAATAGGAAGGTTAAAAAACGAAGCAAGAAAAATCGTATATTATTCACTGGATCTTGATGATAGCAGTAACATTACTGATACAGCACAGCTTGAGATTTTTATCCGCGGGATTGATCAAGATGTTAGTACAGGATGGTAGTAGTTTTCATGCCAAGTACCTTTCCTTCACCTCCTTACTTCATAGGCTCTCTATCGCATGTAATCACTGCAGTTCGAGTTTTGGTCATCGCTGCTTTAGACTCAAACACTTTTACTAAATAGGCGGAGCAGTGTATTGAAGTCTGACACGGACTTACCTATATATATATTTCTTTTTCACTTTCTCATAAGATAACGTTGAACATCAAGTCTTCAGGAAAACGATTATCGAACAGCAATAATCTTGTTCTACTGTGACAACTAAAGTTTGTTACGTCATCGTGCTGTTAAGGTATTGTACGATTCTCGGTATTAAAAATACTAGTTACGTCTACGAGTCACGAGAATCAGAAAAAATAACAGCAAGTAAAAGGCCACGCAGTTGCAAAAAACAATAGCCTAATTTTTTATATTCTGCGTTTGGATCTTTTTATAATGATATTATTTTCTTCCTTTATAGCGTTCTATTCTTGGTGTATTCCTCTCTTATGTAATAAAAATAAAAGATGTAAAGTTCTAATAAAGCCTACCCTTTTGCATAATAATATTATGCTACAGGTAAATAAACTCGAAATTCTATCAACTAATGGCTAATGACGAGGAAAGGTCCAACAGCAGATGCACCCGTATAGATATTCATTGTACAGTTCTTATCCAATAAAAAGATACTGTCTATTCTCGGTAATGTTCTGTGATATGTTACGAGAGCAGGGCAACCTTAACTTAAAACCCAACGGACATGTTACTGTGTGCCAGATGCGCCGCAATGCGGGTCTATTTTAAAACATGCAGCCTCAGTTCAATGTACAAACCACGGCCGTGTCAACGTCTCTCCCACTTCTAGTAATTTGATCAACTGATTGTACACGAGCTTCCACTACGAGTTCAATTAATGGAACTCTATTTCTGCGACTTGCATAACAAATTGAATCAGAATGTGTCGAACACAGGGTGTAGACGCCTTGGATAAAACTTGGCTAGACGTCGATTTTGTTTTACATCCCAGACGTGATTCACATTTTCAGTGATTTCGTGTTGGAGGAGTTTCACGAACCATTTGCTGGTCCATGTTGAATCTTTCGTACACTACTTTTAACACTTGAATATAAATAATTGATTAAATGGCGATCTTACTCGTGTTAATTATGTAAGCATGTGCGGCTTACAACTGTTTCGGTGCTACTTGACACCATCCTCAGAGCCTTCTGTGTCTCGGCGTCATCTCAAATTCGCTGCCTGTTGTGTGGGTGCGTTCATGTGATGAAGAGCTGAGTCAAATAGTGTGTGTGTGTTCTGAAATTGATCTGTGTGTTGAGTATTTGATTAGGGTGTGTTTTAGTGTGTCTGTATATTTCATATTGTTCTAGTGTGTTGAGTTTTTGGTTTCTGGGTTGTATGTGTAGGATTTCCATTTCTGCATTTATGTTATTGTATGTGTGGTTGGCATTAGCTATGTGTTTTTTTATTTTAGTAGGTTATTTTACGACGCTTTATCAACATCTAAGGTTATTTATCGTTTGAATGAGATTAAGGTGATAATGTCGGTGAAATGAGCCCGGGGTCCAACACCGAAAGTTACCCAGCATTTGCTCGTATTGGGTTGAGGGAAAACCCCGGAAAAAACCTCAACCAGGTAACTTGCCCCGACCGAGAATCGAACCCGGGCCACCTGGTTTCGCAGCCAGACGTGCTGACCGTTACTCCACAGGTGTGGACTTAGCTATGTGTTCGGCATATGTAGATGTATTGTGTCCTCTGGTTATTGCTTTGATGTGTTCTTTGTATCAAGTAGCACCGAAACTGCTGTAAGCCGCACATGCTTACATAATTAACACGAGTAACCGCCAATTAATCAATTATTCATTTGCTGGTACTTGAAGGACTTCTTGCACGTACGTCAGTATGTAAGAGTTCATAGTGTCCAATTCTCTTTTCGGCTTAATAATGTTATTGTAACACCTATTGCCATTACAGTTTTATTCTTTTGTTGATTAGCATTGTTGTTGCATTTCTAGCATAAACACCAAGCAGTAATTACAACTATGCCAAGTTTCTTATAAATGCCAGAAATATGTTTAAAAATTTGTAAGTTATTAATATAAGAACATAATTTAGATATGTTGAAATTCACTCAAACACCATAAAATAGAATAGAACACAGAGGGTTGTTTCCGATCTCTGATAACGAATTTGAATGACGTCATCTACGTCAGGAAACATACCGACAATTGAATTGCGACGAGAGGTGACAGATTAGTAATGAGTGTTTTCATAATCAGAGTGCACGGTGTATCACAGTAGCAATGCCCAAGAAAATCGTGCCTTTTTGGGAGAGGTACACTTAGCGGCAAAAAGAATGGGCCGGCCGACAATTTCTAAGTTCCAGAGACATACATTGCGCATGCTCGTCTCGTCAACGCCATAGTTCACTAGGTAACACATAATTAAACCATTTAAATTTGCTGTATTTTGTTTAAGAGGCTAAAATATGTAATAAAATCGAATGGCGGGTTGATTCTAGATACATCAGGGCCCTTGAAGAGTGAAATAGTAATAAAATTGATAAATACAAAATCGACCGGAACGAATATGAACAGGAAAACCATGTATTATGCCGAACTGATATAAAGAGTTGTAGTAGCGTAAGTTGTTACGGCATTGGTATATTGAACAAGCTAGTAGTAGTATCTCAAGGTTCGAATCTCCCCCAATCTTTTTTTTTTAATTACAAATTTGCCATCATATATGTATCGCTAAGCTATAATTATGTGGCGATATATCTTAGAAAATGCCCAAACTCTAATAATAATAAACCTCCCTCTCTCTTTCAAACAGTACTGCTATCTGTTAATATAACGTTCTGTCTCGTCATTACGCTTGAAGATGGCACAGAAACAATAACTCAATGCCCTGGTTCGCATAGGTTATTCTCCGACCAGGTAATTGTCTCCAGTAACATTCTGCGTATGCTACTCTCCGACAGGACTTTGATTGGAGAAATGTCATTTTCTCCGACGAGGTAATTGTCTCCAATAGCAATGATAGTGCTGCCCTAGTTTATTGTATGAATGACCACCGATACGCTTCGCGTGAGGGTCGCGTGTTGGGGGGTGGATGTCATACGATGGGGCAGGACTTCTGGAACGCATCCACGGTCAGTTTACGGCAGAAGTCTACGAACACATTTTGGCAAATATAATGATCCCTTCCGCCCGAAAACGATATCCAGAAGGAACACTTTTCTTCCAGCAGGAATATCATCCGATACACACCGCCAACCGGATTCAAAGATGGTTTACGAGGAGGCGTGATGTCGACCCATTCGACTGGCCTCCAAATTCACCAGATATGAATCCGTTTCAAAATTTGTGGGCTGCAGTCAAAAGGATCCTACGCTCTAACAGGGCAGAACAACCACCCGTTCGGACACCTGAGGAATTGTGGGACAGAGTTCTAGATGCAAGGGAGAAGATGGCCAAGAATTTAGACCTGTTCCATAATCTTGTGGACTCCATGCCGCGCAGAATGAGGGCAGATGTTGACGCAGGTGTTTTGTGGACGAGATGCTAGTCCCCACCACAGCCTTGTTTTGTTAATATATTAACAAATTGTTTGTTTTTGTTAATTTAATTATTTATTTGTGTTTGATATGCGTCCGTTTTTTTAGGATGTGAAACAAGTATTTTTGTTTATACAGAGCATGTCTCACCTATTAATAACCCATAGGTGATGGGCAATAATATTTTTACAAGGCAGGCATAACGAAGTTTGTTAACAAAAGCCATTTCACATTTAAACTAATAAATAAAGTAAAAAAATAAAATAAAAAAATAATAATTTTACCGTACCAGGAGGCGAACTCTCAACCTCTGGCACGGATGTCAGACTTCTTACCACTGGGCCACACACTGCTCGTAAGGTTTACTACATTATAGAAGGACGACTTTCAATGAAGAGACACCACAGCAATGCCTTGCACTGGGTTACGTTTACACGAGTGAACCGCGCGATAGAACTTAGCATTTCTATAGACCAAGAGTCGGCCCATTCTTTTTGCCGCTAAGTGTACATAACAACTCTTTCCGATGCCAAGTATAGTTACGTGAAAATCATAGGAGCCTGCAAAGCATGTGGTTTCATTTTTTCTAAGAAAGGCATTTTGTGTGTACCTAGTAAGACTGGCAAAGCTCGGATGGGATTAATTCCAGAGTGGAAAAAGCAAGCATATCCATCCCTCGTCACAAGTCGCCTCACCCCATGTGATAATACAAATTAATTCCATTCGAGCTTTACCAATCTTATTAAGTACAAAGAAGATGCCTATCTTGGAAATAACTAAACCTCGTTTATTGCAGGCTTCTTTATTTTCACTTAACTGTACGTAACTTAGCAACAGAAAGAGTCGTAACGTACCCCTCCCAAAAAGGCTCGATTTTCTTGAGAATTTGTGCTGTGAGTCGCCGTGCACTCTGACTATGAGATCACTCACTACTGGTCTGTCACCTCGCGCCACAGTTCGGCTGTCGTGTGATTCCTGATGCACATGATATTATTCAAAGTCGTTATCAGAGATCGGAAACAACCCTGTAGAATAGAATGTTTTATTTTCGCTGGCAGAGTTAAGGCCATAAGGCCTTCTCTCCCACTCAACCAGTCTTAATCAATAAAATAGTGACATACATATTTAAATTATGAATATTTATAATACACTTAATAGATTCTCCAGCAATATTCTTCTGTTAAGTTTCAACGACTAGTACATGTTCATTCAAATTGAGATAAAATCTATAAGAAAAAGTAAAAATTTAATTAATGAGCTAATGTAATTCAATTCAGTCTCTATGCAATATGTAAATAATTATTATTAAGTTGTGATAGCTAGATGGTTAAAATGATTAGAATTAATTTAATAGAAGTTTACTAAAACTATGTGATAGGGGGCAAAATATAAATCTGAAATATATTGATATAGCTAATGAGAATATTAATGTAATGACATTTTGCTGTTAGAGATTTTGTATTCTATTTAGAGAAATGAATGGTAATAATAATGGGCAGATATTAATTTCATTATACGTAACAAATATTGATCAGTAATTAATCTGTTAAGCAAGAATTTAAGTAATTTTAACCTAAATGAAGTTGTCTATCAACCCCTTACATTACTCGGAAACGAGTTCCAATTTCTAGCAACTGAAACTGTATAGGATGAATATAAAGATGTCTTGTGATAAGTTACAGTGAGTAAATTGTTATGATGAGACCTGGTACTTAGCTGATGATATACGGATAAATTTTTAAAACGAGAAGTCAAATAAATTGGGGTAGCGGTGTGCAGAATTTGAAATAAGAGAATAAGAGAATGCAGGGCTCGTCGATCGCTTAGCCTTAATATTGTGAGTTTCATTAATGCAGGGTGACAATTATTGGTCACAATTGAATTTAATGTTTCGTGTGTACTAATATGTCCTTTATACTGATATAAAGATAAAACAAAAGATCAACCATTCCAAAATTTAGTGACGTGAGATGGAAGGATGGAGTTCACAACAGCGATCAGCAAAGTTTTGGTAACAATTTCCTGCTCCAAGAAGGTTCCTTGCTACGTTGGATGGGACTGCATGCCCTCGAAATTCAATTTTGCAAAATGCTAAATACCACAGAAATAGTGGTAGTCTATAGGGTGCTAAACATACGTGTAAGCGGAGTTCTGTATACAGTGAAGACACCATTCAAAGGCTGAGAACTACAATCACAAGGAGAACAAATTATTATATCTGCAGGAAAATTGAAGGGTTCAGAGCCATAGTGGGCCAAGCGCCATTTATTAAAAACGGAGAAAGCAATTTTTAAAGTTAAGTGAATATCATAGTTTAATGAAGATTGATATGTCATTTAGTTTTAATGTGCATAGTTTATATTACTTGCTATACGTTTCATTAAATTATGGTACTCAATTTTAGCCCCTTTTTATCCGTTTTTAATATATGGTGCTTGGCCCACTATGGCTCTGAACCTTTCAATTATCGCAACAGTTGTTGCCATTAGAGAAAAACCTGGAGAAAAGATCTGAACTTCTTTCTTTAAAAATCCCAGAGGTTGAAACCAACAGTTCGCAAAAGTATTTTGGTGCTATGCCAGAATGGATTTATTAAACTATCTAATCCAAATTTTGGAGAGAGTCTCAAAGTCTGATGAAGCGCACTTCCACTTTCTGGGTACGTGCATAAATAAAATGTCCGAATATGGAATGGAATAAACCCATGTGAAATTCATGAACGTCCTTTACTTGGTAGTGCATAAATTACTGAACTTCTTTGAACAGCGATGACTGCGCTCCGTTCCTGGCAGAGCTTTCAGCACGATCCGTTGCCGTCAACCAGACTGCAACGAGACAGAAACTCTTGGGCACGTGTTGGGCTTTTGTCGGAAAGGAGAGTTATTGCGTAATAAGAGGCATCATAGAGTCCGTGGAGCTATCGCCTGTCTTCTTCGGAACAAGGGTTGGAAAGTTCATGAAGAGGTCCACTGTTTTTCTGAAGACGACTTTCACAGAAGAGCGGATATAATAGAAATAAACAGGCAACAACAAAAGGCTATTATCATAGATCGAACTATACGCATGGAGAGAGATCTAAACCATGCTCATCAAGTTGATCAGGAAAAGAGGGCCATTTATGAACCTTGTATTCCCTACGTTAGTGCCAAGTATAACATCCCTCTCTTCCATTGGTCAGTGACAGGTTTATTTTTTGGTGCTCGGAGTTCTTTACCAAAATTTACATATAATTTTTTAAAACAATTATCAATATCATCTTTTGAAATTCAAAAAATCATCTCGCAAATTCTTAAAGATTCCCTGCAGATTAAATAGTTTCATTTATACCACTCAGAAGGCCTTAATTAAGGATATGCTAATTTTAAATAACATCTTTTATTTATAAGTGTAATTTTATAGTCATCTTCTAAGATTTTATTTTATAATTGATAATCAATGGTGCTTAATTATTGCATTTTAATTTTATAAAAATATTCAAATTTAATTAATTGTATTTATTTGCTATTAATTACCGGATCCTCGTGGTCATCCTTAATTAAGGCCGGAAAAGTTATTTCTCTCTCTCTCTAGCTAAATAAAATTCCACTATTACTGCACACTGTTATGCACTCCAATGTTCCATGTTACACCACTAAATTTAGCAATTATTGGTCTTTATATTGACCTGAAATCAAAATAAAGAAAATAAATTAATACAACGAAATTTTACATTTAAATGTGGTCATTATTTAATATCCTGTATTTCTCGTTTTCTGTTTGAGGTTTCTTGCAAGTTCAGATACAGTAAGAAACTTGTTAACCACCAGACAACCGAGGAAATAACACTGAGTGAATATAAATTGACACAGAGATAACGAGAAATAAACAGTCCAGGGCCTATTCAAGTCTTGCAAGGAGGACAGGTATATAGATAAATATATATCTGTCTCTATGCCAATTACCACTGAAGGAAATTTCTTTGGGGACAATTTACTTTATGGTTTGCTGTTGCCATATAGTCATTTCTCACGCAATAGCTACATGGGGAGGGTTATTTCTGAGGCTGATGCTTAAGTGAATATAAGTGGACAAAGAAATAGCGAGAAATATACTGTACACGACTCTTCTAGCACTAGCAAGAAGGACAGGTGGATACAGGGAAGTAGTTATACCTCTTTGCCAATTACCACTGAAGAAAATTTCTCTCGCGACCATTTGCTTCAACGCGCGCTGTTTCCGTAATAATCATTTCTCACGCAACAGTCGCATAGGAAAGATCGTTTCTGAGGCGAAATGCGTCCCTCACCCCACGTGAAAGTACAATACCTGGACGAATAGCGCCTGAAATGAGATCCACGGCCCATTGCCATAATCGCACAGGAAACTGAGAAGTTGGATAAATGTAATAGCCTATAGGCTTCATGAAGTTTCTCACATGATAGTAACATGAACAGTCAAGAAGTAGTTAAATCATAAAACTGGTTTCGGTGTATTTACAGTAAATAGAACACTAACTACAATGAGAGGCAAACGAACCGCTCACTTTAAAAAGCAGATAAAAATAATAGTTGTTGATTTCGTATGGGAGAAACACATATTACATACGCTTTTCGGCAAATCATATTTCTTTACCTAATTCCACTACCCCAATTCCTGTATAGATTTTACACACAATCATATAAATTTTCTTATGTCCTTCATCCCTTTTTTTCTTTACGTAGCATTTCATGTCCCATCTTCTCAGAAATGTAATTGGTACAATGTTAGACTAGACGGCAGTTCGGAAGGCGGTCGGCTACTATATGCGCCATAGCATTTCTGGTATGTGACGTCACAAGCTTGTACAGTATAACCAATCGGAATCAGTCTGTAACAAGTACTTCCCAAGTTTGTTTGTTCACGTGTGAGTGTTTCAATACATTGAATAAGTGAAACCAACATATAGGCCTACTGTGTGTACGATAAATAAATGGAAGAATAGACTGTAAAAAGACAAGTATTGCACAGGCTGGCGCGAAAAATAGTGTTTAAGGTATATAATTATTTTAAAAACGTTGACGAGCAGAACGCTGCCGACCATCTTGATGCTGGCTGCAACGTTGTCAACATGCAAGAAACGACTTCTGAAGCATGTGGTGTAGGATTGTGCAAAGAATATTGTTAGTGAAGAGAAGAGGATTTGTTTGATGTCATGCTTACAGTAATCAAGGCTAAGGTCAATATTATCTTTTGATAATTTAAATTCTCTCCTGCGCTATTTGTATTGCACGTGCGCGTTAAGTATGATGTGACAATGTTGTACGCTGCCTTGTTCTCTCTATCTGTCTCTCTCAACGCAAACGCTAGCAGACTATCGCCTTCCGAATTGCCGTCGACTCTAGTATTTATCCAGATCTGATTAAATTAGTAACAACAATTAGTTTCATTCTTAACATGACAGATAATATAAAATAGTTTTGTACAATTTTCAGTCTATCACTTACCTAAGTGTGAAAGCAGAAATAAATTCTGTTACATCAATTAAAATATTATATTATGTATCACATTATGTATAATATGTAACATGTATATATAATATTTTAATTGATGTAACAGAATTTATTTCTGCATGTGATACATAATAAAATATTTTAATTGATGTAACAGAATTTATTTCTGCTTTCACACTTAGATAAGTGATAGACTGAAAATTGTACAAAATTATTTTATATTACAATTTGAACTTATCTGAATTTCCAACATGACATTTAAATAAAAATGACAGACAAAGTAAAGTAAATCCATGACGCTACAGTCCTTTGCAGGGTTAAGACTGACCAGCCGGCTGCTGGCCTCACGTCCACATATTGAGGCAGAGGTGGACGATCATCCAACCAGAATGGAGGTATCATGTAGTTAGCACGATGATACCTCCAGCCGTTATAGCTGATTTGCGAAACCGGATTTTCGCTACCTATCTTAGCGTCCCGAATGCATCACGATGCTGGATGGGCACCGGTCCCATACACTGGCCTAAATTTCATGAGAAAATTTCTTCCCCCATGACGACTCGAACCAGCGCGCATTCCGTAGCGCGAGTCCTAGGCGAGATATCTTAAACCGCGACGCCACTGAGCGGGACTAACATGACAGACAGGCTAGTTAAATAAATGAAATCTTATACATATACAAGGTGGGAGAAAACCTACTACATTAATTTGCAGAAGTAATAGATCAAGTCAATGAGAACAACTTTTGTCAAATAAGTTTTTGATACGTCCAGTAGTTTTAAGAATACCATTGCTCCTTGACGTCACGCTCCGCGGTGGGGGTGAGTGTAACTCCACTCAGCAAGACTTGCGAGAGGAGAATGTAAAGAAAAATGTCTCATCAGATACGTTTCGATCAAATTACTGTAGGCCTACATATGTAACTCTTAACATATTACTTAATATTAAAGTAAATTTAATTATTTTTCCACGTTATGCTTTAATTTCTTAAAAGATAATAACTTAAATGTAGATTGAGTCTCAGAATATGTATTCGTGACAATGTTATTTCGAGTTTACATCAAATGTAAAGGAATCTTTAATAGAAATAGTTTTGTTGTATAAGAATGCACAGTATATTCTTTACTATTTTGTAATTACGTAAAAAGCAAAGAAATCAATAGATACTGTGAATGTTAGATAAGTTTCATGGTATTAAATTTAGAGTTAGAGCGTAATGAAGGATATATTAAAAGCTAAACAATTTGTGTAATTAATTAAGTGAATACTTTACGTTTTAATGTACAGTAATTTGATCGAAATTATCTGATGATAATTTTTGTTTACATTCTCCTCTCGCAAGTCTTGCGGAGTGTATGATTGGAGTTAAGCCTTGGTTTTTCTGAACCGACGCATGCGACCGCCTCGCACAAATCCGGACTACACGAGAAATTGTGAGTGGTTTCTATAGTTGCGAGATGCGCAGACATCGCATCTCGCAGTTATAAAAACCACTCATTATCTCTCGTGTAGTCCGACCTCTCAAGTCGCATGCGTCGGTTCAGAAAAACCAAGGCTTAACACTCAATCCCACTGCGGAGCAACACGTTACATTTCGCATTCTCAAAACTATTGGACGTATCAAAACAATTATTTTAACAAATATGTTCGCATTGACTTGATCTATTGCCTCTGTTAATGAATGTAATAGGTTCCCTTCCACCCTGTAATTACAACCATAAAAAAAAATTAAAAAATTGCATGCCCAAGTTGACATTCCTGGGGTAACGTGTAAAAATGTCATGAAAATCCATTAATGGATTGATGAATTATGAGTCAAGTCAAACTGATGTTTGCCTCAGGCATTACCTTTCCAGCTGCAGGTATTACTATCCTCGAAATATGAACAGGGTTACTATATTTTCTCTAAAAAGCAACAGTGAAACTTGCTACTATATGCGTACAAGACGGAATAAGACTTTATTCATTTGTGCATTATGATTAGGCCTGTAAATCGTGAGATTACGACCACATTCGCGTGTTCAGAATCTTCCTAACAGCTAACATTTCTTGGATATCCTTATTTAATTGTAAATAAAAGACATTTATAAGTGCAACATTCGACAGCAATGAGTAATAATGCTTCAGTGATATCAAGACGGCTTGCGCATTGTAAATGTTACGAAACTACCACCATCACTTTAACTTCCTTTTCCGGAAAGAGTATAACCTGTTTTCAACTCCACTGGTATTGAAATTAATGTGATAGGAAAAATTTCGTAATTATGTTCTACGGATAACGCATAAGCATTTTTTGTTGAACTCAGATTGCTCCAAAAAATGAAACAGACTATATAGCAGAAGTAAAGACGGTTTTTAAAATATATAAAAAGTTATTTATATACTTTTCCTAGCAAGCCACAAAAAAGAAGGAAATGCTAAGAACATTTTAGTTTGCTTTATTTCAACTCTTCTTTAATGTAGACCTAAATAAATGCATCGATCGATCTAATTCCTGTCGGAATAAGGAATATCAGGAACTCATCGGGTGGGACTTGGAGCATCCCTAATCATTTCAGCTCGAATAGACTTCATGTTCATATGAAGGAGTGAGTTGTGTGCCGACTGCTCTGCACGGCTAAACCGGCTCCACCATTCGCCATACTAACCGTTCCTATCCAGCCATCAAATCCATATGCTATAACTTTCGTAGTGATCTGTCTTATCTGACGGATCTATATAAAACGTCATGTCCCCATCATGAAAGCAAGAACTTTGGGGGCTCATGTGGCTTTCAGGAAGATCTATAAATATTCTAAAATCCATCAACATTACCATCTATCAATCTTGGGACAAACCGCATTGAGCAACCGCCATGGCGGAAAATCGATTCGGCGCCATACAGACACAAGAGGTGTCCTATTCGAAACGGAGGTGGTAACGAAAGGTAAGTGTCGGTCAAATGACGATGGTGAATGAGAGAACCCCGAGAGAAATCCCCAGAACTTTGGCCATGTCCACCATGGAGTACAACTTTGCCATCGTCGAGATTTGAACTTGAGTTCGAAGTCGTCGTAAGGGAGCATTTTTCCAAATGAGCTACCAAGGCGGCTTCCAGTAGAAGAGCAAGTCTAATATACATCTGTCTATGTGTTTGCGTGTGTGTAAGATAATATTATATTGTGACTTTTTTTATTCTCACTTTTACCACCACACACCTGTCAATAATGTGACTTTTATTTCTTAATAATTCACCCTACAACAATGGGTATTACACTCAACACAGCAACACAATAGTTGTTATTGCACTCCATACGACGACAATGACAATACACGTGTATTATTGAGAAGAACAACAATGTACTCCTAATTTCAATTAATGTTCACAAAGCATTATGTGCAGAACAAAACTGTCGTCTCAGTTCACAGTTCCCTTGCCTTGGCTAGTTCTTCTAGCTCACTGTTCAAGTTCACTGCACATCGAACTCAAGTCTTCCAGACGCGTCACCCTCGCTTGGACGCTGCCACAGTTATGAACTCACTCAAGTTCACTGCACGTTGAACTCAGGTCCACCTTGCTCGCTGCTATCCAAGACTTGAAGGCTGACTGAAGACTAACACCCAAAGACTTCTAGCGCTTTTATTTACTACACTGTAACTTCTGGAATCTTCGATTCGTGTGGCTTTCTGAACCTTCGCGAGGAATAAGCTTCTAGATGTTTCCCCTGCTCTCACCGCTCCGCGCCGTCGCCGCAGTTCTCTTCCCTCGCTCCAAACCGCGCTACAGCGCCTATCGGAACTCGAGTTTCCCCGCGCCTTCTTTCTCGCTAGATGGGTGTACAACTCCCTGACGCGACCAGAATCTTCCAACATAGCGCCACAATATATTCCAACGCTGCAATTTATGAGCTGGAGAAAAAGAATAAGTTAATACTACTGTATCTCCTTTTTCATATTAATTGTATTATTTTATTTATATTTATCTTATTTGTAATTATATTCTTTATTCTGTATATTTAAATTTAAATAAATAAATAAATAAATAAATAAATAAATAAATAAATAAATAAATAAATAAACTATCACTTTTGGTTAGCGTACTACACAAAGATGTCTAAATATAAATCCGAGATTAAATGATAACTTCTAGCCGGGTATTCTGCATAAATTTGTAATATCTATATGGCACTGGTGCAGTAATAATCAAGTGATTCATCATTCATTGCTGTCAAGGGTCTATTTCATGATACGGCGCTGTGAAGGAAATAAATGTTATCATTCAGACCGTACGTCTTCAATGTTTTAGCATTTAAGTAAGATTAATGTAATTTTTATTAACTTCTTCACCGTGGGCAGCCGTCCGCTTCTGTAATTAGGTATTATGACATCCAAGTTCACTTGAATACTCGACAGGAACTGCGTTTTGACAAAAATAATGAATGTCGCTACGTGACTCGAAGCTGTGACAGTTATTCAGTGCTTTTCATGACATTTAAAAGTCTTAATTCACACCATTAAAATGTTCTGTAATAGTATTTCTTTTGAAAAGTATGACAACGTAGTATCATACAGGGAATGTAGCAAAAATATCTTCAAATAGATTAAAAGTCATTCATTTAACACATCTGAAACTTAAGTACATATACCGGATCATCATTTTGTTTTTACTAACATTTGTAATATTAACCTGGCTATAACTTTTGATTAACGGTTGAGAACCACAAACACTATGTTACCCCCTTTCACGACGGAGTTTGGTGACACTAATGTAAAATACAAACAAATCACTTTACTAGGTATAGGAGGGAAGGGATGTAGTGCATCCATTTACATAAACTAGGAACTATTACAATTTTCAGTTTGATAATTTTCGTTAGATTTTTATTTACTCAAAATGCAGTACAGTATTAACAATAAGTGCTTTTACTCATTAACTGAACTATTCAGGCGGACGTATTCAAATATAATATACTGTCTGCAGCACATTAGCATACAATATGGAGAGTGCATTTAAATTGAAAAATAATCAAAATCTGGATATGTGAACAAATTGTTGAAAATGATGGCAGTTCATTTCTATATGGGCTTCAGTTCTTTTGTGTGCATATTATCGAAAACGTTTTTAAATATATCTTCTAAAATTGAATGTATTGTTTCTGGAATGTACTTCTTTAATTCTTCTATTGTTGTAGGAAATTTAACAAATACACTTGTTTATAGTAGTAACCCCAAAATAAATAATGCAAAGCATCAGTCAACATGAGGGGGCATAATCTTTTGCCTTCTGAAATAATTATTCTGTACCTACTCCATAACAGAGTACCTTACTTACGTATTGTAATCACTTCACTTCTGCCCGATTCGCACAGAGAAATTTATTCAGATTGCTGTCTACCTGTCCGTCCAAGTAGTTATGTCGCAAGGTCGTAGAAAGGGGGGAAATCACGTGACAGTTACTTAACAAGGCCTTTTTATTTAAATTATTTTAAACAGTTGTTTAATATTACGTAGACGTCCAATTCCTAACAGCAAATGTTTTCAGAAAACAGCTGACAGCCCATACACTAGCCTTTACAGAGAGACCAGCAGAAACGTGTGGGGGGAACCGGGACACAGTACATACCTGTGCAAAAATATGATTCAATAAAGAATGCACTTTAGTCACTGGAAAATACTACTGTATTTCTGGAACGTACAGTACTAGCCAATACTCACTCAGTACTGTATACTGTGATTGTAAGACGACTTTGACCGGATTGTGCGGCCTTGGGTGGAGTAGTAGGTTATTTTACGACGCTTTATCAACAGCTTAGGTTATTTAGCGTCTGAATGAGATGAAGGTGATAATGCCGGTGAAATTAGTCCGGGGTCCAACACCGAAAGTTACCCAGCATTTGCTCATATTGGGTTGAGGGAAAACCCCCTTGGATGGACGTTCACTAGTAGAAGAGGTGTGACTGAAGTACATTAAAAAACTCAGGTACAATAAAAATAAAATTACACCCCTGTACAATTTTATGTATTATGTCATTAATACTATATGTGAAAAAAAAATCTCATTAACAGTCAGTTTTCTAAAAGTTAGAAGTGTACGGCAATAAGATCCTTTCATTCACTGTATTTAATTATAACACATTAAATTAAGTACTAAACATCTTTACACTGAGTTGTAGGACGAGTACTAAAGAAATAAAAGTTCAGTATCACGCAGACTGTCTCATTTATCTATTCACAAATGGACTGTACTAACCTGTTGAATGTATCTATCTATCACTGCGATATTATCATTTGAAATTCTCGATTTTGTTTTATCGCTAAAGTTTGTCAATTGTTTCTACCTCTTTAGATAGACAAATTTTAGGGCCATGACTTGTTATAAGTAAAATAAACACACAATGGCGAAAACTTTAAAAAGTTTACCTGAAGCATCAGAGAAAGTAATTGATAATATAACAAATAGGCCTATATTTTTACAGCTCATTACTTGGGTTCTGTCAATCAGCTATAGTTACTAGGGGTAGTTAATACAGGATGGTTCTGTTTGTATTTGTAAATAAATAGTCTCTCTATTACGTTAAAAATATAGCTAGTAGTTCATGCCAGGCAACAAAATATAATGTAATAAATAAATAAAACATATTATTTATGTCGTATGCGAAACAGTTCTACTAAATAGCACCCGAAAAAAAAAACAAATTTAGAACCTAGATACAATAACAGCGAAAGTAGATTTAAGTTATTTTGAGAAATTGAAAGACAAAGTTTTAAATTTGAATAACTGAACAATAAACCTAGTGTGACGGTAAATGTTACAGAGATTGTTGTTAACAACCAGATAAGGCATTTCTAAAGTTTGTACTTTATTATCGTGCATGATTTGAAAGATATAAATAATTAAAAATTTTCTTAGGATACGTTCTTATTGCATGAAATGCACAAATACTATTTAAATACAAGTTTTGACTAATTTATCAGATGAACATTAATGCACTGTGGTTGGAAAACAGGTTTGGATGATTCTTTGAATTAATTAACATGATTATGATTCAGTTTAACGTTTTATTTCCCTTATCACTTTTATGCACTATTCTCGCACATGTCTCACTAATAGGCGTCATTTTGTCCTATTCACGCTGTAGCCGAGGCATCGATTTTGTTCCGTGCATTAAGAGCGTAGCACATGGCAACCATTTCTGTAAGTTCCTGATCTCTAGGAGCTGCGTACGGAATTTAGAAGTAGTTTATCAGAGAGCAGAAGGTTTAAGGATTTTGAGAACGATTCTTATGCAATAAGAGAGTGAGTACACTTACGCTGTTATTGTATCCAGGTCCTCAATTTACTTCTAACTGAAACTATTCGTAAATTTATCTTCAAAATCAAAATTTATCATAGCAATATCTATACCACCAGTTCTCAAACTTCTTGAAGGCGAGACCCATTTTTGGGTGCGACATTTGTTTGCGATCTCCCCTTCCGTACCAGTACTTAAAGATATTAGAAATATACAAATCCTATAAAATTGAAAACTTCGATAATTTTACTAAAAACTAGTGACTACCTTCCAACTTCTAATGTACCGGTACCGTCAAGAAAAGAAATCTGAATATGCAAACCTATTTTACTATTCTCTTTGACTTCTCAAATTATCCTTCGTTGTTGATATTTGTTCGAGTACTTAAACCACTTTGAATAGTAGTTTGCAAGGCCAACAGCCATAGATAAATAGACGGATTGAAAAGGAAACTTTATTTCTGTTCGACATCGCTTGACAAAAGTCATTTGATTGTTTTCAGTGTAATAACGAAGTTATAGAAAATATAGCTACGTACAATATAATAGACAGATAAGAAGTTTGTTTTTGCGAACATGCAATTAATATTGTACAATTATTTTAAACAACAGGTCTTTGACCACTTTCTGAAAGAAACTCAAAACAACTACAACATTCTCTGGTCGATATTGAATCCGTTTTTAGACAATTGCGTCAAACTGCCTGAAATAAAAAAAAAACATTAAGGAAAACTCAATGAAATAGGCCTATGTACTTACTGATGGATATAGTATCATCATTTCTACTTTTTTTTTAGTAGAGCGTAGGTTAGTTTTGGATCAAAAAATACAAGAATATGTCGAGTTTGCAAAAGAAGCTGTTAAATTTTGTGTATAGTTCAAACTCATGACGTTTGAGATGAGCAGGACATGTAACACGCATGGACGAAACGAAAAATGCATATAGAGTGTTAGCTGGGAGGCCGGAAGGAAAAAAGACCTTTGGGGAGGCCTAGACGTAGATGGAGGATAATATAAAAATGGATTTGAAGGAGGTGGGATATGATGGTAGGAAATGGATTAATCTTGTTCAGAATAGGGGCCAATGGCGGGCTTATTTGTGGGCGGCAACGAATCTCCGGGTTCCTTAAAAGCCATAAGTAAGTAGGTAATTATTTCGATTTTGGCTTAATTCGGACGAAAGCAAATTTACAGCACGAAATATCTCCATTTGATGGTTGGATGGATATTGTCAAAACGTCTAAAAGAAAGCCATCTGAAGCTACTGTGATGCAACACGAATATTTTTTTTATCAAGAGAGGCACTAATAGTGTCACTAAACGAAAATTGCAACTCGTGGACATGCCGTATAAGGACGTAAAATTAAGTGGCTACGACCTGAAAGGGGTACACCATTTACTATTAAGTTTGAAAAGACATTGGACTGTGAAGTGGAGCTATCTTCAATAAATATGAAAAGAAAAAAAGTCAAGGTTGTCCATCAAGTTTAATTTCTGTTGCTGAGGAAGGTAAGCTGTAGACTATGCAATGAGAAATCTATGCCCGAACATAAGAAAAAGGATAAAGATTGATACTGAAACTGATCAGAAAAAGGAAAAGGAGTTGGCTAGGTCAATGGTTGAAAAGAAACTGCCTAATGAAGGATGCACTGGAAGGAATGGTGAACGAGAGAAAAAAATCTGGACAGAAGAAGATATCAGATTTTAGAAGACATTAAAATATATGGATCATATAAGGAGAAAAAGAGGAAGGCAGAAAATAGGAAAAACTGGAGAATGCTAGGTTTGCAGTGAAAGATCCGTCCTTGAGCAGAACTATGAATGAATGAATATTTATTGCCATTTATTTCTCCCAGCCGGCACCCTAACTTCAAAAACTTGCCAACACCAGATTAGGCCAAAAACAGCATGTCAGCAACATTAATGAAGATAATGACGACAAACGAATCTATGATTTGTAGTTTATTGACACTGCCTGATTTTCCTTTGCTTTATATAAATGTTCATTTTCATTGGAGAACCATTGTAAGTCCATTTTAATTTGTTCTTTCTTAACTTATTTCGAATACATTACCTACAATTTAATTATTTTATTATTGATATGTGTGCTAATGTCATTAGCCTATATGTGCCTATGCTAATAAATTTTCCGTGCATATTTTCTAGACTTTATATTTTTCATTTTCACAAATATCCCATTTTCTCAATATCACTTTTTTGGACTTACACCACTTCTGCTCTGCAACCTTTAATTATAAATCAAAAAACTTGAACTCTTAACGAAAATAGCAAGCAGTGCAAGAAAAGAAATGCAGCATTCGCTGCTCAAACCAGACGTAATATCTTGAATGTAATACATTTACAATGATATTCAAACTTCATTTATTTTTCCAATAATATGTTGAGGGTTGCATCGGCTCGCTGCCGCTAAGTTGGAATGATATTCTCTGAGTTGCATCGATGCGCTCCAGCTAAGGAGTAAGATGTGCGTAGTTTTTTACAAAAATGTTAACGGATATTTTCCCAAGTAGGTACCCACAGACAAAATTCCACGCCAAATTCGTTATACATTAGAACAAATATTTCATTTGCGTCATTGGCGGATAAAGTGCCTCGTACAATACATGTACACAGATCCATGCCATGCAATAATCACCTATTCTATGCACTGCTCGAGAAAAAAAATACGTTCTAATAAATCCGTCGAAATATATTTCTGTATTCCACTTCGAATAATTACAAATCATTAGTCTAATACTATCGCGTAATAAGCTACATTTGAGTGGTAAAATGTTTATTACGTGTTATGGATTTCGTAAATTCATGTGGAGTGCATTTACGGCCAGGCAGGCAGCAGACTGCTTATACAACAATGTACCGCGACAGAAAATTCTCTTGGGGAATCTAGGTACATGCGAATTTAAAATAGCGGTATACCCTTCATATTTTCTGCGGTAATTTGTAGCTTGTCTCACTTTGAATACGAACCCAGTGAATATTTTGCGAATTTGCCGCAGGTTAATACTGTGACATAGTCATCCCCCACAGAGAGTGAAAAAACAAATCACAGCAAATTCATCAAGCGTACGTACTTAAAATACCAACTGAATTGCAAATGTGAAGAAATTCCCCAGTGAAATTCACACTGCGACTGAAATAATATGACGAAATAAATGATATGCTCCATATTATTTGAATATACAATTTCTTGAACCTTATTTGACCCGAAATTCACATTAGGGTTATAGGATAGTTATAGGCTGATTGTTTATATATTATAATAATTCATTTGACGTGGGTAATCCGGTCTATGCTACTTAAAATTATTCGCTTGCATGTCTTGACCTCATGGGGAATAGAGAGTACGAACAAAAGACTGGATTCTTTCTCTTGAAGGCGAGACAGATTAGAAGTGCAGCTGTGGAAATTTTTGATACGAA
This sequence comes from Periplaneta americana, assembly GCF_040183065.1. Classification (NCBI taxonomy): domain Eukaryota; kingdom Metazoa; phylum Arthropoda; class Insecta; order Blattodea; family Blattidae; genus Periplaneta; species Periplaneta americana. Next base: position 121,733,716 of record NC_091118.1, on the reverse strand, counting down.
CTGACGAAGGGATAATGTTATCTACCCAATTATTTACTTTTATGTCTGTTTTAGGTTAGGATATATGATATAATGTGTTTTGTTGTGCCATTTTCATTTTAACCTGTGTGTTCTTTTTAGAGAGTGGTTGGATATAATCATAGGTGAGGGGAGTGAAACCTACAAAGTAGGACTTGTTTGAAGTACAAAGCACGTACGGTCAGAAGACCCGTGCATTGGATTTTACAGAAAATTACAATAATATAACATCTGTATATATAATATTACTCAATAAATCCATCTATCTATATCTACTATATTTTAATTAATTACAAGCTCTTAAATACTGTATATTACATATAAAATTACAAAATTATTTACAGCAGAATATTTTTCTGAACACATTGAATAATGGTTTGTCATATAATTACATTACAAATATGTAAATGTCCGACGAAAAGAAATCTTCTGTTTTTGAATACTGGACAATGAAACAAAAGGTGATCCACAGTTTGCTGTTCCTCACAGATACATAAGTAGCCATTTTCCTTATGTAATTTAAATCGTTGTAAATAAGAGCCAAATTTTCCATGACCCGACAAAAATTGCGTTAGTATAAAATCCGGTATAATTTTGCTGTTATTTAAGCGGATGCCGACCCTAGCAAAACGATTTCTCTCGTAACTGTACTGCATAGCCACTGTTTGTTCCACCTATTCATTATGTGCTCATTTTATTTTCCTTTTCGCATATGAATAAGGGCACAGACTACTCGTATAGCTTAAATTGAAGTTTGAAACTGCAGCAGATTTTTTTCAAGTTCATCATCTCTTTTCATTTCTTACTGTTCCACTGTGTCCTCTCACCCATAAGAAGCAAGTGTGTTTGTCACAAGGTATTAAATTTCTTCTGATTTCTACTGCCAGAGGATTTAAGTTAAACTTAGATTTGAGAACTGTTTGAGAACCACAGTGAATACGACAATTATAATTATGAAATTTAGTCCATATCACTGCCTCCATAATAGCTAATAGCTCGACTTACACAATGGAGCATTCAGGTGAAAGTTTGTTCGTCTGTGTGTAGGGTAGTGACAAAAAAAAACCGGACCGACCCTTGTAGCTGATTTCAGAGCCTTGTTCACTCCAGAGCACAATAGACTGGTAACTAAGACTTTCGTGGTTCGAATCCTGCCTGGCAAGGAAACTTTTTTTTGTTCCTTATTCAAATTTATTCCCAATATTTTTCGATTGCTGGTAAAATTCGTGTTCTGGGAATAATAAGTGAATTAAGTAGTAAAATATCGCTGCAATCGAAAAGTATTCGGAATAAATTTCAATAAGGACCAAAAAAAGTTTCCTTCCCAGGCAGGATTCGAACCACGAAAGTCTTAGTTACCAGTCTATCGTGCTCTGGAGTGAACAAGGCTCTGAAATCAGCTACAAGGATCGGTCCCGTTTTTTTGCCACTACTGTACACTTCTTGGCCATTGCGGTATACAACAAAGCGCATCCGACCTGACCAATATCACCTTCTTTATACATTTTTTATCCATCTGTAAAGATATGTACATTGTGGTTACTCATGCAACTGGTGTATTTGACAAAGTCGTAAAAATAGGCTGAGTGTCCGGATGTTAAGAAATGGGCCGGTTTCTCAACCTCCATCTTTAAAAATGTAACCTCATATGTGTGTTCCTTTCGAAGTAATGTAAGTTCTGTCTTAATTGTTCCAGTCAAGTATAAGGGCTCTATAGGCCAGTCCAATGGCTATTATGCTTCCTACAGAATCTGAAGTTTATGGAATTAACTGCAGCCGAAGAAAATGAATTTTATGGGATGTGAAGCCGTTTCGTAGATTTAAAACACGTAAAGAAATCCTTCCCATAACAGAGAATTCCATATAAGCTTTTACAGGTCGTATCTTGCTTACATCAAAATTTGAAAGTAGCAGAATAGTACGCCTATATCCGTTGACAAAGTGGGTCTGGTCTTTATCCAAATATTTAATTCATTCATCCATGTGCCTACACGGCTGTGAATATTTAATATTAATGAATGATCAGCTAATATGAATTGAGTTTTTGGAAATGCAATCCGCAATGTTTGAGTTTTATATTCCTAGAGAGTACTCTTATGTACAAATGTTCAATATGCGCATCATTCTAGAACGATAATGACCCAACAGAACAGTTATCACTGTAAACAAATATAAGTTCTCACAGCTTCATTATCTTACCATATTCTTAATTATAAGTTTTCAAGTGATTTGAGATAAGAAAGGAACATATGGAGTGTCCTTCACAGAAAATAACTTGTGAGATACGGGATTTCATAACAAGGGGCCTGTTTACACAATCCATACCTTTCAAAGTAACTTGACTCAAAAAGCTATGGATGATTTTCAGTGCAGCGGTGTTATAGCTAATTGTAACCTGGGCCTATTTCGCTAAGTATTTACACTTTATAAGAAATTTGCTTATTACTAATACTACTTAAAAAGCTTCTTCAATGAGTATTTCGTTATTCACTAGTTATATTAGCGTTACATAAGTAACTACCTTAATCTTACATGAGTATTTTCTAACCAGTGTAAGTAACGTTGTACTTAAAGGTGTTATTAATATTTTATTGATCATATTTCCATCGGTTGACTTAAATGTGTGATCCAGTGGCTGTAGTCAAGAGATAGGCAAGTTAATTTAGTTATCTGCGTACTTAGAGAAGGAATAACAGCTTATATTTCGAACAAGAAGAGTAAAATCACAAATATTGCTTGACATGTGATATAAATTAACACACATTACATATTTATACAAGGAAAGCACTGTTAGCTAGACGTTTATCACTGATTACGCTGATTAAGTGATTAATTATTCATCACACCTAAAGAATTACTAAACCTTCACTTATAAATTTCATGTAGCTTAAGTAAATTTATTAATAATTATGGAGTCACTTGTAACTATTAAGGTTGCACCTTTCGCCAGCATAATTTTACTATATTTCAAATTTTTTCTCAGAATGTATAGATCCTCTGCAAACAAATATAGGTATGCTTAATATACACTATCTGCACATCAATAAATAATTTTAATGTTTTTGAAAAGCCAATAGCTGTTTTTTTAATTATGAATTTTTTTAGATTTTTTTAGCCGGGCAGCGTTTTGATGATAAATTACTCATATATTTGAATTTAGATATAACTCTTCTTTTGATCTATTTTAATAAACAAATCTTAAACATAATACTAAACTCTGTAATAGGCCTATGTTAGTTCTAAAATATTTTTATTTTTTTTTTTTTATTTCATTTTAAACAAATTTATGTTCAAACAATTTTGATAAATATTATTTTAAAAAATAAATTATTTACTCTAGTTTAATATTTTACTACATGTTGCTCACATGAGAGAACTATACATGAATTAAGATATCTTAAGTAGGTTTTGGGTTATCATTGTCACACTGCCCGGCTGAAAAAAATTCTAAAAAATTTTTCATAAATTAGAAAAAAAAAATGCTATTGGGTTTTCAAGAACATTCAAATTATTTATAGATATAATTTTTTATTTCCAGAGAACCTACAGCTTCAGAGGAAGAAAATGTTTAAATAGTTATTAGAAACATTATACTAGTGAAAAGTGTACCTTCTCCTCAACCGATTTAATAATTATAAATTGTACTTACATATTATTTTGACGACAAAAACTACAATTCCGTTCTTCACAATAATTTTTATTCTATCGTGTAAATTATTACTTCATACTTTTTCTAAACAGACCCTTGGATTCTTTCCAAGAAAGTACTGCATGAAATGGAACTTTGTTGTCACGTTCGACTAAAAGTAAAAAAAGAAATATATAAATATTTTTGTTAGGAGTAGAGAACAATTTCCCGTAGGACCATCCCTGATGTGCGGAAGTGTATCATATATATAAATGCGACACAATAAATTAAGAGGAAGCAATGTATCCGAGACCGGAGATGAAAAATAAACTCAGTGCTAACATCAAAAACAGACACTACATTGACCAGGCTACAAATAGGACATATTAAAAATTTAGAGGTAGTGCAAACATTTTAATGAATATGTCGTTGGTAGCAGTAGCGGTAGCGGTAGCGGTAGCGGTAGCAGTAGTAGTAACATATTTAAGGATGCTTTCAACTACGTAGATTAGTGCTGCTTATGATTAGGTTTTCTCCGGAGCGGTTGTTTGCGCGCTTTCAATCGGAGACCTCCGGTTACCTCCGATTGATGCCGAGCAGGTTGTATATGTGCTGCGGCGCAGACGTACATTTTCCTAGGAGCATTCCCTTAATCGGATCAGGTAGTGATTCGAGTCCGCTGACGTCCGCATATCTTTTAAAATAAGTTGTAATTTGTTGTTGTTTATTCTCTCTTTCATGCTAATTTCTCTCTCTTTCTTCGGCTCTTTTTTGTGTTGCTTAAAGTGCTACGTTAGCTGACAGATTTTTTTTTTCTAGTTTTGAAATTCATAGTATATGTGGAAAGACGTATTATTTTTATGTTATTGATCAAATTAATAACATTCAATCTAACTGCAAAACTAACACAGAAGTAAAGCTTTTCAGTAGGTAATGTAAACATTTAAGGGTGCTATTCATAGACATTTCGCTAGCCCGCGCTACGAGCGTGCTAAACAGGATTCATATCATATTATATCGCTGACACTGGTTTATGAGTACGAAAAACGTTAGTTCGCTGATCATCCACCGAAAGCCCACGCTAAGAATGTCTATGAATACGGCCCTTATACTTTAATTCTCCTAGAAACTCTCGTTTAATCGCAAACAGGGTTTGTCAGTTATTATTCTAATCGGTTAAGTTTAACGTAAAATATATTAAGGGAGCTTCAAAAATGAACAAAAGAAACGTGGGCGATCAGTGGGTTAAAGTTTACTGTCCAACATAATTTATTCAGATTCTTCACCGGACAGCATTGTGATCATTGTGTTAAAGGGTGTCAGTATTTGAACTGCCTCTTCTAAAACGCGCCACCCTTTCTCTGTAATAAAAATATAAGCGGATATCAACTTAAGAATAATTATATTATTACCACATGTTTCTTTAGTTTCATTCAGAAGTATTTTAATCCAAACAGTGAAATATAACTGAAGTTGTCTAAACAATAAAATATAACTCAAGTCGTCTTGTAAATATTTCATATGTTTTTTATTGCCTCGAAAGTTAAGTTTTAGAGAAATTTCAAGACTTTCCTACACTGTGAGCGTTTGGAAACAATAGCACTAAAACAATTTAAAAATAAATCGTATCAAATGTTTTGCGTAATTGTTTTCATCAAGTTCGCGATTGTGCGATCGCTTCAAATGGTCTAACAAATTCGAAGTTCCACCACCCTTAGAGTAAATTCGCCCACAAAGTATACAGTGTGCGACTATATTATTACCTTCAACTAAATTAAAGAATTTCCATGCGACGGATATCCGATTTTGTGCCATTTTTATTCCACTCGCAACTACCGTCAGTCCGTACGCGCCGGTCGTCCTTGAGCTGACTGTCGCTTCGCTCCGAACCACCGCATCCCTCCGCATGTCCCTTGTTCCACCCACGGTAGTATCGGAGATCACCGGTGGAGAGCTTTATTCGTAATCTCTGATTCCTCCGCGGTAGTAGTCACTCCGATGAGCAGCACTGACGTAGATTATTGAGCAATGAAATATTCATCGTAAGCGAGAAATGAACAAATTTTGTCTGAAATTCTTCATGAGGAACAGGATTCTTTTATGTGTCGTAAATCTATGATAAAAGACCCATAACTTTACTTTCGTCCAGAAGGAAGCCATGCTCAGATTTATATCGTCCTTCAAATAAAATAAATTGCCCTCGGACGGACCCAAGGGCTTTCTTAGTTTAACAAATTGACAATCTGCAAGGTATTTTGCATGGTAAAATTTCAGAAGTATTTTGCATAATATCATAGACTGTATAGAATACTAGTAGTTACTCATGTATACCTACACAATTAAATTTATCGAATTTATTATCTTTACGGTTCTATAAATCACTGAACAACAAGAATTTTGCTCAGACTTAAAACAATGTGTCCCTTATGGTTTTGTGTGCGCTGAATCCGAAAATGCATCTCTTTTCTTCGTATAACGTAAGGTTTTTAAGATATATACTACGATTTCACTTTTCTATAAGCGCTCCCCCAGTAAACATCTGGAGGGGGTTGGGGGTTGTAAACCAAAACAAAAGTTGATGCAGTTTATGACTAATTTTCGGTTCCTTATGGTTGTTGGCATGTTCTTTTGTACTTCTAATAAATAAACAGATATTGGTTCCTTCTATTCAGTATATTTCATAACAGTTCAAAGTGAGATCTACGCAATGAACGAACAAGGGTTTGGTTTTCATTATTTAAAAGAAAAGAGTCCACACTTGTGGATAAACGGTTAGCGTGTCCCGGTCGGGACAAGTTACCTGGTTGAGGTTTCCTCCGGGGTTTTCCCTCAACCCAATATGAGCAAATGCTGGATAACTTTCGGTGTTGGACCCCGCACTCATTACACCGGCATTATCGCCTTGATCTCATTCAGACGCTAAATAATCTAAGATGTTGATAAAGCGTCGTAAAATAACCTCCTAAAATAAAAAACTAAAATAAAAAGCAAAATTTACCATTTTGAGTGAAGGCAAATTAAAATAGGGTATTTTCATCGGTCCACAAATTCACAAAGTTATGGCAGACCCATTGTTTGAGGAAAAACTTTCCGTTACAGAAAAAAATGGCATGGCGCGCTTTCAAACATGTTTGCTCAAATTTCCTTGGACATTCTACGGCAGACAACTATATAGAACTTGTTGTGCAAACCATGCCAAGTACATATGAGAAAATGGAGTGTAATATATCTTTCAAAATATACTTTTTACGTTCTCATTTGGATTTCTTTCCTCCCAACCTTGGAGCGATAAGGGACGTGCATGGGAAAAGATTTCATTAAGAAATATCTGAAATGGAAACGCAATATACAGGAAGATCATCATCCACCATGCTTGCAGTCTATTGCTGGTTCCTTGTAAAAGACACTCCCGGGTCTAGTTATAAACAGAAGTCATCTAGAAAATTCTTTTAAATACAAGTTTAAATTCCGAGACTTTTCTCATTATACGCATGAAATATCTTTATTGTTGTTGTGGTTTAAACTATGTAACATCATTTTTGTATCCAGTACACATTTTTCAAATATTATGAGGCATTTTGAATCGCTAGTGTGTTATAATTTTACCAGTATCAGTAAAAAATAAAAAAGTAGTTTTTCATTTAAAAAAATCAATTCATTTTCTCCGGAAAATGGTACGTGATGAGGTAATTTGGATTTTAAATTCATGTTTAGGGCACACATATTAGTAGTATTCACCTATTTTTATTTTAGAACAAGATAAATAGTAAAATTTTGTTGTTCAGTGTATTAGCAAAATAAGATCTGGGCAATAAACTTAAGTACTGTACAAATTATTTCCTTCCAGTGTATAAATTTAACTGAATTTCAGTATTATCCACTAGAAGAACTATTGCACTATGAATTAGGACGCATTTCCAATTCAAACCGGCTGACTACACTAAGGTTTGCGTTTTGCCTAGATTTCGATCAGGCAACCTCGCTCGTCCGTAGGTCAGTCTCCTCTTTGCATCACCAACCAGAGTTCGAGGAATGCTTATTAATGAACTTTCGCCGAACGTTGGCGCTCTTGTACGAATACAGCAAGCAGAACCGTAAACTTCACCTATGTTACACTAACGATGACAAAGATATGTGAATGAATGATAGTGAAATGAGTCCGATGTCAAATGCCACCCAGCAATTGAAGACCGATTTTTGCAAAACTTGCTAACTGAAAAAACTAAATTTAAAAGGCATGATGGGACCGATAAGTTAATATACTATTAGTGACAATTAAAATTTATTTCGTGTGCCGTCTATGCTTATCCTTATTTAACAAGTATATTGGTTATACAATATTTTGTTACATAATATATCAATTGAACGTTTTCGGCTCTATGGAGCCATCATCAGAAACAAATAAGCCCATATGTATGATATAAGTACACAGTATATTGCCGTACAAGTAAACTCAATTAATATTAATTAACATGCTTCTGTTTAAAATCGATGATTATATGGCAATAATTACATTATAAATACAAAGCGGCTTATTTGTTTCTGATGATGGCTCCATAGAACCGAAAACGTTCAATTGATATATTATGTAACAAAATATTGTATAACCAATATACTTGTTAAATAAGGATAAGCATGGACGGCACATGAAATAAATGTTAATTGTCACTAATGAAAAAACTAAATTTTACAGGAGAGACAAAAAACTGAATGAAGACAAATAGGTTATAGGTGCAATCATCACACTTTGACACACTATAATGAAGGGAAATAATTGAATTTTACTAAGATAACTTTAACATCGTGTAGAGGCCTGCTTTATGTTAACGAATCCACCAAAATCTCAATTTTGCCAATTTTGCAGTTAGCAAGTTTTGCAAAAACGGTCCTCAGTTCCACTTGAAATGGTCGAAGAAAAACCTCGGAAAAAATTCCAACTAGACAACGTGTCCCAAGTAGGATTTTAACCAGTGCCAGCTCGTTTCACAGTCAGATCTGCGAACCGTTAATCTACAGCGGTGGACTTTTCTTGAAGTAATTATGAATTTTTAATTTAATTTCAGTAAGATAAAGGAGAATGAATGAATCGTTTACAAGCGAAGGGCGACCAAATGAAGTTTAAGTTAGGCCACGTATGTGGGCGTAGTGTGCTACCTGAATAATTTAATTTCGATGGACGCAAGAAAGAAATGGTCGGACAATTTTACTTGAAACCCTCCCTTTCACGGAAATCGTCCTCTCACATTTTCCATTTCATTTCATTTATTGTACTCCATAGATCTTACATTAGCAATGAAGCTTTAAGATGAGGAACAAGTCTAAATTTTACAAGATTACAATTGCAATTTTTACAATTTTATACAATTTTCAAAATTTTTTGGCGAGGTGTTGTAAGATGAGGTGAGCCCGAGGATTCGCCAACAGAATACCTGGCTTTTGTCTTATGGTTGGGGAAAATCTCGGAAAAAACCCAACCAGGTAATCAAACCAAACGGGGGTGAAGTGAAGCGAGGCCGAGGACTCGCCATAGACCACCCGGCATCAGTCCCACGGCTAAACCCGGCATCAGTCCCATGCCTTTAATCCACGATATAGACTTCATAGCTTTACTTTTATTCCAAAGAAGTCACATTAGTACTTTCATCGCCTTCAAAAGTCTATTAGTATCGGCCGAGTATAAATTTAATCTGTGAACCTCAGCTTCAATATATAATAATACTCCGTGGCGCTACAGCCCGTGAAGGGCCAAAACCGACCAGCCGGATGCTGGCCTCACGCCCACATGTCGAAGCAGAGGTGGACGGTCATCCAACCAGAATGGAGGTATCGTGTGGTTAGCACGATGATCCCCCCAGCCGTTATAGCTGGTATTCGCAACCGGATTTCGCTACCTATCGTAGCTCCCCAAGTGCATCACGATGCTGGGTGGGCACCGGTCCCATACACTGGCCGAAATTTCATGAGAAAATTTCTTCCGCCATGAGGACTCGAACCAGCGCGCATTCCGTAACGCGAGTCCTAGGCACGATGCCTTAGACCACGACGCCACGGCGCGGGACGCTTCAATACTGTATATACCGAGGACAAATTTAAGTATAATAGAAATAACAAGAAGTATTCCTACGTTGAGATGTCTGTTTTAATAATCTAAAATGATCCAATTTTGAAGTACATGCAGAAAACTATAAAGCGACTATCATATATGAAGCAAAATACTGAAGAGAATGTAGTCTTTGCTAGCTACAGTGGATATAATTCAATTACTTCCAGGCTTATGATGCAATTTGCTGGTGCAACAATTGCTTCATTCTACGTTATCTATGATTCACGATTCAGCAGACTAAAATCACATTACCATTGCTTACACAAGCTTCACTGCAAAGACGAAAGATTTTGAAGACAGGCGCTTCGTGTTGTGCATTTCAGAGATACCGATTAAGGAAGCTACAACACGGCTCGCTGTCACGGCTAGATCTACTGATGGAGACGAAACTGTCTGCTGCCTGCCAATGTGCTCAACGCAAAGCCGCTGACTTCACTACACCGACATCAGCATTAAGGAGAACGATTTTTCTCTCTCAGATGAGAACCAAAATTCTGTCTCTGAAATACAAGCAAGGATAAAAAAACGTTAACTTATAAGTAGCGCTATTCAAAGTTGCACAGCAGGCGAGTCACCTGCCCCTTATTTATTCGAAGTTATGCAATTGGCACATTCACAGTCAATTCTTTACAGTCCTCGTAATCATATCTTACGTGCAAAAGAGAATAGCGCACCTATAAAATATCAGATGACAATGGCCCGTAGCTGATAAATTATGGTTTGCGGGTTCGAATCCCATACTACAGCCGTCGGCAAATTTGTACTCACGATGACATCACTGGACGCAAGCCGCAATACATAAGCGGTCTTAATAATAAACCGTGTATAGTATTTATACGAGACTTATGCAGCGTTGAGACAGAAAACGTTACTAATAAACCATGCATAAGCGATGGATGTATAAACAATCTGTAACTATACAATGGGAATTGCTTTGCAGTAGTTATAATATACGAAACCCCTTGTTTAAGCGTTGTATAGCCTATAGAGAAAAAATGGACGCCCCTCTAACAGTTGTTCGTATCGACTGTCATTTTATGATGATGGATGCCTTGTAACCACAGAAGAACACACCAGAGAGCACAGAATAAGTAGAATATTATTGCTGTAGCTTGTACTCTTTGACCAAAATATAGTGTGATAATCGATCAGAGCCAGTTGTACTATCGATTCTTATCACGGCACACTAGAGCGCTCTACCGGATGCAATAGAGAATCTCAGATATTCTATTACCTTTCGTAATGAAGTAATGACGAAACTATGACGTAGCTGTGTAACAGTTATACTGTTATACACGACGTATGCAGTGATTATTAGTAAGAAATTTACACACGACTTATAAACGAGCTACTCAGTGTATAAGTATAAGAGAGTTAAACGTCTGTATATAGATTTTTTATTAGTAAGACCGAATATGTAACATCAATCGAGGAGTATAAAGCACTCAGTTCGGATCCCAGTGTCGGACTCTCAACCCAATCATCTGACGTAGACTACACAATATTAATTTATAGATGGACAGATTATATTTTATTTCACTTTCATTTTTACTGTGTTGCAACACTCTAGAAAAATACGTCACAAATTGCCACTTTTAATACAATTTGTAAATTTTCGTCTGTTAGTCACGATCTTAGATTAGATTTTACAAATTTTCTTTCAGAAAACAATTGTTCGGATATATACTGAATGTAGAGCCAAACATAGCAGCTATGCAGAATAGCGGCAGGAGACCTATAAAGGTAAGCGTTCACTACATCGTATCGCACTCATCGGACGAATCGCACGGATCAGAAAATGACAATCTTTGCTTTAATTGTTATGTAACCACGTTCACTACATCGTATCGCACGCATAGGCTCTCGGGAAATTCGTCCACGTTTCTCGGATGAGCAACTTTTCCGATGCGTGCGATATTGGCCTTCTTTAATAAATCAATTTTAATTGCTCAACTGTTACTATTATGTTGTGCCATGTTCAGTGTCGCGCCAAAATTGCAGACGAAAAACTTATTTCGCTTGTAGATAATTGTGAAGAATTATATAATTTTAGGTGTTCCCAGTAATCAAGTCGTGTCTTACATATATATTATGTAACCAATATCTCTTTCGTTTCTTCCTCTTTAATTAAGACGCATGAAACAATTATAAATTCTTAATTCATAACAAATAGACCTAACCTCAAACTCCTCTGTTTTCAACAATGTCAATATCGTACGACGTCATGTTTTAAACAGCTGATAGGGAATCCGATGAGGCGATGAGGTAGAGCCGTTACAGTGAACGCACTGCACTTAAATTATCCGTTGCGTGCGATTCGTACGAGGGGTGCGATACGATGTAGTGAACACTTACCTTTATAGGACTACGCATATTTTTCTATGGACAGCATTTTAAATAAATCTAAGCCAGTCTGATGTGTTTACACAATGGAAACGTTTTATGTCCTCACTTCTTTCCAGCTATCTTAATAACACATCGTCCACCTAATAGACTTTTTTAAAGTCGTATTTCGAGCCCCGAATGTTACTACAGATACAATTTGCTTTATGTTCAGATTTATTTCTTTTATACGCAGGCCTATATTTTCTTCATGCTTGAAATAATTCTTCTCCTGTTGCATTTTCTTCGACATAGCAAATATCCTTGTACAGAGAGAAACTTCCTAAGTCCGAGAGTGAACATTACGAATTCCACTGTATCAATATCAGTGTTCTCACCTAAAGCGAGAGATTAGACCACTGTTTATGCATCTTCGATTTTATTTCTCGTTCAGCTAGTGTTTCAACATTCCTTATTTTCTAATTGTTTGTGTTGATAATTTCATAAGTACTATTAAAAACATCAGATTATTCGGGACAAAATAATGTTAGTAACTTTATGCAGACATGCTTTAATGAACTGTCCATTATAGCACTTCAGTGATTTTGCGAAATCCAAAGCAATAACGTAACTTATATAGAATTGCCTTTGATTCGTAGCTTGTTTCATCATATTTTAGTACCGCAACTGTTATTTGAATTTAGTTTTTTTTTTATGTTTTAATTGCTTCGCCCTGTCCAGGCCTACGAAAATAAAATTATTTTTATCCTTATTTCCTACTGTATACATTTCCGTTTACAATTACATTGGATATGAAGAGTCCACTGCAAGAATGATGGATATCACTTTCTTGTCGAAAATGAACCAAGACTCCCAATGCATAGCTTAAGACATATAGAATGTACATACAGAGTTATATGGCATTAACACTGATAGTCATTGTCCAGTAATGATCGGAAAATCACAGTCAAGCTTTGAATGCTAAGCATTTCAAACTTTCAATTGCTTGTCCTGCAAAATGTATTCCAAATGACATCCATCATTCTTGCAGTGGACTCTTCATATGTTCTTGCTTATCTATGATTTCGTGATAATCTTATGACGTGTCGTAATGTCGCTAGACGTTTGATTTATAAGTGTCTATAAAATTTCAGAACACAAGAGACCCCATGTGCAAAATAAATATTGATTCTTCTATCCTTCCTTAAAGACACGTTTCCGAACAGACGTTGAAGGTCTTGAGAAATAAACAATCTAAATGTAATCAGGTAACCCGCCACTGATACATGCCTGTGTACTGGAGTTGTAGGGAAGTTGGACGTAAGGGAGGGGATGAAGCAAAGACAGTTTGCTGCGCTGCCCCTGCGACGTCACTATTGCTAGTGATCAGGATGACATTTTTGCCGATCCCTGCTATATTATGTAAGTTATGTTACTTAATGACCATGTTATAATATGGCAACTCCGAAATAACCATATACAGTATATCCTCTGTAAAGATAATTCAGTGACCAGCTCAGGTAGATGGCATTTACGTGTGCTTAAATGCTACTGGCTCATGTCAGCAGATTTACTGGCATGTAAAAGAACTCCTCCAGGACAAAATTCCGGCACACAGGCGACGCTGATATAACCTCGCCAGTTGCAAGCGTTGTTAAATAAACCATAATTTAATTTATGTCACGCAGACGGTTCAGGTTCGAGCCCCGAAAAATCCGTGGCGGGAAACTTACAGGTGGGACCATTGCGATTCGAAAACTCGTCGTCTACTGCGCATGATATCATTTGGATTGCATTCTCATCCCGCCAAGACCAAGACGATTCCAAACATTTATTATGTCGTAGCTCCTATGATAGTCAATCAACCGCACTGATATTTTTAGGATTGATAGAAAAGCATACAAAAAAATTCGAAATGAAAATGGTTTTTCAAAAGTGAGAAAAATAGTAACTTCGAAGTGATATGTTCAAAATAAACATTTACGCATTCAAAAGTGACAAACTTTTTCATTTTTAACGTTAAAGAGGGTGTCAGAGCGAGAGAAATGTTGAGAAAGAATTGAAATTACTATTAAAAGCCGTCGCTATTCAAAATTTTTACTAGTATCCGAGTTACGGCGAGTTGAACCGAGCGTTTTCGCTTGGCTTGCGGTTGCAAACGTTGTCGAGAAACAGCTCTGGATGAGAAAACACATAGACAAAGAAAAAAGTGCCAGTGAGAAAGTAATAGGACTAACACATTTTTAAGATTACAGTGTGAACGGTTCTGTTTCAACAGTAAGTAACATTTGATTATTTATAATAGGTTATTAACGTAAAGTAAGTAAGTATTATTAAAACAAATTATAGCCTATCTCTTTAAATTGAAACTGTTAATTATTTAACGTCTTTTGTATAGGCCACATAGTTTTTCTTTCCCTCCCTTTTTTTTAATATTTTTTTTTTAGTTTTATTTATAATCATTTTAATTGCATTATTATTTTATGACGTAATTGTAACTCCCCAAGCACGAGCATTTGCTCTTTTGGGTGCAAAGTGTATATTTTAAACACGTATCATATTATGTAATTTGTAATTTAAATTTCAATAAACACACATTCAAATAAATGAAAATAATAATATCCGAGCTGCGCAGCGCTTTGCCAACGGGAAAACAGTTCCTGATCAACCTCACTGGCGTTGCCATAAAGGCTATTGGACGTTGTTGCTATCGGCATAGACGCAGGCAAACAGCGTCATAGTTTAATGCCTATACACGGTGTTTCAAATGTGATGGTCAAACATTTAGGGATGAGAAGTAAAAACAAATGCCAGCAAAAAGAGTTCCAATAAACATGGGTCCGTAAATTAACCGTTTACAAGATAATGCCATTTTTTAATGATTGGAGCCGCCAGTGAATCGAGCGCCTGGATTCGGTAAAGCGACAACATTCATATATATTATTTTAATGTACCGAAGTATGTATGATGTTTCCATGCAGATATTCAGCGTCATAGTACGATGAAAGAGTAGTGGAATTGAGAAAAATTCTCTCCGACACCGGGATTTGAACCCGGGTTTTCAGCTCTACGTGCTTTATCCACTAAGCCATACCGGATTCCCATCCCGGTGTCGGATCGAATCCTCTCAGTTTAAGTTCCACCTCTTGGGTTCCCTCTAGTGGCCGCCCTCTGCACTACGTCATAGATGTCTATGAAAGTAAGACTAATGTCCACATATGTGCGGAGGTGCACTCGTTATGAGTGACTGGTTAGCCGGGATCCGACGGAATAAGCGCCGTCATAAATCACAAGTGTGGACATTAGTCCTACGTTGATAGATATCTATGACGTAGTGCACAGGGCGGCCACCAGAGGGAACCCAAGAGGTGGAACTTAAACTGAGAGTATTCGATCCGACACCGGGATGGGAATCCGGTGTGACTTAGTGGATAAAGCACGTAGAGCTGAAAACCCGGGTTCAAATTGCTGTGCCGGAGAGAATTTTTCTCCGTTCCACTACTCTTTCATCAGGCAACATTCATGCTCTGTACATATGCCGCACTCTCCCCATCCCATTTCCTTCTATTAAGAGTGAGACGATATCTAAAGAGATGATATAGTTAACGGTGGAAAGGAGTATTTCTAGATTTAAATCCTTTGGATTTTTGTGTATAGGAGTATGTAAAAAACCTAATTTAAACAACAGACAATCACACCTGAAGAATTGCAGCATCGGATTGTAGATGCCTTCGAACAAATGAAGAATGGCCCAGGATTGCTCGAGCGCTTTCTTGAGTTTTTGCGCTGAAGACTAGACAGATGCATGCATTCAGCATTTTGAACACTTGTTGTAAAATTCTTCAGTTAACATGTTCACACTGTATGATACCTTGTTTATCCACAAACTTCACTGTTGTTGAAACAAAGGAATTTCTTTTGTGTATGTTTAATCACTTTCTGTGGTATTTAAGCCGAAATTATGTATTTTGCTGTCCCGTAATTGATGAAAGAATACAATTGCCACTGCTTTTTTGGAATTAATAAAGTACTTAGTATTCAGCGAGCCCAAACCAGTAGACAATGGCATTATCTCGTGAACAGTTAATTTGCGGACCCACATTTACTAGAACGTTTTTCTTCCCTTCGTTTTTACTTCTCATTCCTAAATTTTTTACTATTACTTTTGAAACACTCTGTATCTGAGCTAAACCCTAGATCATATATACCCAGATAGCTCGGCCTTAAGACGCTTTGACGGTAACAACTTTTGTCAGGTTTGCTACGCTGCCGTCTAGTTGTTTCATAAGGAGCCACGTAATAATTCCCATTTGAATTGCAATAGCGACTGTACTTCCATCTCGTGTTCGTTTACGACGGACGGGTGGCGATCCTGGCGGTTGTTCTCTTCAAAGTGCTGCCGATTTTAACATAGGGATGAGCTATCTGTTACATTTATGATCTAGAGCTAAACTTACAACATTACGAGAATTTCATATCGGTGAATATACAACATTTATTGATTTGGTCAATGGAATCTCATGTTTCTTTCTGCCTGAAGATATTTCAGCCCATCCTATACTAATATCTAATGAAGATGCGTCCGTTTACATTTTATCTATACACTATATTCCGAACTTAAAAATTATTATCCTTCTAGTGTACCATGATATAATTAAATAGCAAGCGAAATGTTTGATTCCATGAAATTATTTAACAATGCGAGTTGCTCTTTCTTATAGGGTAGATTAGATTAAGCTATTTCTGGCCATATTTTAATAGTGATTTAGTCATAAGTGTGTTGGTTTCCACTAATCGCCTATAAAGGTGTTTCAAATTTTACTCGTCATCACTAGTTACGTGGCTGTGGAAAGCCGGCGAAGCAAAAGCCAAGTTACCACAGGTAAAATTACATCACCCCTCTGTCAGCCGGTAAGGTGAAGGAGTACGCACTGCTATTTTATGCTATACAGGATTCCTACATGATGCATTTAATTTTAAAAACTCTAAATTGTCAGTAGATTATTGGTTGTAACAGAAACATTACGGTATTTGTCAAAATTTGCTTGTAATGACCTGATATACAGTGTCAAAATTTGGTTTACAAAGTTTCAGGGACATCAGACTTGTCATTTCGGCCCTGGGAGTTTTTAAGTGATGTGAAGAGATTGTGTTCAGACTCAGTTACCTGAATGCAGTGATGAGAATATAATGTTGTTCAGAGATGTGGTTCAAACTGCCTTCCGTTTAACCGAATGCACAATGTATTTCTACGCACTACGAACTGTCTGATAGGCTACGCTCAGAAATGTCAGAAGTCTGTCGAATGATCGCTGGAGCTTCAACAACGAGAGCAACCAGCTCTTCTGCCGTATTTATGGGGGTTTCACAAACTAGACATTTCATATACCCCATACAAAGAAATCCATAGTGATTAGGTCGGGCGATCGAGGTGGCCATGATTCCGCAAACAGAATGCAAACTTATCTTTCTTAGTAATTCACTCACTGCGTTTGTAACACGATTCGCCTTACAACGTGTTGCAGGCAAAAGAATCAAAACAGAACTGACTGGTAAGTGATCTGTCGGAAGCCAATCGATCTATTCCTTTAGGACATCTACTAGCAAAATCTTGCACCTGCCAGATTTTTGTCACATAAAAATGTTTATTTTCACATTCTCTACCCAACATCCCTGGAACGGACTTTTTTTGACACTCTGTATAATTCGTGTGAATTAATGTAATAAGTTTCTTTCCTTCCTGTATTATTTATTTTATGAAATGCTCTGACATATGGAACAATTGCCATTACTCTTCTGGCTTCCCGGTAAAATCTATTCCGCATAAACGAAGCAATAAAACCGTTTTGAGGACGTGGTATCCGTCTCAGAACAATAGAGTACAGTGCAAAATTCTTACAAAGAAACTGTAAATTATATCGACATGAACACGATAAATCAGGATTGCTACACGACACGTCTCAGTGCTCTAAATATGGGAACAATACCAAGAGCGAATCTACTCGTAGGTTCTAATAACTCAACGGTCTGGTCTTCGTTTGAAGCCGCAGAGGAGTTAATATCATCCCATTCTCACTGCTGTCTATAGCAGACAACAAATGAAAAATAACGTATTAAAACAGCTGTGTGAAATACATTTCGGATATAACACTCGAATGTTACTGTATGAACTATTCTAAAATTATGCCACTCTCCACGATGTTATACGAATTTCATAGTCTTAAGTAGATATAATAATAATAATAATAATAATAATAATAATAATAATGATTTATTTTAGCTGGCAGAGTTAAGGCCGTAAGGCCTTCTCTTCCACACAACCAGCAAAAAGTGTATATACATATGCATGAACTTACAAAGAATTCAACAAATTGATTTAGATGAGAGTTACATGTATACAAGAGTTCTGATTTTTATATACCAAATAAAGTTAAAATATGCTTTAAAATATGTAGTTAAAAATCTAAGAAATGTGCACTTTAATATGTTACTAAAGGAAAATATGCACTTAAATTCGCCACTAGGGATAAATACGCACTTAAATATGAAAGTAAAACGACATATGCACTTAAAATATCACTAAAGAGAAATATGCTCTTAAATGCGGAACTAAAAAGAAATATGCACTTAAATATGTCACTAAAGACGAATATGCACTTAAATATGCAACTAAAGATAAACTTGGACTTAAATATGCCACTAAAGATAAATATGCACTTCAATATGTCACTAAAGAGAATTATGCACTCGAATATGGAACTAAAGAGAAATATGCATTCAAGTATGAGACTAAAGAGAAATATCCATTTAAATATGTCACTGAAAATAAATATTCTCTCAAATATGCAAACTAAGTATAAATATGCTCTTAAATATGTCACTAAAGAGAAATATGCACTTAAATATGCAACTAAAGGGAAAAATGGACTTAAATATGTCAATGAAGAGGAATATGCATTTAAGTACGATATTAAAATTAATAACAGATATTGCTTATTTAATATAAATCGAAATTAATACAGGCAATATTTTCGATGAACTTTGCAACTGGAAATTAGTCGCCTTCTTCACATTTAGGCCTACACCTACGCTGTTAGCGCGCTACTAAGCTGATCTAGACAATACATAACAGAGTAGTGCCGCAATATCCTTCATATGTTTTTTATGATTCCACAAAATGGATGTTACCGAAATGTAATGTGTTAAAATATGTATATGTTCATATTTATTTTCATAATATACATGTTTCAGCCTTTATTCTTCTGATATGACATAACTGCTCAAATATCCATTATATATAATTACTTCTGAGAAAAATGCGTTTGAAAGTTCTTGACAAAACTAATTTATTTTTAATAAGTTATTTTTCTTTGTGTGTATTTCATTTTCAAATTCTAAGTTTACACACACATTATGTAGGCCTACATTCTATATGACGTTTTCTCAGAAGTAACTTTTTTACCTTTTTATTCCTCTTTGCACTGAGGAGGGACCGGAGGCTTACACTGCAGCCTGAGGCTTATTGTGTTTACCACTCCTATACTTGTGAATGATTGGATAGCCGAACGGCCGCGCTCTTGTACAAGTACAGCACGCCGCACCGTGAACTTAACCCGGACTATTGTATGGATGATCATTATATGTGAATTAATAATGGCGAAATGAGTCTGAGGTCCAACGCCGAAAATTACCAAGCAATTCTGCTTCAATTTGTTGACTCCAGAAAAAAAAACCCAACCAGGATTTGAACCCGGGCCCGCTCGTTTCATAGCCAGACGTGCTGACCATTACTCCACAGTGGTGGACATATTTTTGACTTAATGTGTTTTGCTTATAAACCGACGATATAATAAATGGTATACGCGTTGACATAATATCTATTGTACTATAATTACATAAATTTCAATTATGTATTCGTTTTCTTCCACCTTTATTTAAGCAACGCCTATTTGTTTTTAAATGAGTTTTTTAAATCAGTTGACGATGGTGCTGAACAGCTTTTTGTCAAGCGTTTTGGGGAAATTTTGTCCCTGAATATTCTTGGATAGCGATCATAAAGTATCCTTAAACATGATAGTTTCATTCTTCTTTCCTTTTTCAAATAATTTTTTCTAACTTAAACCTTTTATATTACACTGATAATTGCTATATATGTACGTATACTGTACTATCTTATCTCTCAGATATTTACAAAATATTATTCTAAGTATTCTCATGTCGGTTGTCCCGAGTCTTCGTTGCATTGTATTTCGTCTCAGATCGTATTTCTGATAAATACATTCGTAGTGGTCTTACAACTCTAAATTATTATAATCTCATTACTGTTTAGTACATAGCTTATCTGTTTTTTCATACTACAGCCCGTAGGTATTCGAATGTTATAGCTCATTTTCATATTTAATACTGTACCGCTGTGTCTCTACTGCTACTGTAGATATTTCCACTCATATCTGAATTCGATAACATGATGTATTATAATTCCTTCTATTTCTAATTTTAATTATTTTACAACGTTTTTTTAACTTATGATTATCTAGCGTCTGAATTTGTTGAAGATAATAATGGAAGCTAAATGAGTCCAGAGACCAACGCTAAAATTTCAGTATTTGCTCTTAGTGGGTTGAGGGTAAACCTGGGAAAAAAACGCTCTACCACGTAATTTGCCTCAATCAGAATTTGAATCCGGGCCAGCTCGTTGCACGGTCAGACATGTTAACCGTTACTCTACAGCAATAACAGTACATTATGCAACGAGCCTATAATGGTAGTAATTAAGATGCGAGTATGTTTATGAAACGAGTGCAAGCGAGTTTCATAATTTTCATACGAGCGTCTTAATTACCATTATAGTCAAGTTTCATACGACTTTTTATGCTCGACCATATTTCTAACTTCAAATTATTCGTAAGTATTCATATTAATCTTATCTGACTGAGGAGCGGAACTGACCATGTGCAATACCTCGTAAATTGTGAAATGTGCGCAGACGCGAAAGTATTGATTTTTTCCGAGAAACAAATGTTGACATTGACCTTGATATAATCTAGGGAGTAAAATAAACATTAATCTTGATATAACCTTGAAATTGAATTAGACATTGAAAAACGAGATGACAAATTGAATTTATTTGAATATTATTTACAATTAACGGTAATTATTATAGTAACAGAACATTTTTTTCTTTCGATTGCATATCCGAGAATAATCGATACTTGCGCTTTCATATTGCTACAATGGTATTTTTTGATTGGTGGAACACCTGAACTTTAATGAATAGGTGTACTTTAATGAGGTTCATTAAAGGGCTGCTACCAGGTGTATAATTACTACATTTCGGCATGGTCGAGCATAAATATTTTAAATTTACTCGTACATCTAAAAGATTCTCTAAATATTATAAAACATTTTGTATTTTCTTTAAAAACTTTGACCTGATTAGAATACGGAGCAGCACTCTCTCTGAATCGTCTTAATCAATTATGTATTTATAATACCAATTTTTTTGCTGGTTCCGAATATTTCCATACTTTGTTAATGTATAAATTATTCGAGCTCTATTCATTATCAAAATAAATATGTCGCAGTTTCGTTGTGGTGTACAAAAGTTTACGTCGCTGCTTGAATTTCGAATGTAAACCACAATCTAGGGTTCTAATCCCGCTATATTATATTTGTCAGTTGTCATTTTGATGCTCTGTATTCTGCAGCGGCAAGCCACAGTTGAATGCTGCGAAGAATCAATTTAACTTGTGTGACCACGTCCAATGATGTCATCTTCACTCGCTACGGAAATGGGGATGCCTAATTTGCTTATAAAATTAGTCTTGCCACGCGGCCTATCTCAGTAATAGAAAGCCGTTCCACGGTGGTTGAAGCATGACCTTGGATGCGCTGGAACGGCTTTTCTATCTTGGCGTCGAGAGCTGCTACAGGTGTACATTACCACCCGTTTGATTTGTAATTGCGAGCAGTGTAATACTGAAGTGGTAATATAATTCAATTTAAATCCTGTCCAAATTCAACGTCGCATATTTCTAGGACAATAATTAATAATAGATCCCTATTAGAAACAACAACAACCAAATTTCTTGGCTTAAAAATCGATAATGTTTTAAATTGGAAAAATCATATTAAAGAAATTACCCCCAAACTAAATTCAGCTTGTTTTGCTTTTATATCTATGCAAAAGACAGTAAATATCAATACCTTAAAAACAATATACTTTGCATACTTCCACTCGGTAATGAGTTTTGGAATAATATTCTGGGGAAATTCCACAGATAGTAACAATATATTTCTATTACAAAAAAGAGTAATTAGAATAATAGTAGGTGCCAAATCTAGGGAATCGTGTAGAACTATTTTCAAAAAAGTACAAATAATGCCCATGGCTTGTCAGTATATCTTTTCATTAATAGTCTTCCTCGTATGTAATCGTGAAAACTTTGTAACTAATTCAACAGTTCATAGCATAAATGACTTTCATACTCCATCGGCAAGTCTATCGTGCTATCAAAAAGGAGTGCGTTATATGGCAGTAAAATTTTTTAATAGCCTCCCTATCGATATAAAAAATGAAACTCAAAACATAAAATTATTTAGGGCCAAATTAAAGAAGTACCTATTTTCTCACGCCTTCTATTCTGTAGGTGAATTCATGACATTCAATAACACTTCATGAAATTGATACTAAAACTGTGTGTTGTACTAGTAGACTATATTGTAAATCTCGTCTGTATATATTTCATCTAGACTGTGACTATAAATTAAGATTTTATAATAGTATTAAGTTTTTTGACTTGTTCCATATTCTAGCTATAAGCATGTATGAATACCATGGAATGTTAATAAATACAATACAATACAACAGACACGTATGATACACTTCGAGTGAACCACAGTGAAGAATTAATTGTGAGCTGGGATTTATTTCGGAATGTTATTCCATATTAAAATATATCGGATGTCCTTCATTAATTATTCATCTTAACATAGATCTATAGTCTTCATTTTTAAATCGAAACCAAAATAAAATATTCAAACCAAAAAATGCGCAGTTTCATTCGAAACTTCGTGACATATTCTACGAGCCGGTGTATCCCCTCATACAGCGCATTTTTTTTTTTACTCATGAACTGTTCGTCAATATTTGAGCCGTTCAGAGCAGAAGTGATGTAAGTCAAAAATGAGTAATGAGGGTTAAAGTAAACATTCTGTACAATACAGCGCAAAGTAGCAATTAATATTGAATTTATTTAAACTATTAATAGTCAGTGGATAGCATGAAGAACATATTAATTGCTAATTTGCGCCGAATTTGACAGAATTTTTACTTTAAACCTCATTACCCAATTTTGACTTACACCACTTCTGCTCTGAACGGCTCATTTGAGGAAGCTCAAATTCATTAAGTGGCTTCTTCGGCAAAATCTGAGAATTTAGAAGCAATTCCTGAATAGTAGAAATAATACAACGAATAAAGCAGGTAAAGAGGGCAACATATAATATGTTATTATCAAGAGCTAAATTTAGCTAGTCCTAGAGATTAGCTCTTGTTAACGGATCCAACAGGTTGCCCCTCTCCTAACGAAGGAGTCGATATTTAGCTCTTAAACCTTGAACGCCTCTACATCTGTGCAAAATCGAAAACCTCGTACCACGTGTAATAACATGAACGTTTTAAATTGTAAGAGATCATTGAAAATCGATCATTCTCATTATTACTTAAGCTGAAACCAGAGAAAAATAGTTTATTTGCCAAATGTGCTTTGTTTGTTTTTGTTTTTTACTAATGGCGGATATTAGACTGTTCGTCATCCACCCATATGTACACCAATTTACCGACAGAGTCGTTGCGCCATATGAGGCTGGTCTACGCTACACTTACGATGAGATAATGTAGGAGATATGTTGGGATGCCACAAGGATACCGAGCTGCCGGAGAAAACCACTGTGCCACCTGAACCATGGGATTGTCCAACGCAAGTTATAAATCGAGGATATGCAGGGGATAGAACCTGGGTCCACAGAATTACAAGTCCAATGTTACAGTCACTAGACCACCGTGGTAGTATTCTCTACCAAACGTAACAAACCTAATTTCGTGTTTAAATAGCAATAATTACATCCAAAACAAAATCAATGGCCTTTCAAAGAAAAATAAAAAGAGCCAAAATTGTGGTTAATAACAAAATAATACAGCAAGTATCATAATGGAATATTTTATCAAATTCAGAAAATGAAGAATTAGAACAGAAACTATATAAATATAATGCAGTAAATTGAATTAGACATTTCAGGAACCAAATGTTAAAAGAAACTCAAGTCAGATTACACAATATTACAGGAAAACAAGTGCTAAAGTTTGGCAGTGAAACATGGGTTAAGCAAAGAGAAAATTCTCGAATACAGGCACCTCAAGTGAAATTTCCGAGATCAATTTTAGAATTTACAAGATTTGAACATCAGAGGAATGAAAATATTAGAGCAAAGTTAAAAGTTAAAAATATAAGACCTGAAATAGTAGAATACAGAGATAAATGGAAACAACATTTTGAAAGAATGCAAAATTTCTGCTATCAAAAGGCGGCTCTATCGTACAGATCAATAGGACTAAGAGATCAGAGAAGACCATCAACAAGATGGTTAGAATAGTGAACGGAAACAGACAAAAGTGGCTAAGACGGGAAGTCAGAAGATGAAGAAAAAGAAGAAGAATAAGAAAAAGAATAGGAATAATTGTATTTTTATCCCTCTCTTTCACATAAGCCTCGCAGAAACGCAATTCTTGCTTTATTTTATTTCGGATTCTATAGCAAATTCATTAAAAATAGAATATAATAGCCTATGTTTCTAACGCACTATAATCGCGTCGCTGTTATTTCCAGCGTGACTCCTCCTCTTTGCTTACGCCTTAGAAAGTGAAGACTCTATAAAGTCTATGTAGGTATTATCGTTCGCTATTTTTGTTCTTTCGTTGCCGAGCTACCAGACGAGGAATCTGTTTGCCGCACCGTTAAACATTATCATGTCGCAGCTCCTATGATAATAAATCAAACGCACTGTAATTTTTAGGGTACATAGGTAAATGTCTAACCAAAGCACAGAAAAAATTCTAAATCAAAATCTGGTTTGGATAGTGAGAAAAAAAATATTAACTTCGAAGTAAGCCGTCCAAAATAGACAGTGACATGATAAGTGACAAACTTTTTTTTTATTTTTCACGTTAGATAGGGGTCCAAAGCGAAGAAATGTCTAGCAAGAATGGAAATTACTTTAATTACCTTATAATTAACGTGTTTCTAAGGCATTTCACATTATAAATGTGTAAGTTCTCCATTTCTCGTTACTGGTAATTAAATTTCCAGTGCAATGAATGCCAATGTAATTATCAGTTGTTCCATGATTTCCTCGTGTTCAAACAGTAGTAAACTATAGCTGTACGACAACAATCTACAAGTTTCATACCATATTGAACCTCAATATTGCTTCCTGACTCCCGACGCATTAGTCATTGTTAGAACGTACATTGTGAAGACTTCGACCTCAATGTTTAACCTCATTTATCTGCAACACATTGAAGTCGAATAGGAAATTACACTCAACGCCACTATTAACAGGATTAATGCAGTAGTAATTATACCGGAAACAAATTATTGAATTATAATTGCAATTCGCAAAATGAGCTGTGTTAACTGCATGTGATATGGCGGAAGAATTGATTTTCACAAATGCTACGCCTATGCACAATTCAAGCTTTCTTTTTAACGGCTCAAAATGAGGCTTAATTCATTCATAGACAATCAGTGCTGATGATGTTGATTTGGGTATTTGAACCTTGCTATGTTTCGGAAATACTTTCCGGTTCCATGGTCAGGATACTTTATGCTATCTTGAATCTACACTACCCAGCAAATACTTAAATCAGTGGTCGTCAGCACTCGCTGAAATGTGCAATGGGTACGCGCTGCCATCCCGTGTGCACTGTCGTGCAACAGGGAGAAATAGAGAGCATTCCCGCTAGCAGCTACGAGAGCACTATAGTGCAAGTGTTTTCCGCTGGTAAGAGAGGCTAGCCCCAGCGTCCTCTATGCTGACTACCCCTGACTTAAATGAAAAGAATTACAATAAGCTTGGGTATGTAAACACGTAAACATCATATCGAAGAAACAGAGTTAGATTAAATAAAAAACTATTTTTCGATCTCAATCACGAAAATGAGTTTCCCGCAACAGATCTTGAAGAGCGAGAATTTAAAGCATTTCTCTTCTGCCATAGATATTGAGACTTTTTTTACTGGATCGTATATAGCGGAGGAAGTGCAGCGTTATAACGTATAAATGGCTTTTATTGCTGCCCTCACATAAGCCCGCCATCGGTCTCTATCCTGTGCAAGATTAATCCAGTCTCTATCATTATATCCCACCTCCCTCAAATCCATTTTAATATTATCCTCCGATCCACGTCTCGGCTTCCCCAAAGGTCTTTTTTCCCTTCAGCCTCCCAACTAACACTCTATATGCATTTCGCCCATACGTGCTATATGCCCTGCCCATCTCAAACGTCTGGATGTAATGCTCCTAATTATGTCAGGTGAGGAATACAATGCGTGCAGTTTGCGTTGTGTAACTTTCTCCATTCTCCTGTAACTTCATCCCTATTAGCCCCAAATATTTCCCTAAGTATCTTATTCTCAAACACCCTCAATCTCTGTTCCTCTCTCGAAGTCAGAGTCCAAGTTTCATAACCATACAGAACAACCGGTAATATAACTCTTTTACAAATTCTAACTTTGAAATGTTTTGACAGCAGACTAGATGACATTAGCTTCTCAACCGAATAATAACAGGCATTTCCCACATTTATTCTGCGTTTAATTTCCTCCCGAGTGTCATTCATGTTTGTTACTGATGCTCCAAGATATTTGAATTTTTCACCTTTCGAAGAATAAATCTCCAATTTTTATATTTCCATTTCGTACAATATTCTGGTCACGAGACATAATCATACAATTTGTCTTTTCGGGGTTCACTTCCAAACCTATCGCTTTACTTGCTTCAAGTAAAATCTCCGTGTTTTCTCTAATCGTTCGTGGATTTTCTCCTAACATATTCACTCATCCGCATAGATAAGAATTTACTGGGTCGTATATAGCGGAGGAAATGCAGCATTATAAACATATAATTTTTCTATAAGAGTTATTACTTCTCTTTTAGATGATTTGCACTTCATTGCTTTAACAATATACGCCCTCATACGGCCAGCCTCTCTGAGAGTGTGGTCAGCGCTTTGCAGGAATGCTACAGAGACGTCGTACGCAATAAAAGACAAAGAACAAAAATTCAGTCCAGTGGAATGTAGGTGAATCTCCACCTTCTCGGTAATCGAACCACGGACCATTCAGTTAGAAAGCGCAGTCGCTTCTCCACCGAGTCATAGCGGAGGACACTTCTAAAGATCATTAC
The DNA here is from genome assembly GCF_040183065.1 of Periplaneta americana. Taxonomy (NCBI): domain Eukaryota; kingdom Metazoa; phylum Arthropoda; class Insecta; order Blattodea; family Blattidae; genus Periplaneta; species Periplaneta americana. Next base: position 121,706,181 of record NC_091118.1, on the reverse strand, counting down.
TTGTATGTATATTGCTAACGTTTTTTAAGAATCCTCAAAAGAATGAGGACAAATTGGTAGCATGGTTCGATCCACGAATATTTCGAAATTGATATTTTACAGTGACACAATACGAACTTTTTCTAATAAGAAAGTAAAATTGTGGACTTACGAAAGTTCTGGCTATCATATAAAACAGTCTCATTGAGAGATGGATCAAGTAGATAAAAGGAATAAATTGAATAAACATATTAAAAAACACTTTCATTAACACAAACAGAAGAACATTATTATTGCTATCATAATCATCATCGGTTCATCACTGGATTTTTCAAAACTCCGTTTAACAACTAAACGCAGTTTATGCAGCCTAAAATCCTCGGTCACAAGAATTTCTCTTAGGACGTTGATGTTTGCTCGTTTAATATTTGATGTCCTGTGTTGTTTTATTTGAAGTTTGGCGTCGTACTTATTACACGCAACCAGAACTGAATCGTTTATTATACAGCTTTTCAGACGTAAGGTCAGGTAAGTCCGAAAAGAACATATTGGCAATGCGAGAACTTATTGCAAAGCAAAACAATATTTTTTACAACTGTAAAGGTTGTGTAGATTATACCTCTCATTCCATATACAGTCGGACACAAAAGTCTACATACACCCTAAAAATAACACTTAAATTCAAAATCAATAAAGAAAATATTATGTATTCACTTTCTGTGACATAAACAGACATTTTAGGAAATGAAAAACAACATATATACTGCATTATTAATAACAGTTCCATATAATAACATCTTAAGCACACAAAAGAAAAACCGTTCAGGTACAAAAGTCAACATACATTTTGATTATTTTCACTTTCAGGCACCATTTAATATTTTGTATTTCCACCTTTCGCTTCTATCACAACTTCCAAACGTCGAGGCATAGATTCCACCAATTTTTTTGTGTCTGCTGATGTAAATTTATTCCAGTCTTTCACTAAGGCAGCTTTTAAATCCTTCTTGCTTTTGATTTTTTATTTTGTTATCCTCTGCTTTAGTTCTTCCCAAAGATGTTCAATTGGGTTGATGTCTGGTGACTGGAGAGGCGAATGCAACTGTTTTGGTACATTGTAAAGTAGCCATTCTTTTACGACAATGGCCGTATGCTTGGGGTCATTGTCTTGCTGAAACACCCAGTCTGTTCCTAGTCCAAGTTTCTCAACAGATTGTTTCAAATTCTCCTTTAATATGGTGAGATACTTCCATTTATCCATAATGTCCTCAATAAATACTAAATTCCCAACCCCAGCTCCAGACATGCAACCCCATACAAGAATATTTCCATCACCATGCTTCACTGATGGAACAAGATTTTTCTTTTTCAAACTTTCATTCCTTTTTCGCCACACCTTTTGCTTTCCATCACATTGAAATATGTTGAATTTACTCCCATCCGTGAAAAACACTGTATTCCAGTATGTGGAATCTTTACTTCGATGCAGAGTTGCAAATTCTAGGCGCTTCTGTTCATTTACAATGCTTATGAACGGTTTTTTCCTTGCTATTCTACTTTGAAACTCATGCTTTTTCAAAAGTCTTCGTACTGTGATGGGATGAACAATATCTCCACTAGTATTTGCGACATCTACTGCCAACTCCGTAGCTGTAATTTTGGGATCTGAATTCACTTTTCTAATGATGTGTCGTTGCTCCCTGTTAGATAATTTTGTTGGTCTTCCACATCTGGCTTTGTTTTCTACACTTCCTCGATCATTGTAGTTCCTTATTACGGTTTGGACACTTGCATGGCTCCTTCTAACCATTTCCCCAATTTTACGCAGTGAAAAGTCCTTTTTATTGAGCTCAATTATATTTTTTCTTACCTCCACTGATATTTCAGTTCTTTTTGGATCCATGATACGCGATCAAATTATGTATTGTAATACACATCTACTGTTTTAACAAACTGCACCAATTTCACTGTGTTCACTGCAACGTCTCTCCTACAACTGACGAAAGAATCGCAGTGTATGTTCACTTCTGTACTTCAGTAAACACAAACAGTTGCATCTAACAAGCTTGTAGTGCAAGATACTGGTCCGAATACCTTGGTTTTTGTTGTTATGGAAGTGGACGCAGACATAGAGTTTCACGTTAACATCTGTGCATTCAGGGTTGTACAAAATATGCTAAAAATGGGGGTGTATGTAGACTTTAGTGTCCGACTGTATCTATGATGATAAAATGTGGTCGTTGGTGAGAAAGACAAGAAGTCTATAAAAGTCACAGCCTTGCTTCAGTGAAGGATTCTAAGCGTTTAATACAGCGATGGGGACTATCAGCAAAGTAGGGAGGGAACGTTCCTACTCACCCCACATTCGTTTGATTGGCAGGCGAGGGGTAACGCAGTTGTTTTGCAAAGTCAAGTGCAGTGGTGGGTTCGACACATCTTGCGCATCAGTAATTTCTCCGCTCTTATTTCTTGTTTCAAAATCTTTATAGTCTTTTGTTCATATGAAGTACACGTGTCATACAATAATTATTTCAGCCACCTACTGCCATTAGAAAAATTATGTATTCTTCAATTGTATAACCATTCCTTTATCATGTGCAAGAAAAATTCTTGAACTTCCTTGTGATCGACATAATAAATTGTTCCTTTTTTAAAAACAATAAAGAAAAAAGCAAAGCTCCATTGTTATTTAACTGTACAATATATTAAACAATATAATAATCAATATAATAAATTGTTTCTCTTTAAAACCAATAAAGTAACTAAGCTCCATTGTCATTTAATTTGAAAACATATTAAACACAATATAATAATCAATATAATCAATTATTTCTTTTTAAAAACACTAAAGAAAGTAACTTGACTTGACTTGAAAACGTATTAAACAAAATATATGAATGAAACGAAATAGGCTACTACTGTAGACTTACTTTGCTAGTTTTTATTTATTTATTTATTTTTTGTTATTGATGCCCCTCGGAGTTTCTTGTTATTAACTATATATTTGGCTCTAAAGTACAACTCAACCGTATTAATGAAATTAATGAATGTCTGTGATCCTAGATCTGGAGATACTTTTGGTCATATTCATTTTGAAAAGAAAAACTGCTCACAACAGTAAGTTGATCTAAACATAAATACAATACACATTGAAAATGTGCGCAGATTATGGAATTGCTCCTCTGGTAGGTATTTTAAAGAGATCTAATACATTTTTTCTAAACACTTTAGTGGCGTACTCTTTGCATCTCTATAGTGGCTCTGCTGCTTGGGTAACACCAAATACAAATGGATTATTAAACAGACACATCTCCTTCTACATTGCGGTTACTTCTGAAGATCTTTCTTGGAAAGATAACGCATCAAGTAGGCCTAATATGCACTCAAAGTTTTAAATAATTCAGATCAGTTCCAGATAGGTACTTAATAATATAATAGGTAACTAATTCCTGAAAATACCATAAACATATCTTGATTTGTCTCTTTTCACAGATATTATGAAAATAGCTTTTAAAATTGTAAATAAATACCTGTAAGATAATCAAAGTGGCGTTTAATATTGAAGCGTTTTATATGCGCAATTTTAAACCCACATATTAAGTAGCAGACATTTTTCTTTTTATAAGTAATAAAGAATTATTTCTGCCACTCTTCCTGAAACTGACGTCCCGAGATCAAAGCCATACCCGCCACTGAATGAACCGTGTCTACGAAGCACCAGGCGGAGGAGATGGTCGGTGGAGTGAGGTAAGGAGACTTTGAGTGCAGTGGCCCTTCGGAGCCATTTTTCCCCATGGTTGGTTTAATTGATGCCGAAATTGCACAGGGTGAAAAGTGTTCAATGAGAGTCTTTCTAAGGAACGAATAGAAAAGTACTGTATTATTTTGTTCCTTTTTTGTCTCATATTTATCATAAATAATAATTTTACATGATAATTTGTCTCTATTATCATTTAAACACATTTAAAAACATATGTTTTATTTACGTCTTTAAATTAGAGTTCTCAGTTCGAGAAAATAATTTTGTACAATGTTTCTGTGCGTTTAAGGTTTAAGAATAGTTTAATCATTTATTTATTTATTAATAAATCACTTTAAATAAAACATGTCTGTTAACAGTTATCGAAATGTAAACACGTGCTTCGTCCTAAGGTCTAATACCGCGGGACGTAGAATGTTTTGCAGAGCTGAGCGAGTAGTAGATAGTTTTTTTTTTTTTTTTTACATTTATTTTCCTCACTGGTGCAGAGAAGTGGTGTTTCCATGCGTTGCAAGTACTATGAATTTACTGAAAAGTTTCAATTATTCTAGAAACAAAGTCGATTTTCCCACCAAATAAAAAGAAATAACGCAAAATGACAAAGGAAAATTCTGTTCCTTTCATCTAACGGACTCACTGTGTGACGTTACTGATACTGAATATCATTTATCTTGTATACAGGTGTGTATTATGTTTGATATTACTCCTATGATTCATACTACAGATAATTACGAGTACAAGAAAGGTATGGAGATTGTCCCGAATGCAGCTATGACAAGATTTTTCATAGCTTATTTAAAGATTCAATGCGATGTACCGAAGTACATATTATATTTCCGTGCAGGAATTCTGCGTTATATGCTGAAGGCTCAGTGGAGCGGAGAAAAATTCTCTCCGGAACCGGGACTCAAACCCGGGTTTTCAGCTATACATGCTAATGCTCTAGCCACTAAGCCACACCGGATTCCAATTCCGATGTCGGATTGAATCCTCTCAGTTTAAGCTCCATCTCTTAGTTTCACTTTAGTGGCCAACCCTCATGCATTGTGTCACAGATATGTGACAGTGGCACAATGCCCAACACACTAATGTGCAGAGGTGCACTCATTACGAGTGACTAAGTGGCCGGGATCCGACGGAATGAGCGCTATCTTAAATGACTAAGTGATTATATACGCATATCATATTATTGCGATGTACCGAAATACATATATTTCCGTGCAGGAATTCTGCGTTATCATATGATGAAGGATGGGTGGAGGGGAGAAAAATTCTTTCCGGCACAGGGATTCGGAGAAAAATTCTTTCGTAGTTAGAGACGATATCAGACGCGTACCGCGCCGGTAGGAAAACCGTGTATGATTCTATCGAATTTGTAGAGTGACGTAATTTGTTTCTCAATAAAATAAGGATTTTGTTCACAATCTCGTTTCATTTCTTACACCACTCTCAAGCAGTTCTACGTGAAATATACGTCATAGTAAATTCTTGTAAAAAAGATAGCAGAGCAGGTTTAGCGTGGCTAAGATTGGGGGCATGGAAGGGTACTAATAAAATTGTCAACGAAGAAGGAGAGCGCCTTTGTCCACTGCGTGGAGAAAAGAATTCGTGGACACATATTTTATTACATTGTGTCGAATTGGAACATATCCGGAAATAATATCTACCACCCTCGATGCTATGTCAGAATAGGAGTTCGCTTGCATGTCTTGACCTCTTTGGGAATAGAGAATGGGAACAAAAGACTGGATTGTTCCTCTTGAAGGCGAGACAGATTAGAACTTCAGCTGTTGGAGTTTGTGATGCGAACTGACGAAGAGATACTCAATCATACACTTTTATGCCTGTTTAGGTTAGGATATATTATATAATGTGCCTTGTTTGTGTCATTTTTATTTTAATTCGTGTGTTCTTTTGGAGAGTGATTGGATCTAACTATAAGTGAGAGGGGTGAAACCTACAAAGTAGGACTTGTTTTAGGTACAAAGCACGTACGGTCAGAAGATCCGTGCATTGGATCCATCCATCCATCCATCCATCCACCCATCCATCCATCCATCCATCCACCTATCCACCTATCTAGTAAAGCTATGTAACTGTTGAATTTTTTTTACATAATTTTAGAGTAAAACTGTGCTAATTTTCTCAGAATGAATTATGTGACAGTTGTCAATTATTCTTCCTACACATTCAAATACAATTTGCTGAAGAATATGCTATACAAATGAGGTAATTAGGACCATACAATAAAACTCATCTCACTATGTGCTGCCATGAACAATTTTTTAACTTATGAATTGTAATTGAACCGAGGAAATTTTTTATATTTGTACTAGCCCATAACGTGAATGAATATGATAAACTTCTACTTTAGTAATTAAATTTAACCGAATGATTTAAATATTCTTACACATATTGCATATACAAATCACTTTAATCATTAGTAACTCCACAAGTTATTGTTATTAGTTACATCCGTAAATAAATTTCGCCGGGGAAAAGGAAAGTTAAGGCAGCGTATATGTTTTCTGCTACACGTGTATGTCTCTATTAGGGCTGGAGTAGTAAGGACAAAACCCATTCAACGCCAGGTCATTAGACGTTCTTGCTTTAATCAACGGTGGAAAAAAAAAGAAAGCAACACAGACGGTAGGCTACTGGGAATGAACAGTTGCTGCCGGTGCAGGGAATTTATCTTAGTTTCTATGAGACTCAAATGAACCTATAGAAGTGTCGACGCTTTTGCGGTACGATGCAGGTTCACCTTCAACCTGCACACTGCGACACATGATTAGTTGGAAAATGGCACAGCATTCAGCGGCAATTGAAGACTGGCTCAATTATGAATCATTAGTAGAATGATTCTGGCAGGTGAAACTGGATTACTCAAAGAAAACTAATTTTACTGGTGGTAAGGTCATCTATGTTGTATGGAGCGCAAATTTGGGGTTGGGAAAATTGGGGAAAATTAAATAAAATACAAATGGTTTTCCTAAAGGGAATACTTGGCAATGGAAGAAGCACAGTTAATTGCAGGCTGTTAAAGGAGTTTGGGCTTCAAAACGAAGCAATTCATATCAAAGTCAGGGTGGTAAAATACTGTATAAGTATTATTTTTGGGGACCAATCGCTTTTATGGCCGATATGTTACAGACTTCAACAAAGAGTGGGAGGAAAGTCGGGTTTATAAACTGCAGAGAGGGCTGTATCATAGTATAGGAATGGGATGGGTGTGAGAAAAGAGCAAATAATAGAAGAAATGTATGGCGTAATGTGAAGATGCGATTAATTGATATCGAGAGGAACGAGATTGAACTCCAATGTTTGAAAAAATCCTCACTGCATTTACAATCAGACCTCATGCTTAAGTGGGGAAGGGATGAGTATATAAATTCTTGTAGCAAATATAGTACAGCAGGTTTAGCCTGCCCAAGATTGGGAGCATGGAAGTGTCATAAAATTGTCACCAAAAGGAGACCGCATTTGTCCATTGTGTGTGGAAAAGGAGACAAGGCAACATATTTTAGCCCAATTTGAAAAACAGAACATTTCCGGAGAAAATACCTATCATCCTCGATGCAAAGTCGGAACTGACGAAGGGATAATGCTAATATTGAATTATACAGTTTTATGCTTATTTGTATATTAGTTTAGGATATATATGATTGTGTTTTGTTTGTACCATGTTAATACTAATATGTTTTTTATGGAGTGGGGTTGGATTTAATCATAGGTGAGGAGGGCGAAACCTACAAAGTAGGACTTGTTTTATAAAGCACGTACAAGTACGATTATTTAATTCTGACAGTCGCTGGTAATGTGCACCTGGGTCAGGCGAGTCCATTAAGTTATGCCAAGGGATGTTCAGGTTAGTCTATCGCCTGCAGTCAGAGCGATCGGATGTCACGCATGCGGTATAGCGTTGTTTTTCCAGTACAGTTAAGCTGTACTCTATTCCTTTACCGACCGCTCGCCTTCATCTTTACTCAGGAACTCTACCCACTACTCCTATTACTTCCCCTCTTCCGGAGTAGAGATAAGGGCGAGCGGTCGGTAAAGGAATGCAATAGAGCTTAACTGTACTGGAAACACAACGTTATACCGCATACATGACATCCGATCGCTCTGTTTACAGGCGACAGACTAACCTGAACATTCCTTGGCGTAACTTAATGTACTCGCCTGACCCAGGCGCACATTGCCGGCGACTGTCAGGACTAAATACTCGTACTTGTAAGCCTTCGGACCCTCCTCCTCAATAATAAAAAAACAAATATTTGTTGTACACGTGTAGAGTAGTCTATGTTCAAATTATTTTGACACCGAGGCTAGTGATATGCTTAACATGTTTAATTCGAAAAAATAAAACTCCTAACACACTAGTTAGATTTTAAGTAAATACTTTATATTACATTTACTTTATTGTTATATCGTTATTATTACTTATATTATCGCCAATTTTATAAATTATAAATCAATAAGGAAGAGGGAGGAATAGTTATCTGGAAAGTACACATCGTCTGTCTTTACAAATGGTAACTTTGTAGCAAATAAGAAACTGTGTGAGCTCTAAGCCGGTTAATCACTTGTCTCATTTCACAGGTAATTCTCCTATTGAAGTAACTCAGAAAACTGGCAAGGGAAAAGGAAGATAGGGGAAGTGTAACTGGAGGTGAACATGACATTCCTTAGTGGTCTGGGAATCAAACCCAGGATTGCACCATAGATGACCTTAATGAGAGATGGCAATCGAATAGTGATCCTGAAAAGAGTCTGTTTACGTACAGGCGGCGAAAGACGAACGTTGTCAAATTTATTAAAACAAAACGGAAAATGTTTTTGAAGCACTGTGTTGGTCCATGCCCTATACCTTAAGAATCATTCCGACTTGTCTCAATTCCTTGAATAAACCACGGAAAAACACAGGTAAAGTTAGTGTCTTTATTTAGGGGACAAGCTAGTTATTAACCTCAAACTCAAGGTAATTTTGTAATATTGAAGACCTGAATTGACTAACTTCCCAAGTACACTGAAGTATATTTTTCATAAGAGCGGAAAAATGATATAGACTTGCAATAAAAGAGTAGGCTATTGAAATAAATATTTTTAAGATTGAAAAACACGGACATAGAATCGGACTTGGAATATTCTTTCTTACCGAGTGGTAGCCATGCAAAATACAATATACTGTATAACAGGTAAAGGGTCAAATTCTATAAAGTTTGAACTTGGGATGTTTGTCAATTCAGATCTTCAATTGAAGATTGTAATCCCAAAACTCGCTTAGTTTATTTGGATATTTGTATGATTTATACATATTATACGCGATTTTTTTAGACTATATCATTATAATATTTTAAGCTTCTTTTCTTACCAAAACAACGCCAATACTTATCTAAAAGGCTGTGTTATTGTGCATGTCACTTGAAAACTCGCTCAGTCCGTAGACCGGTGAATAAAAAAAATAGTCCAGTACTTTCATAAAAAAATAGACTGAACGCGTTTTGAGATCACAATCTTCAGTTCTATTTATCTCTCAGTCTCTTTAGCCTATAAATTCATTTGGTAGTTTGTGAGGAAAAAAAGTTCGTAGTAGGCTTATGTTACGGAAGGGTACATTACAGTGCTGATTTTCAAGGAAAATGTAAGTGATGTGGAAAATTAATAAAATGGTGGAATGGGGACAGAAAAATTCTGAGACTACCTGCAACAGTAACATTTAATTCCACCATTTCTTTATGACTGAAATTCAGTCTCAAGCTTGAAAAGCCGGCGCAGCCATAAACGAAACAATATATTTAAAATTAATTTGAACTATTTACTTTAGAAATATTACCGTTTGAATAGTGGCATTAATTAACTTAAAGTAAATTACACAATGTTTAAAGCTACAACTAATAAAAATTCGAATAATAATATTTTCATTTCGCGGTCTAACAAATCAAAAGCTAACCATTCCTCAGCTCTTTTTTACTTTGGTACCCAATCCATTATCCTGCTCGTGATAACAACAGAGTTTTGACTTCTTACACCCAATCTCATACTGTGTACTTAGTTTAATGTTTCATTTGTGAGAGATCTCTAGGTTCTCAGTAGAATTACTGCACAGACAATAACCGTCTGAGTCGAGAAGTTGATTGGCAGAATATCTCTCCACAAAGCAGCGAACGCGGCGAGGTGAGAGATAGCTGGTAGGTATTTTGCCTGGAAACCTCTGAACTAGAAGCATGTCACTGTACGTTCCATAGTTTATACAGCGTGAATTGTAATTCATCGTATTCCTGTAAAGAAGTGATAATGGAGAAAAAAAAACATTTAACCCACCAACGGTATGTCCACAAGTTATTAATTTTTGCAGATATGCCAGTGTAAAACAACAATAACTACGATTGATTATCAAGTATATGTCTAATTTTATTGTGATTATTGGACCTATTATTCCGAAGGAGGATGGCGAACAGTAGCGCTATCTACAAGAAAACTACTACTCTAACCCACAACTTTGCGCATCCCGCAGGCAACCTCGCTGGTCCCTAGACCAGTCCTCTCCGAGCGCAGCAAGCTATTGTTCAGGGAATGCTATAGAACAGGGGTCGTCAGCACAGAGCACGCTGGGGCTAGCCTCTCTTACCCGCGGAAAACGCAGTGCACCATAGTGCTCTCGTAGCTGCAAGCGGGTATGCTCTCTATCTCTCCCTGTTGCACGACAGTGCACACGGGACGGCACCGCGTACCCGTTGCACATTTCAGCGAGTGCAGGCGACCACTGCTATAGAATGCTGAAATGTACGGAAGAAATTATGTTGACAACTAACATGGTGAAACGGAAGAATCTCGACAAAAACCCCCAAGTGCAATTATGATCGCCACAATCTTCACTGAGATTTTTTAATGAAAAACTCCAGGTCTAACCGAGACTGGAACCTGGAATTTCCACAATAGTCTGTGTCTCAGATGAGTTTTAGAATCTCTTTGAGAGTGTCAGACGAGAGCTCACATGTTAGGAAAGTGTTTAAATTATGTATACTGTCTTTAAACGTCGTTTCGATAACTCATCTACATGTTTTTGCCTCTCTTTGGACCAATACTAGACTCTCTAACATGGTGGTCCTCCCTGATCATGAAATCAGCACGATGCAAAGTCACCACGGAGACGTCACAGGACACAGCTTTCGCTGGGAATCGAACCATGGACAGTTTGTTGAAAAATGCACTCGCTATTCACTAAGCCATACTAACTAACTTCTACATACATAACATGGAAATAAATAATACGGATAAAAGGAACTTTATCATACATGTATCCTGATCCAATATGGTAATAGTATCGATTGAGACGTTCCCTGGGACAAGAACTTAGCTACAAAATCTTGAATTTGTGATACAGAGCATTAAATATTTTATATCTGGAACAGCAGCATTGCACAATACGGCATTATAATGTTTGCTGTAACGAAATAATATTTTGTCGAAAGAGAAATGTGTTATTAAGGACTCAATGCCCTGAAAACGGAAAAAGATCTAACGTACGCTAAGTTTTTATACCAGGGAACGCCTCAATTATATTTCAATTTAATGACACTTTCAAGTGAAGAGGTTTACCAGCATCAAAATTGAACTTGAGCGAAAAATGTACAACAAATTTGACTTCAAGTTCTGTAACACGGACAGGATTCTCTTACGTTTAGTAAATTAAGGGGTTAGGTACAGCTTACAGCATTAAAAGTTTGGAAATATTCAGCATTTCTTTCCTCAATTACTGTATCTTGTACAATAATGAAAATTAGTATGTGTAAAACACTGTCCTTCTGCTAGCCTATATGAAAAAAAATATTTTTACGATTAAAAAAATACTTATATATATATTTTTTAATTCAGTTCACTGTGCAGTAACGAAGCGTTTCCCACATAACTAAAATACTAACCAACATTCTGTGACGAAATTTCTTGTGTGCATTAATGCATGTCATATCTACAATATGACACAAGATCACTTTCTTTGTTAGATTGTCTGATAAAAAATAAATTCATTTTACAAAATGGTCAAATATCAGTATTTTCTTCTAACACAAAATAAAAAAAAAATATTAAGAAATGTAGTTGAAAGATATTGTAAACATGAGTTTCAGCAATAAAATAAACGAGAGAGAACATCAAAATGTTAACAAGTTTATGAATTATGAGGGAAATGCTTCACCACTGCACATTTTGAGTTTTGAAAAAAAAATATAGGTATACAAATAATGTTTTAAATCGTAAAAATATGTTTTTCATATAGCAGAATGACAGTGTTTTGCCTATACCAATTTTCATTATTCTACAAGATAAAATAATAGAGGGAAAAAATGTTGAATATTTCCAAAAATTTTACTGCTGTAAGCTCTACCTAACCCCTTAAGAAACAGTACCCGGAATATTTAGTCCCTTCCTGGAAAAAGCCATAATAAAGATTTCGTTCCCTTTTGAAACCCGTTAGTCCCAACCTCGTGATCAATGCCTAGCAAGGTAACCCATAGACAACCGCGAACTATTAATAAAATATTCTGAATTGTATGGGGTTGGGTATTAAAACCCTTGGGAAATGTTCGACTCCTGGAAATTTAAATGGAACTAGACCAGCCAAGTAGACTCGACTCTGAGTTATTTGTGAATTCCCTAAATAGAGGCACACAATAAGCCAAATTACTAGATCTTAACACTTGAGATCACTTTTATAACATGCTAAATTAGGAACCGTAAAGAAAATGCTAATATTTAAAATTATTAACATTCTATTCAGACTGTGCGACTCATTTTCTTGACGTCTATACGCATATGCATTCGAAGTTTGGCACTGCTCATGCACAAATGCCCTCGCTGCTTGTACATCGCTTTACCTAGACACTCAAAGCGTTACTCGTAGCTCATGAATTATGAAAGTCGGTTCATTTTAATGAATAATGCAACACATTTGCAACTCATATTTAAGAAGTTAAGCGCGAAAATTAAATTCAGATTCTGTAAATTACGTGAAAGTTTTCCAGAAATAATCATTTGCATGAAATACGACTAGCTAAATCATAACGGAAGCAGAAATATTCACTTATATCTACAAACTAATATCATCTAAGAGTAATTAAATCGATAGAAGAACATTAATTGCTCGACGCTTATACAGATCTACAAATGACTGCCACGACTGACACATCTTCTGAATATACTCTTTAGAAGTTTCGCAACAATTAAGTTCGAAGAAATATTACCGTTTATTATTCATTTAGCTCGTGAAATGGGCAGACAGAATAAGAAATGAAGCTGTGTTGGAAAGAGTGGGTGAAGAAAGAATGATGCTGAAACTAATCAGGAAGAGGAAAAGGAATTGGCTTAGTCACTGGCTGAGAAGAAACTGCCTACTAAAGGATGCACTGGAAGGAATGGTGAACGGGAAAAGAGTTCGGGGCAGAAAAAGAAATCAAATGATTGACGACATTAAGATATATGGATCATATGCGGAGACTAAGAGGAAGGCAGGAAATAGGACAGATTAAAGAAAACTGAGTTTCCAGTGAAAAACCTGCCCTTGAACAGAACAATTCACTCTTTTTCTTACCTTGTGTAACAAAAAAGTAAAAACAATACAAATATTTTTCGTATCACAAAAAAGGTGCAATTTTATAGAATATAGGCCATGTACATTCATTCCTTCCTTTTAAATGACGCAAAGAAATATTTACTGTATATGCAGACAAACTGTCGATACTTCGATGGGAACTAACACAAAAAAATGTTATGTTTTATTTAACGACGCTCGCAACTACAGAGGTTATACAGCGTTTGTGTCCTGCAGTTGGTCAAGTATGCCCTGTGAACTAAAATGTGACAATGCTTATACTGTACGGCGAATATGTCTCGCTTCCCTCATAAAGGCGATGACATTCATAAAACATAAATTAGTTTTCACTAGAGGTATCGTTGTGCTGATGTGCTCTGATTGGCCGGTTCAAGGTTATTCCAGCCTTACTGTTCACTCTAGCCCAGCGTCGAGCATGAGAACGGCTCCGTTAGCTGGCCAGAGCTGCTCTCGCTCCTCAAAGCACTTCAAATCCTAGCAGGAGCAGAACGCTCACGCAGTGGCGGACTCACATTACAGCTACCTTCCCTGCATTAATATAACAAGAGCCAGGGTCGTTCTATTCATTCAGTCCGTCAGTACATAATAGTTTATATGAATGCTACATCTCTCTATTGTACAGTACAGACTTCATAACACACTTATTAATTTAATGAAATAAACTTCACTCTATGCGCACACACGAGCGCATACATACACTCACACACAAATCATTAGGCTTATTCACGCAAACTATATGCACAGTGCTTTAACAATTGCATAATGGTATTAATAATATAAACCTATGTAATAAAGGATTACAATCAGAAATACATAAAGAAAATTAATAATAAACACTCTCTTACACTTTTCTTTTGCATGAATAAACTAATGTAACAAAATCGTACTTCTGTCAATCTAAAAGCAATAAATATTTTCTATTGAAACAAAACTATTCGAAACTCGATAAACAAAATAACTAGAGTACCGGTATATGGTTGTTTTCCGAGACTTATGAGGTCGTTTGATTTGCAGAAGCCGTTCAATGTTTGGAACAAATGAATTAATCATGTTCTAACCTCAAAATATAATTTAGGTTTTTGTCTGGCATACAGCTTATCGTAACGGTCAGCGCGTCTGGCCGCGAAACCAGGTGGCCCGGGTTCGAATCCTGGTTGGGGCAAGTTACCTGGGGTTTTTCCCTCAACCCAATGCTAGCAAATGCTGGGTAACTTTCGGTGCTGGACCCCGGACTCATTTCACCGGCATTATCACCATTTCATTCAGACGCTAAATAACCTAGATGCTAATACAGCGTCGTAAAATAACCCAATAAAATAAAAATAAATACAGCTTATCAGGCGGGTGCACCTTCAAAGATCGCCATCCTACTGCGGAGTCAACCACAGCTCTGACGGTGATGTATAGAATGCATGTGTCACAGAGCTCTGGAGAATTGCTCTTTAAAGTAAACAGAGCTCAAATCTCAGAATCACGTAACGTGCCCAGCCCTGCCTAGCCTGTAACGTTTATTGTATTGAACATAAATGAAAATGTATACAACTGTTGTGTCTATATAATGAATGGTATAATTATTAAAACTTTTACTTTCTCATTACACAAAGCAATGCAATTACAGCAGTCCCGTACAGAATCATGTTAATTGGCAAAGAGCAACGTTAGTGGCAGCGAGCGCATCCCAATGGCAGATAATTATGACGTTATGACCTTGTTTGCGGGTTCATACATAGTCAGTAGTGGACTTGGAACATAACATTAGAAATTATACCTTACAACGAAGTCTCAGCCAAGTAAAAGCAGTACTAAACAAAGGTCTTCAATTTTATCATTCAAAGATGAATCGGAAGATTTCTTATTCATAGAAGTGGATGGTGTTGCAAAATGTTTAGTGCGTCATAAGACTCTTCTTGACGATCTTGATAATGAATATAATGATCTACCTTATCACTGTGAAGTACTTAGAACAGCAGTTTGCAAAGCCAAGATATTAACATAATAGCCAGAGATAAAATCAGCGGATACTTAAGTAAACTTGACTTCTAATCCACATCACTTGACAAATAGAAATTTGATTCATTAAAGAATTGATGGAAATTTAGCTACGTGCCGTATGTTATGGCAAGTACAGTTTCTTTTCGCGGACATGCAATTAAATTTGTACAATTTTAAACAAAAATTTGTTAGCATTTTCCGGAAGAAACTCAAAAGAATGCCGTTATCGTCCTGATACTCTATATCTCGGTCTGATTTTAAAGAGTAATTCACGTCATAAGACAATGTGTGATTAAACAAGAATCAGTGATCTGATTCTTCTAGTAGACTGTACGAAACCTGCACAGACATCTACTTGATAATGCAAACAAAATGACATCAATTTTGTGAACTGTTATAACTGGGTTCATATGTTAGAAACATATATTTATATTGTATTTAGAAACATAAACGTAAAATAAAAAAAAAATGCTTTCAGAAGTTATACCCTAAAGTGAAGAATAATTGAATAGCCGCCCAGAACAAGGTTGTAACCAGTAAATACGAAATTCTTCAAAAATGGGGATAAACACGTTATACTCTATATACTTTTAATTTTTTAGCTTAAGGTTGACAAGCAGACATGTGTGCTGATTTTAATATGTGTACAAACATTACACACAGCGCATCATTAACAACCATTATTCACGGAAAAGCCAGCTTATGAGAAATGAGGGTTACAACCTTGTTATGGACGGCTATTCAATTAATACCATAAATATGCCTTTTTTAAAGTAGTTTCTAAAATCTGAACTGTGTGTTCAAGACACACAGACTAATATTTTCCATTTCTAAGGATATTTCTTGCTTCCTTTTTGATTGCAGTCATAGACGAGAAACTTGTTTTTCATAAATGCGCTATTCAATCGAAAAAAGTAAATATTACAAGTGATTACTACTGTTATGATTGGTATGTATATGTTACTTCTAGCAGTGTGGAAGAGAACGTCTCATGGCTCTAACTCTGCCAAAATAATTAGATAAACAAATAAATACATAAATAAGTGCATGAGTGAATGAATAAATGAAAAAGTAAAAGAATAATACATGACTAAATAAATAATAAGTAAATCAAATTATTACATTAAATAGATGAGGTCCACATTTGTTGAGTAACGCTTAGCGCGTCTAGCCGCGAAACCAGGTGGCCCGGGTTCGATTCCCGATCGGGGCATGTTACCTGATTGAGGTTTTTTCCGGGGTTTTCCCTCAACCCAACATGAGCAAATGTTGGGTAACTTTCGGTGTTGGACCCCGGACTCATTTCATCAACATTATCACCTTCATCTCATTCAGACGCTAAATAACCTAAGCTGTTGATAAAGAGTCGTAAAATAAGATACTAAAATAAATAAAATAAATAGAGGATCGCAACAGTATGGATAATACTTTAATAAAATTACCCCTAACAGAAATGTATACATCAAGTTCAAATAGATTATTCTTACGTTCTGTGTTGTCAGTGCTGCCTTGAGTTGATCTAATTGTACGGCACGTTGTTCACCTTTGATTTCAGCATAGTTCTTATTGAGATAAAACGTATAATGTCTTTTAAGATTGAATCGTTTTAAGTGTTTCAGAGTTTTCGAAAAATACAAATCCCAGTAAAATCGAAAACGGTGGAGATTGCTATAAGCTCTATGCCCATAGCATTGCAGATAATTTTCGTAGGGAGTGTTTTAGTATCTATTTGCAGTAAGTGGCTAAAATTTCAATTCAATATGTGCTATAAGAAAATTATAATTTTACTCATAACCATTGGAGACCATAAACTTCTATTGCACCGCTACCTACAAGACGAATAATCGAAATATGGAAACCTATTTTCCAATTCTCTTTTGATTATTAGACTAACCTTTCTTGCTGAAATATATATATTAGATTGAGGATCAGAATTTTATTACCAATGAGTCAGCTTTAAGACTGAGTTACCGTAATTCTATGCAGATGGCTAAGACTAAAATAGTTAAAAAATTTATTTATTTATTTATTTATTTATTTACTTATTTATATATATTTGTTTATTTATTTATTCATTTATTTATTTTATTGCTAGTAAATTTCAAATGAATACAAGGTAATACAATATAAATATAAACTTTCCCACTCCTGAATGAAGACTCGTGCTCAGGAGGGGATTCCATTACAAATACATTACTCATGTTTCAGAATAGAACGCTTGCGTAACAGAGTTCACAACGTGTCTGATAGAGCCTATACGCCACTGATGCTGCATCCAGCCCGTTCATTGCGCGGCCGACCTTCGCTGCTCTCGTTTCGTCAGGAGTAAGAGTACGATCGTACGGGCAAAGCCTGCAGGGTCAGGTCTACAGTATCATAGTAAGGTACTGTAAAGGAACATATTAAGTTTGTATGTCTGTCTATCTGTACGAGTATGTAGCTACAGTGATTTCTCAAACATTGCGGCGATTTTATGTACATTATTATCCATTTTACGCTTAAATTAAATCCGAAATGAAACATACTGTATGAAATAAACAACAATAATTTTAATAGACGAGATCAGAGTTACTATTAGAAACAAATAGGACAACTGAAGGACTCCCTGCAAAAACGAGGTAGCTCCACTTTCACAAAGTTATGGAAAACTACAAAAACATTCTAAAAATTTCAAATTTTAACTGAGCTTTCATTTTTCAGAGTATTTCCCTTAAAGAACGCAGAACTTTACACTCTTTGTCTTTACTCTTTCGAATTCTGCACACCTCAACACCAAATTACCTTTCGTCTCGTTTCTCTTATCTATACTCTAACCACGACGTAAATACCAGATCACTTATCTGTGGCACGCTAAATATACCTCTTCATAGAACATCTTGTTATTCCTCATCTTTTACAATATCCACCTCGCGTCAATGGAATTCCTTGTCACAAAGTATTAGGGGCTGCAAGACAACAAACACCTTTAAGAACAGCTTAAAAGATAACCTTATAAGCATTTCACTCCAATCATACTGATTTAAAATATTACTGACTACACTGTTGCTTTTTTTCTTTAGACATCATCCTGATTGTGCTGCATTTTCAAAATTGTCTCATAATAATCTCTTTCTATTATCTAATATAATTTGAAATATATTAACATTCTATGTATTTTAGTTTAATTCTGCTACCCAGTTTATTTCAGTGTTTAATTAATAGTTCATAGTATTTTGTTGTTTAATTCGTAAATAACTCTTGTATACATGTAACTCTCATCTAAATCAAATTGTTGAATTCTTTGTAAGTTCATGCATATGTATATACACTTTTTGCTGGTTGTGTGGAAGAGAAGGCCTTACGGCCTTAACTCTGCCAGCTAAAATAAATCATTATTATTATTATTATTATTATTATTATTATTATTATTATTATTATTATTATAAGTTTCATTTTATCACTCAATTATTATAATCAGCAATTTAGGAGGTTTGAAATATAAACAAATAATGAAGCTAACCTCTTTTTGCAATAAAACTGTATATAATTAGCCAGGTTTTGCATGGAATACACAATTTGAACCGTAAGTGGCTAATGTCATTAATTTCAGAGAGTTAGCCTTTCAGATTTTTAAACAAAAATTTTTAATAGAAATTTGCTCATTTTTGCTTCCTTTTCGAGAAAAATATTGTTTTATATTAAATACTTCATGGCGTGTTTTGGGAAAACCATTAATTTAATCCCCAATAAGCTAGGTCATTTTGAGAGAGAGCAGTGTATTATGATAAATTATTGAAAGAATTTTAGTTTTGTCCTTTAAATGTGCAGAAATCTGATCAAGACCATCCGGAAAGACCTTTCATTCTATCAAGTGATCATATCTTTTTCTAATATTATCATTTAATTATGATGTTACCGTAAAAAGTTACGTCCGAGAAATTAATTACCTGCAGTTATATGCCTCCAATGAAAAAAATGAAGAAGAAATTATTTACACAAAACTTACTTTGGAAAAATTATGTAATCTCACTGCTTGGAAGTTGGAGTCTCTCCCATTAATAAATAAAGACGTACTAATCATAATAGCTGCAGCTGAAGAATTGATTATTGTAATGTAAGTAATTCTTCATTAACAATTCATTTCATGGCGATTAGAAGGATAATATCGAAGTTATTACTTCTATGATCAATATAGTATAATTAAATTTAAGTTTAAACCGTACGTAGGCGCAGCAGTCCGTGAAGTACCAGCTGGCTACTGACCTCACGTCCACATGCTTCAGCAGAGGTGAGCGATTATCCAACCAGAACAGCTGTATCGTGTGATTAGCATTATGATCCCCTGCCGCTGTAATTGGTTTTCGAGGAAGTATTCCGCTATTTAGCGTTGTTCCCGAGATTTATCACAATACTGGGTGAAGACCGGTGCTATATACTGGCAGAAACTTCATGAGAAAATTCCATCTCCATAAGGCCTCTTAATCAGAGCTCATTCTGTAACGTGAGTTCAGGCATGATACCTTAAACCACAACGCTACGGCGATAGATTTACATTGTACCTTGTAACAAATTTTATTTATAAACTTTTTATTTTTCATGTAAATACAGTTATATGCCTCACCTTTGGGAGTTGGAGTCCCATTAAACAATAAGCAACTAAAGTATTATTAACGATAACAGCTGAAAATGTGTTATTAATTAATGATATGGTGTAAAGAATTATACATATATTTATTTTATGGCAAATAGAAATGATAATGTTAATATTATTTTTATAAAACATTACATTATAACACTATACAATAGGAAGAAAAATAATACTTTATTGTAATTTTTCAATAAAATATTTTTTTTTTGTATTTGTTAGTATTCTGTTCTATAACTTTTTGTTAAATTTTCACTGCTTGTATAATTTGTGACCTGGTAGAATGTAAGAGAAGGCCCTTTACTTTAACTCTGCCAGTATAAATAAAGAATTATTATTATTATCATTATTATTATTATTATTATTATTATTATTATTATTATTATTATTATTATTATTATTATTATGTCTCTTTCTGTACATTTCTGAATCTCTATTTTCTTGACTTCTACTGCAGAACTGAATATTTGTATAGTATATTTCGTATGTTATGTAAATGTTAAATCTCTATGTACTGTTATTTCTTTCCTTTGATCGTTTATTAAAGGAAATAATATATTTAAAAGTGTAAGATAGATTATGAAAAATATTACTTAAAAGGTAACTGCTAATGAGCTCGTGTCGAAACTCCTCTTAAACTGCGCACAAAGATTTCCATATTAGCCTAGATACGAAAATATAAAAATTGCTCGTAAATTTAAGACTGTGAAAACTTACTTTAATATTGTGTATTAAGAAATAACTGCGTGTACTCGGAGAGAATATTTTAGATGTCATGAAACTAAATCCTACAATGTTAATCGTATCCGATATGACTCTATGCACTCAACTCCCACGGAGCTGAGTGATTACTAGCTGCTCACGACCGAGAGCTACTCAGGCTTAATTCTGCGTATTCACGAAGCTAGGCTGCCACGCTCGGGAGCCTCGCTTGTTATTTGCCTCGCGGTTTTTTCTTTTGGTAGAGAGGTAAGAACACAAAGCAGAGTGAGCCTTCATTTAGTGCGCGACAATTGATACAGTTAATATCGCGTAGCGCAGTTGCATCTTTACCAAGAATAGTCCACACGGAGCAAGTTAATCAATGCCAGGCACATTTGATCGCATCCAAAAGCCAACTAGAATTGCCTCACGAGTGTGGCAGCCTCGCACCCTTCAGAGGCCGCCACGTACTATTGCGAGGCAAGGTATCCACTGAGAGAAGCAGCCTCGCTTCGTGGTTACGCGGATTTACAGTTACTATAAACAACCTTTTTTGTATTCATCTGCAGTGGAGATTTAACAATGTACGCCGTTTGAGGAGCGACTTGGACATAAACTCATTAGTTTATTAACAGTTTTATTGTTATACATAATGATTTGACGTTTCGATTATATCATTCGATTGTTTTCTTTCTGAAGTACAGGGTCCTATTAAACTCAGTGCCATGTCGTTGCATTTTCTACGAAATAAATCCTAATTAGTTGTGTTAATTCTAATACAAGATTGCAAATACATAACAAACATAGTCCGCCGTTGTTGTTATGCGGATAGCGCGTGTGTTTTCAAAGTGAACTGTCGGAGGTTCGATTATCGGCGTGGGAAATGGCAGGAATTTATCTTTCATCCACTTCACTGAATGTTTGTCCGTGTCTTGGGATTGTCCTTTAATGTCTCTGTAGTTGCCCTGCAGTATGCCCATTCCGTGAAAATGAAGGCCCGCATTTTGGTCAGATGTCTAGTGTGTGACCAGTTAAATCTCTCTTCCTTTCCCGTAGTAGTGTGTAAGTCGGATAAAAGGGGAGTTTAAGGAAAGTAAGAAAGTAATAAAGATGTATTGTGTATGTAAGTATGTATCTAATTATGTGTACTTAGCACCTTATTGTTATTTATTTACTTATTTACTTACTTACTTTTATTTATTTATTTATTTATTTATTTATTTATTTTTGTTTCTTAGCTTGAAAAGAAAAACTAAAGAATAACACTGATTGCACGATGAAAATAAAATGTAAAATGGCACGGAATTCCATATATGATAAATTGATAGGTAATCTTTTCATAGTCCTGGCATATAGGCTATGCTGTCAATTGAATTTCCACTTAATTACTTTACTGTTTGACTGTTTGTCTGACTACGAGTAACTACATTTTACATATCATTGTTCGTCAAAAACCTATAAAAATTGTACGTTCAGTGGAAGAAACGTTAGGTCATTGATAAGTTTGAATGACAGGGAGTTATTGATAAAACTGCTAATAAGTCAGGAGTGCTAAATTCGTAATATCAAATATCGATCTCAATGTATCTGCCTCGCCTTTGCTCCGATTTAGTCCCGCCAATTCGAGATTCCTCTCTGAACTTATGTGCGTTATTAATGAGAATGTTTATATGTGAATGATCGTCCTGGCTATGTGCATGCCGATATCATAGTTCACCACTTGCGTAGAATATGTACGAGTATGTAATAAACCAAATGTTACAAATTGATACAGTAGGTTTTTCTTGTTTCATATGTTCAATATGAAGATGAAAGAAAAACAAGACGACTAATAGGCTTTCATAGTGTAGTGCGAGGAGGGATAGTTCATATTACGAATATTTCACATTGGAAAGCAATTAAACTCCATCAGACAAACTATTACGATGGAAAGGCTAGGTTAGGTAAAATAACTTTTTATGCAATTCCAAATTATGTTCCTTGAAGTACCACCTATGATAATAAAAAATATAATAATAATTGTCGTAGCTCAATCGGTAGACGCATTTCCCCAACTGGAAGGCTAAAATCAGGTAATCTTGTAGGGAATCCTCGGTCTCGTCTCAGCAAATACCCAAAACCATTGACTCTAAAGAACTAAGTTCATATAACGTCATTAAAGAACAGTCTAAAAAGACATCCTTGTATTATCGCCCAAAAGCAAGTAGGCCCTATACATTCAATTGAAATTAACAGTGTTACAAATAATATGAGGTAATTAAGACCACTATTAAATCAGAGAAAAAGATGTGACTTAGACCAAGTTAGGCCTATGTGACAATAATAACAATGACAATTTCAGACATGAAATATACTGGTGTTTGCAGTGCTCCCAAGATATTTTGGGGCAGATTGAATACACAGCGTTTAGAGTTTATAAAATACCTTTGGGTTCATAAGCATTTTATTAGCGGTCATGTCCTCTTTGCAATATACCAAAAATAATTTATTTACATATTTGCTAACTTATATAAATTAGAAAGTATATCTAAACACAGTAAAGGCTCATTCACAATGAAAATTAAACATAACGTAAACGTTAGCTTAAGAACATAAACATTACGGTAAAATCAAGAAGTCATACCATCATTCACGATGGGACATAAACATAACAGCAAACATACTTGGTAACCATGGAAACATAACAACGACGCCATTTCCTCATATTCTGTCGTATACTTCAGCGCTCCACGATTGTGTTCTGTTTGCAAATCACGTAAGCATAAGCATGAAAGTTTGGAGTTTGCAAACTTTCATGTTAACGTCTTACGGTAATGTTTATGTCAATGCTTATGTGAATCATTGTGAATGATCCCATTTGGTAGTCTGGGCGCAAATTTCTGTGTTTATGTTACGGTTATGTTTAATTTTTATTGTGAATGGGCCTTAATTTAACATTGCTTCAAATACACACTCTTTATAATGCTTATGAATTAGATATACAGTATATTATTTTATTTGTATTTCCAATAACTGAATGAATGGAATAGATTACTTTTGTGCGAGATCGTGCGTATTTCCTTGGTTTCCGCACAAAACCAATCCGCGGAAAATGTAAAATTCCACATTCAGTATTCCCAACCTAACACACATAACAATTTCCCTCTTCTTACCGCTTAAGTGACATATTGATTTTACTGCTTTAGGCTTTTAACATATTAGTTTTAGGGATGTTCAATATAGTAATATTTATAAATTGGAAACTTACCACTGCAATTTCACCTAAATTGCACTGTTAATTATTGTTTTTAAATATTTGCAAAAATTAAGTATACTCTACAACTCCACTAAAGTTACTGCATTCGTGATGCAAGTAACATTAAGGAAGCCGTGAAAAAATCAACAAGATTCCAGATGCCGATGTTATTACTGCAATATGTTATATAAAAATATTGTTAAAATATTAAAATGAAAAATAAATCATTACATAACCTTATCGTTTGTTTTAAGTTCGCATTTATAGACTGGGAAAAAAAGACAGACGTTATATCACTGCCTCCTGGAGTATAGTAAACACAGAAAACATTTTAAAGCAACAATGTTGAATACAGATATTTTTGTTTTGCAAATTTGCCGTCATTGAACAGAAACCAAGATGGAGATTTCATTGCAACTAATTAGAAATTCCTCTTTCAGATATGTAATAAACGATCTTCGCACCAAATAATGTACGATACACGAGCGGTATGTTTTCTTTCAATTCTCGGAAATTAAAAAAGCACAACTACGTTTCCCTTTTTCAAACTTTTCCTCGAACATGAAAACTTCAACATACCGCTCTTGTAACGCATATTACTATTGTTGCTCTTTATAAGTCAGAATAAGTTAAGGTAATCATAACTGCACTAAAATCACTGGTATTTTAACTAAAAATGCCACAATCATATACAAATAAAACAAATTATTAATATAAAAATCACTTACCAATATATATTACAAAAAGTGGGAAGTCCTCTAAGAAAACGTCTATACACCCAATGGTATTTTCTAAATTTCGAACGCTCTGTCACTGCATATATACTGTATTTCCAATTCATTGATTCTCGAGCCGAAAGACCTTCCATTATACATGCAAATTAAATCAGAACTTTTGAGAGTTTTACATCTACCTCCCATGATTATATTTAAAAAATCCTTTCAATCTCACCTGCAAATAAAAAAATCCACTTAGGAAGGATTTTTTTTCCAAGCACATTATCAGGCAGCAAGACCAACAAAATATTCGAATTCCTGGTATAAACTACAGCCTTACATCAGGATGATGTTTGTAAATGGATGTGAAATATCTGTATTCCACTATAACTTCTGTATCACCGCAGAACCGATGATGATCATGAAGATGACTTTTTTGTAGACGTATTAGGAATATCTAGAAAGGTTTAATTTAAAGTAAAATGGAACTCAGGATAGCAGTCTTCAAGCGAAAGTATCACAGTGAAGATAAGAACAGTATAGTGGTAATAATTACGGCAAATACTACCTCGAACTTCATGTTGTAGTATGAGAAATTATATCTGTGGCCGGGAGGAAAAGGTCTTAAGTCAATTTTTTTATAAAAACGAGATTTTTATATATTCTCAAAGCGGAAACAATTCTTTACAATCTGGTAAAACGGTTAAAGTCAAATAAGACTCCTGACTGGATTTATAGAGCATTACCAAATGTCCTAAGTACTTTTTGAATCTAGCACACACAGAATAAAGGACTTAATAATGTTTAATACTTTATTCCTTACAAACCATCACATGTTTACTTTCCATGCTTCCCTATTAAAAAGATCTAACTTGTATTTTAGCCAATTTATGACATACTGATGCCCTTTCCTTTTAAAACTTTAAGCACCTGGGTAAACAGTCCTATAATTGCTTAAGATCCATTTTGGATTCCTAATAATTTACACTTATCATTTATTTTGACATGAAAAAGGTCTTATGTCTAAATAGTTCCTTCTACTCAGTTTGGGTTCTAGTCTTGAAAGGGCTTAAGTGCGGCTATCTTTGGAAATAATCAAGAAAATGGTTAAATTAGCAACATTACCTATTTTAGAAGAAATATAAACTAATAATATCCAGGAAAAACCTCTTAATTAAAAATGACTCTTTAATTGGTACCAATTTCAACCTTTCTACTGCTCTCCTGAAAAGTATAAAATTTTTACTTAAGACCTTTTTCCTCCTGGCCACAGATGTTCTGCTGTACTAAACGAGTTTTAAACAAACAAACACACTTTCCGCGTAAGTTTTCATTCATGTCTAATGAATTATAATTCCAATGGCAATTTTTGGTTAGTATAGGTAATACCCCAAGTGCTATTCTATGGGATGAACAGTACGAGTGATATTTGTTGAGACTATTTCATTAATACAATAATGCACTATATCCTAACATTAATAAGCTAGGAAAATAAAAAAATACGAAATATGTTTAAAACAAAAATTAAGTAGAATAACAAACCCACGATCTCTCTTAAATCCATTTCCTTTTCAATGCAACTCGATCACAGGCGAACTTACATGCTTCGAATTTGTCCTTGTGACGTCACACAATGCCAGAAGGAAACAATAGAATGGAATGGAATTTCACGAGGGTGAACTACGACCCAGCACTGCGACCTTTCAAGATCTACAGCGCTAACCCTCAAGCTAGGCGCATTCCCAAACCCACACCAACTGACTATACAGTACTAATGTTCGCTGGATACCCGGGTTTCGAGCAGAACCCCTCATTCGTCCCTAGGCCAGCCTCCTCAGTGCGTCGGCAGCCGGCGTTCGGGGAATGCTATGGAATAATGAGATGGAGAAATGTTGACGGAATTATGTAGTTGCCTAATATCGGAAAACGGGAGAACTACGAGAAGAACCTCAAATATAACCTTGTCCGCCACAAAATTCACTATGCATTTTTCAATGAAATAATCTCAGTCCCGACCGGTACTCGAACCCGTAACGCCTTGGTGGAGGTGTGACTACACAGCCAACGTAAGGGCAAGGAAACAGATTAATAACCTAGCTCACTATTTTGTCGTTATCCAAGAGTCGAAATGACAGTTTTAGAAGTTGTTATACTAATAAATTATTGAATTAAAATTATTTAGATGTCAGACAGTCCATAGCAGCTAACAATGCTATTAATTTGTCACTGCAGCACAACTTGAGACCTCGCCTGCTACTGACCTAAGAAAGAAAATTGAATATTTCATATGTATTGCATAACAATAATATGTTCAAATTATTTCCTCAATATAAGTAAGCTATTGAAACAACTTCAGGAAGATCGTTTATATATTAAGAACAAATCATTTAAACCAGTCTTATATAAGCAAAAAATCATTTAAATACACAAGGCATTGCGCTTTTATAGTTAATTATACTGGGTGAACAGTATAGAGCAGAACAGGTTTCACGGGCGGCCAGCTATGCGCGCGGATGTGAGGGAATCAAGGCCGCGCGAGGCCGTGAAACCTGTTCTGCTCTATACTGTTCACCCAGTATTTTCTGCATCTTCTCCCGGTCGGTCAGTCCATGTTCTTTTTTGTAAATCAGTGCAATTTGATGCGTGTTATGGCTGTGATGTGGCTATTGCTTATTATTGGTTCCACAATAAAGCAACAGACCTTTGCGGTAAGATAATTGCAACCATCAATTAATGAACTTCGGTCACCATCATCTTGCTCCAAGGGGCTAAATTAGTATATAATAATTTTGTGTTGTTCTACTGAGCTCTAATTGGTTGAAATTCAATGGATTCTTACACACCACTGGTGAATAACTGCACGAGTGAAATAGTCTATAGCATGGGTGTCCAAATGCCCTTTAGAATCACGAGATATTGCACATCAAGCATGCTCTGCTAAGGTCAATAACTTTCCATGTAAAATATCAGAAACGACCTTAAAGAATATGGGCTGCGGGTTGCTTACGCCAGGGGTTATCTCGTATGAGTTACAATTTGGACATCTATGGCTCTATAGTAATGTTACAAGAGGTCTGAGATTTGCCAATAAATTAACTCGCTTCGCTCGTGGATTTATTTGGGAAATTTCAGACCTCGAGTGACATTTATTAGGACTATTTCGTTAATAAAATAAAAATGTAAATAATATATCCCTAAAATTCGCTCACAAAATGTTAATAACTGTATACTCGTATTTATGAATACTTAACCTATTCAGATATTGTGAAGTCGAAGTAGATGAATAACGATTACTGCAATAAAGAAATTGAATGTTATTCGGTAATGCCAAATGAGAAAAGCGAAATACAGCTTTAAAATGTTAATTACATGTACTGCATTTTTCTCTTGTTATTATAACAGAAATAGGTTTTCATTATCTGCTAAAATCATAATTTAATTTGAACACTTTATAGTACAATCACAAATAACCTGACTAATACATTAATTAAATGAACATTTGTTATGAAGAAGTGTCATTTGTTTTAGATACAATGGACGTGGAATTAGAAGATGAAAGAAGTAGGACTTCGCACTTTATTTAGTACAATGGATTCATGCTCATCGATTTACGTGGAAATAGTTGGGGACACTGACTAAACAAAAGAACGACCATGCAATAAATTGATAGTGATAAATCGAGCTGCAGAAATTATCGCAATGTATGACTGTGATTGGTTGGAATTCAAAATTTCATTACACTTCATTGGCCGAAAATGGAATGACGTCATATAAACGAAATAGTCTATATAATCAACCAATTGAAAGCTGTATTAATAATACAGCATGTAATAATCAGGGATAAACTTTCAACGGATTTTTTGTTATACTAATATAATGTAGTATAGAAAGAAATAGTAGTAAGAGTAGTCCTACTGTAGTAGTAACAGTAGTATTGTTTTATTTAACTTCACTTTCAAGCGCAAGGCAGCGTTAATTCAACGTGGGCGGTAAATGGCAAGCAAATTTCACGCTGAGCCCTGTATCAGAAACAGAGTTTTTTCAAATGCCTTAAATCTACGACACGGAATCTACAACTTTATTTACCTTCCGGAGAAAGTTATGCTCAGGATTTGATCACCTATTAAAATGTATCGCCATCGGCCAGGTTTGAATCAGCGATCCTTCGACTCGACGGCCAACGTGGTAAACAGACACCACAGATTACGACTTACAGAAAGAAAATCTGGCCTGTAGTTAATAACGTCAGTTATTAACAATTAACAATGTCTACCCTTTGTTACTGCAGTACTTCGTCCACTTTACTCCAGCGAACCGATTGCTGGATACAAAAGAAGGTTTTATCATGGCTGTACTAGCACTACTTTATCCTCGAATTTAATAATCAATAAACCTATCGAAAGGAAATGCAGACAGTTTCAAGGTGCAATGTGTGTCAAATGAGTATATCAACCTATCACAGTTGAAGCGGCGAATTAATTACGCGATATCGTTGAATGACATTTTACATAACACGATTACTCAGCAAATAGGCTATCGTAGTAACTGCTTTAAATAAGTGTTCGTCAAACTGTCTACAATACATTCCTACAGATTCCTCATCTATGAATATGAATATTGACACTTTTCGTTATTCTCTACTTATTCCAGAACTATCCCACGAGATTGTAACAATGAAAAGTGCAGAGTATTTATGCTGTTAAAAGTAATGAGACCGTAGGTTTGTTTACATCTCAATTATCGAATAGAAAACAAAACACAGACTTATATATACCAAATATTCACAAATACACTCTCAGGGAATTTAGGAATACAGTGGAAGCTCTTAAGTTCGACAGAAAACAAGTTCGACATCCTATAGTTCGACTGCTTACGTAGGAGAATTAGATACGATCCTATACGGGCATTAAGAAATGGGTTTGCCATTTCAATGGGAATTGGTTCTGTGTCTTATAGTGATACTTTTGTTAAAGGAAAACAGAATATTTTATTGATTAGGACATCCATATTGATCGCTGATTTTAAATTAATGAACTCTTCTTTTTCTATTTCAGAATTGTGGTTTTTGTGAGACGGAACTGTCGAAACCCACTGTGTACTAGAAGCGCATACACAAGTCTCGAGGCGGGCAGGAAATGCATGTGCAGTACTGTATTCGTCGATGGATAACCAATAAGAATTTGGATTCATTTCTACTGCCACATCCATTACTCTTATTGGACTGAACTTTCAATTCTGTTTTGTCGAACTTAGGAGAGTCCACTGTATCTATTAAACATTGGTTTCCACAGATGAAATTTAGGTTCACTATTTCTAGTTTATATTAAAGCTATGGAACGGTGAAAACGACAAAGGAAAAACATTAAAAAAGGAAAGTTTGTTTTTAACTCTAAGAAATAAAATAATGTTTAAGTTTTCTAAATCTGTGCTTATTTTAGCCCTATGAAAATTTAAAGCCCGTCAGGATGAATTTAAAGGGGCCAGCGAGTGAGTGAAGTTACAGCTCTTTAATCTGACACTCAGCTGTCATTCTGACAGTTTTTGTTCTTCATTCTAACTGATTTTACTTTTCATTCAGTTCATATTTCGCGCTGTTACGTAGGAGTAAAATGTGTGTGGTAGATCTGTATAGGAAGGAAGATATCGATAGTAATTTATCATATACATGTTGTATTTTGATACTCGTTTTCACGATTTTCAAATTTTCAACATTTTGTAGCATGCTGTATTGAAGACAGTTCTTCTCCAATGTCAGTGAAATTTTTTAGAGAAGTACACAAAAACATGTGTAGTAAACTGACACATATGTTTTCTCCTGCTATTTTTTTATTTAGTAGGTTATTTTACGACGCTTTATCAACAGCTTAGGTTATTTAGCGTCTGAATGAGATGAAGGTGATAATGCCAGTGAAATGAACCGAAAGTTAACCAGCATTTTCTCATATTGGGTTGAGGGAAAACCCCGGAAAAAACCTCAACCAGGTAAATTGTCCCGACCGGGAATCGAACCCGGACCACCTGGTTTCGCGGCTAAACGCACTAACCGTTACTCCACAGGTGTGGACCTCCTGCTATTGAAAGTATCCAAATCACCATGTGTTTAGGTTGTGATAAGTTTTCAAAAATTAAAAAAATTAACAACTAAAAGGTAAGTATTTTTTTTTCTAAAAAAGTAATTGGAAAAACATGAAAAGCATATATCATATTTTACATACATCTATCAGGAATAAATTAAATATACATTTAAAGAAAAATTATGTAAACTCTCAAAATTGGGATAATTATAATTCAGTATTAAAATAATTATAAGTAAACTAATTGGAATATAACAGTGAAAATTTGTGTATTGCATGCCCACGTTATAAGAAATGTGTGGTAAAAGTTTCAGTTTAATTCGTGTAAAAATGTAGAAGTTAGAAATATCAGTAATAAAATTTATCCCATGTAGCCTTATTTGAAATGTTAACATATCAAGTAAACAGTATATAATTACTTCATAAACACTTCTAATACATTGTTAAAACATATTAGTGCAAATAAAATAGTATTTAATGTTGATAAAGCCAGTGTAATCAAATTTAATATACATAACAGTGTTCGCTTTCCTGCAATAATAGATTAAATGGAATTGATCTGAAAAAATTTATAAGCACATAATTTCTTGGTTTGAAATTATATAATCACTTGAATATGAAAATACTGATGAAATATATTACCCTAAATTGATCTCTACCTGTTCAGAAATAAAATGTTTCTATTCTATTGGTGATATGAACACCCTTAAAATATCATACTTTGTATAATGTATTCTTTAGAGCAATGTTTGTTAACATTTTGGGGCAACTCATCTATAGCTAAACATATTATTTTTGGTTTACAAAAGAAAGCTGTAAGGATATTTACAGGTGACAAAAGTACATCATGTATAAAGAATAATGAGTTGAGTCTTGCACAAAACTATACCAAAGTGCAAGATAAAACATCTTATATTAAATATTTAAGTTTAGAAATTTTTATTAAAATTGTATATCTATGTGTAAAATTATAAAGTGTGTAAATGTAAGTTTTTTTCAATGATTAACCTATACGTATGTACTACTTTTTTCTGTAAACTATAAATAATAAAATATCAAATATAAAGAATAAACACGAGAAATATTAACCTCTTCTTGTGAGAATATTCTTTTCCTGATTATGTTTTATGTTGAAAACCAAGATATATTTAGTAACAATAAAAGCATTAATAATTTTAAAGCAAGGTAAACCAGACTTGCATCTATTTATTGTTTTCATTTATTCTAGTAGGTTATTTTACGACGCTTTATCAACAGCTTAGGTTATTTAGCGTCTGAATGAGATGAAGGTGATAATGCCGGTGAAATGAGTCCGGGGTCCAACACCAAAAGTAACCCAGCATTTGCTCATATTGGGTTGAGGGAAATACCTCAACCACGTAACTTGCCCCGACCGGGAATCGAACCCGGGCTACCTGGCTTCGCGGCTAGACGCGCTAAACGTTACTCCACAGGCGTGGATATTTTTTGTTAGTCTCAGCTTTTTAGAGAAATGGATTTTACTATTAGTGTGTTTCTGTTTTCAATTCCCTGCCCAATTATCTTAAAGCTTTGAAGAGCCAAGAGAAAAATTTCATAACATAATTAACAAAATTTCTCTATACGCGTACCTTCTACTCAACTGAAAAACTGCTTTTGCCTGTAAATTCAATTAATCTGCTTGACATGTGTTGTATATTTTTGTATAACTTTTCACTCGTTCCACATCTCGACACTACAAGGCTGATGTAACGTCTATGGAATACAATAAGTGAAATAAAAATAAAACACAGCAACGACGAAAAGTGCCACTATTTGCAACAAAAGACACCCCACTGATTCATTGTCCAAATTTTTTTCTGATTGGAAAAGGAAAGAGTTGAAAATGTTAGTTAACAGCTATGCAGGTATTTCCTAATTTCGTAACTATTACACAACCCGCAATGTATGCAATATTTCTGTCGCCAATTTGCAAAAGGGAACATGTCCAAAATAATAAAGTGTTGGAAAACTGCAAAAACTATAACTAAGTTAACAAATTAAAATGTTCACATATTTTTTTCTCATTAATTCATTATGGGAACATACATTCAGGATCCATAAACATTTTAACGTTTTAAGTCTGTTATGTTTTTTTGCGATTTCCCAACACTTTGTCATTTTGGACGTGTCTCCTTCTGCAAACCGACGACAGCTTTGAGGCGTTCAATTTTAACTTTGAGTTGGTGGATGTCAGTGTAGGGGGTTTAATTAAAGCAGTTAACAGTAATGGATGTATGCTCACTGTCAACAAGATTAAACGGTCAGCGCGTCTGGCTGCGAAACCAGGTGGCCCGGGTTCGAATCCCGGTCGGGGCAAGTTACCTGGTTGAGGTTTTTTCCGGGGTTTTCCCTCAACCCAATACGAGCAAATGCTGGGTAACTTTCGGTGCTGGACCCCGGACTCATTTCACCGGCATTATCACCTTCATATCATTCAGACGCTAAATAACCTAGATGTTGATACAGCGTCGTAAAATAACCCAATAAAATATAAAAAATAAACAAGATTAAAACGTATTTTTGGTTTTATTTCACGGAAGTGCCATCACATGTCTGTTAGTGTAGATGGTTAACATTTTCTGCAGAAAAAAGAAAAACAAAAAATTAAAGTCGAAAATGAATAAGCCACCAAAAAAAAAAAAAAAAAAAAAAAAAACCACCAAACACTTCTAGGAAGAGACCGTATGTATACTTTCATTAGACACTGTTTATGAAAATAATTAAAGACCGAACCAGAGTCGATTTTCAATAAACCACATGAAATTGTAACATAATGATTTAAATATCTATTTTTGTTTTCATATAAATCACTATCTCTTGTATGCATACTTCCCAGACAAGCTGATTCATAGATATCGAGTATGAACAAAATCCCCTCCGTAGTTTAGAATAAGTAAAGTTTCAACGAGAACAAATGAACGGACGGGCTTTTAGAGATGGTGAAAACCCACATTTTCACCCTAGTTTACTTTTAACTATTGAAAATGACAGTCAGGGCTCGGAAGTTGAGGGAGAATACTTTTTTTTCCGAGTGTCCGAAGACAAAGCTCAACATAATATATGTTCATTTAGTAGGCCAGAAAATAGTGGTTTTTATCAGTCCTTTTTTTGCCTTTATCAACGCTTTTCGGCTTATTGGTCCCTTTTTTCAGCTTTTTTTTAGGTCTTAATGGCCTTTTCGCAACTTCACCTTCTTTCAACTATATTTTTTCTGCCATTTTTACAGTAATTAAATTATTCAAGAATCCGCAGAATTTTAAAAACACGTTGTTTAGTTTTACTTTCAAAAAACTTTTCCAGATTTCAAACACTTTTGTTCCGCGAGAAACTACTGAACCCTCATTAAATATTCCGTTATTTTTTCCAGCCTATTGGGCACTTTAACTATTTCGACTTCAAACTTTGTAAGGCGTTTGTAAGTTGAAACTGAAATTAATAATTAATTTGGATCACCTTTCTACGTCCGTTTTTCCAGTCTTTAGGTTCTTTTTTAGGATACCTTTAGGTCTTTTAAATGTATTTTAGGCAATTTATACATGTAGGTCTTCAACTTTCGAGCCCTAGGTGTGCATACTCCGATGAGCTGATTCATAGATATCGAGTATGAACAGACTTCGCTACGTAGTTTAGAAGAAACAAAGTTTCAACGAGAACAAATGAACAGACGGGCTTTTAGAGATGGTTAAAACCCACATTATCCCGAAGATTTCACCCTACATTATTTTTAACTCTTGCAGATGAAAGATGAAATAAGAGAAAGATGGGGAGTGTTTTTGGAATGAACGAGGGAAACGGTAGTAAAGCTCAAGCATTTTGTCAAGACACTCGCGATGCGCAGTACCGGGAACAACGTTCCGTTGAGGGGGTAGGAGTAGAAGGGAAGGTCGGGTGTGTGTCTACCGAGTTCAAGGCAAAGACTAACCCATTCCCCTATAATTCGTAAGTAGACTCATCCGATCTCGTGCGCAGCTCTGTAAGAAGAGTGGAGGAGTGTCTGGACATAATGCATGCTACCTTAAAAAAAATCTTCTGCAAAGTCTGTTTTCCCACCACAAATTCCATCACGATCTCGCCGGAGATTAAACCTGGCCGTCTGGATGGAAGTCCATCAGTTGCAGACGGCAGCAAGATATTATATCAAGAATCAATTTTTTTTTAATTAAGAATACTTAAGATATGTATTTCCATGTGATTCCAAAAGAGTTTATCTTCCTCTGCAACACAATACTTCCTCTACTATCGTGTAGTGACAGGATAGAAGTAATGTGAATGTCAGGTACTATCACTAACACAATTTTTTAGACACTAGGTAGCCTCACAGTTGGTCTAGCATCATTAAACAACCGATTAAATATTTAAGAACATTTCAGTGAGAAATAACTGTGCCAGTGATAGTTTGCAAACTGTAACAGCAGCAACCGCAGAATGGGATGGGTGGATACAAGACTGATTCAATCCTGACACTCCTGGAATTGAACTGTCAGGAATAATCTTGATATTTACTTTGACTTGGGGAAACGTCTGTGAGATTTATTTCCTACTCGTAATTTTTAAAATACCAATAACCAGGATTTGTTACGAGCAGTTTTAACTTGCTTCAAAGAGCCGAAATCTGCTGAAACTTATATAGATTAATAAATTGATTACGACGTCGAAGTCTAGACGGACGAAAAATCAGATTATAGTTTCACGACGTATTTTTAGAGCAGAAATAAATGATTTTCAAGAACACAAAGCATGTTTTACTTTTGTTTCATCACCACAACTTTTGAATTTGTATGAAAAGTGTATTTTAGAAGATGCGAAAACATCATTATTATTAACTGCAACTAGAACGTGTAGAAAAATAATAATAGTAATAATGATAGTAATAATAATTATTATTATTACTATTATTATTATTATTATTATTATTATTATTATTATTATTATTATTATTATTGCATCACCATCATCATGATTCGAAGCTATGGATCTCTTTGCTGAAGATTTAACAATAAATGTTCATCCTACACCATTTCTTCCAATTACAGTTTTTTAACGCTTCTATATACAAGGTGATTCATGAGGATTTACCGTCTTTTACGGAGCTTATTTTGGAAGACATTCAGAGCAAAAAATTTCATATACGTGGAGCCTATTCTCAATATTTACAGAATTACGTTTCGTTATTGGAACGCATTGTTGTGAACGCGTGATCTTGGTCAGCGTGCAGTCAGCAGCCAGCGCGAGCGCTACGGAAATCAAAGATAGCCGTATACCAGTTACGTAGAGCGACGAGTGCCGTTCACAAGCGTGCGGACTAGTGTATTTTTTATTGAGTTATTTTACGACGCTGTATCAACATCTAGGTTATTTAGCGTCTGAATGAAATGAAGGTGATAATGCCGGTGAAATGAGTCCGGGGTCAAGCACCGAAAGTTACCCAGCATTTGCTCATATTGGGTTGAGGGAAAACCCCGGAAAAAACCTCAACCAGGTAACTTGCCCCGACCGGGAATCGAATCCGGGCCTCTTGGTGTCGCGGCCAGACGAGCTGACCGATACTCCACAGGTGTGGACGGCCTAGTGTACTCAAGCGGACGGGGACATTTTTTAAAATGTATTGTAAACTCTCCAAGAGTGTAAATTGGAATGCAAAATTGAACTGCAAATAATTAAGTCGGTGGAAGTGGTGTGATTTGTAATAATTGTTGTGATAAGTGAGTAAGAATAATGCAATTTTCTAGTTAAAAATAGAAAAAGATGTCTGTACGAAGCAACTAAGGAGTTTCAGCACATTTTTAGCTTCATAATACTTGCCAATTAATGAAATGATACTTCTGAATGGCTAATTCTCTATTTATTCTTTTACCTTCAAACTATAGAAAAAACGTATTTTTACAAACAAATTTAAATTAGCGTAACTCTGAAAATATTGAGAATAGGAACTATGTTTATATGACTTTTTTGCTCAAAATATCTTCAGAAATAAACTCCGTAAAGGACGGTAGATCCCAGTGAATAACTCTGTATTAAAGTCATCTAAATATCGAAGTCTTGGTCCTTCCAATGGTCTACATCAATGGGATAGTTCTTCCAAAACGCCCTTAATTTCGTGTTGTTCTGGGATTCTTACCATATGTCCTATCCTCTTTAGCTTTCTAGGTTTGGTTTCTACAATTTTGTTGGATTCCTTTTAGAGACTGTGAGCTTCTTAGTTTTTTAATCTTCTTCATTCTAAACTCACTGGATCAAATATTACATCAAGTATTCGTTGCCTATCAACTGGGTCTCGCGGCATACTAACACGATCCCGGTTACTTTTATATTTATACAAACTGGGTTCCTGGGAGTGATCGTATTATGTCGGTCCGGAAAAAGACATCCAGGAATGTCAAATGATTAAAGTAAACACTATACTAGCAGAACAAAAGCAAATTTTATTTTAAATATTATAATTGAACATCACTGATATTAGATTTATCTTATATGCAATTGAATTGCGGGTACAGTATTTAAAATATTAAGATTTATTAATTCTCCACAAAGTAGCTGCCGTTAAGGAAAGGGATGCCCAAAGGACGCAGCATACTATGAATTAAAAAACAATTCCAATACACAACATAATATAAAATTTTCCGATATAAGCCAATAAAAATATACATAATATTATAATTTCTCATCGCTTTAATGTTGATATAAGTAATTGTTTGAGAGTTCATTGTCTGTATGAAAGGTTTCTAAGAATTTGTACTGAATAATTATCTGTAGTAACGGCCAGAGTTTTTAATGTACTGGTTGTAACATTAAACCTCTTGCAAAATTTAACAAAAAAGTTTGATATAATAGTATCACGAGAACCTAAAAAACAAATCACTTCAATATCACCATTGAACAGCAGTATTGATATTAAAATCGAATCGCACCAAGATCTTAAAGTTGAAAAGGCTGAAATGTGTATGATACAGATGTCATGAAATACATAACATACACGGTCTTCTGTCATTAACTGCAACATTTTTTTATCTATATATTACTATTTCGTCGAATTACTATACTCCTTCGAGACACTTCGTAAGATCTGTTACTTTTGACAATGCACTTCAATGTATATTTCCTTCAATGCAGATATTACTGAAAATAAATTGAGAACGTGATTATAAAACACTGAGTTCAACTTCGAGTGGAAGACCTTGAAACTATTTGTAGGTCTTATTGCATTTAAGGAAAACTTTACCCTGTTCATTCAAACGGAAGGAGGAAAACCGCAATCAGGAGAAATATAATTTGTAAACACATCATCTGAATAACTATATTTTGTTAAAAGGGCCAAAGTCGCATTTTTTTTTTTTCCGAAAATCACTTTCTTAGCTTATAATGTTCTTCGAGCATAGGGACATTACTTTATGTTAGAAGAACCGACAAATGTCCAATTTAAGTGACAACTAGACGGCATTCAATATCGAGATTTTTGTTAAAAGGACAGAAGTGTAATACGTGTGCCCTTTTAACAAACAACATAATGCACATGGAAACTTGAATGTTGGCTGAACTTCATCAACTAAGTTAATTTTATTTAAAGCTAATAATGAGGCTCGTGGTCATTGTTGGAGTACATGTGTTCCAGTAAACACATAGCTTTATAAGACGTATACACGATATTATGTTTAATATTTCATTAGAATGAATTCTGATAGTAAAGTACACGCTGTAGTTAATACTAATATTAAAAAAGGCAAGGGGCTTGCAAATCCAGACATCTACACATCTAAATGATGCTTCCAAAAGAGCAGCAGCTACAGAACTAACTATTCTTGTCACGAAGTGACGAATCTGATGCAAATCTATCAGAGGTCACAGTCTGAGCCTTGTGACAGATTTTGCGATTATCAAACGAGCTCAACAAAAGCATGACAGAATTTACAGAATATGGCAACTGATTTAAATCATTATTTTTAGCAGTTCTTCGCTCAAATTTGTCGTTGTGGAAGTGCAAAAAAATCTGTCTAAATTTATAATTTTAAAGGCTGGTGGCAGAAAAATTACAAGAAAAATCTGTGGACAAAGCTAATGGCGAGCGTCGTAAGAAGATGTTCCTTTACTATCGGTAATTTGTATCACTTTATTTATGACAAGGAGGGTCCAGGAGTTATTATTGTCTTACCATTTATCATTGGGTTTACCACCCACATCTTTGTTTTGCGTCATAGTTCGCATACAATCATCTATTGAACTGCCTAGTGTTATTGCCTATGCAGAAGGAAAACTTTTACTTAGAAACCAAAAATTTAATGACGCAAAGAAAATAAAATCATGCATTGGGGATAATGTTAAAGTATTTTATGAGCAGATTGAACAGTGGACCCAACAATGATGTGACAATATCAAACAGATCAATATAATAGGTTCTATTATATTTTCATATTACACAAAAATAAACTTCAAATTCATGGTAAAATTTTTATATACAGTAATACATATTAATAAATCTTCTTTTTCATACAAAACTCATTTTTATTATATTTAAACAAAAAATCCCTCTTAAAATATATTATTTATTTAAAGGGAATATGTTCAGCTAATTTAAGTGCCCTTACTAAGGGCATCATTAATTATTATATTTACAAATACTATTCCCACGCAAGTGAGTTAAGAATAACTTCTTAATTTGAATGACTCAGAAAATTAATACACTTAAATGATTAAGCAGAAAATAGTTTTTTGTTTCCCTGTAAAATTTATCTTTCTGGACTTCGGCCCTTTTAACAAACGGCTATTCATCTGTAAAAGATTACACTCGAGGTTTTTGGGGTTGAATATACATTAAATTATCCGTGAAAGCATCGTCAATGTGACTGGGTTCAAGAAATGGCAAACCGAAAACAACTTTAAGAATTGTTTACTTCAGATTATTATTTTTTTTTGTATTCAACACTGAACTCTAATAATTGCAATTTTAAACTAATTTTGACCTAAGTGAAATCTGCAACATTCTGAAGTGCAATTAAGCTAAACTTAAAAAAAAATTCATTCTGAATAGACCTTTCGAGATCTGCCTAAAATCTAAGAGGCACAATGTCATTCCCTGTTTAACACATTTATATCTATATCAGAGCCTTGAATATTTTGAAGTTCCATAGGCAGACACTAAGGTCAGTATACAGTCTATGAAACCCTAGGGGGCTACTCAGTATGTTTACATTTGATCCAGTAAAATTCAATCGTTACTCGGGTACCAGCTAGTAAGCAGCCCAAATATTGTCCTCAAAATTTTACATTGAAAGATTTTCAGATTCTGTTCAAACACGGATATTAAATTTGTTTATTTTCAACACTTTAGTGGGCTAATAACATCAACTTACATTATAAATTTAATGATAATCTCTTTCCATGAATCCATAATTTAATATAAGAGTGTAGTAAACATTAAAGGTTATTGAACCCAGTTTTATCAATTTTTAAGTGGTTGTCGAAACAGGTTGCATTTGTGAAGCCCGATAACCTACAAAAGTCATGTACATTATATTGCTATTCGAAGTGTATGCAATCACAGTTGTCAGATAATATTTGGATTGAGAAAAATGTATCTCCTGAACAATTTAGTTCTGTGTATTTACAACCTACGTCGTTTTGACTCTTTAATTTATGTGTTCCTAAACATGTAATTAACTTCCTCTCTAATGTACTATGCTAATGTGTAGGCGATTACACGAGGCTGTGAATTGATGCACTTATAAAAACAGGCCTGTACTTCAGTCCATAGTTTTTCGTGCATTTTATTAAGAACAGGAATGTATATCTCTATGGAATATTATTTTTGAGTGTACATTCTTTATTTCTGCTGTACGACTTTCACGTTTAATGATACAAACCCTCTTTAAATCTCAGACTGATTTACCAAGAAAGACGAATTTCCTTTCATTGTATTAGCTACTAGAAAAAAGCGTAAAATTGTAAGTTTAGTACTTGATAGTTGTGTAAATTTGACAACACTATTCCTTCCTAATTCAATACTATGTGATTAGATTATGAAATTTGTGTTTAAACCATTGTCCCTTTGTGTGTGTGTGTGTGTGTGTGTGTGGTCTAAGGACATGATAATATAATCAGTAGTGCGTGACAGGTACTCAGTAGTTCCTTACTTACAAATGACTTTTAGAGAAACCGGAGGTTTATTGCCGCCCTCACATAAGCCCGCCATCGGTCTCTATCCTCAGCAACATTAATCCAGTCCCTATTATCATATTCCACCTCCCTCAAATCCATTTTAATATTATCCTCCCATCTACGTCTCGGCCTCTCCACAGTCTTTTTCCCTCCGGTCTCCCAAATAACACTCTATACGCATTTCTGAATTCGCCTATACGTGCTACATGCTCTGCCCATCTCAAACTTCTGCATTTAATGGTTTCTAATTATGTCACGT
Organism: Periplaneta americana; assembly: GCF_040183065.1. NCBI lineage: Eukaryota > Metazoa > Arthropoda > Insecta > Blattodea > Blattidae > Periplaneta > Periplaneta americana. The sequence goes on along the minus strand of NC_091118.1, from coordinate 121,665,060 downwards.
GAAGAATAAAATGCGTGCAGTTCTGAGTTGTTTAACTTTCTCTATTCTCCTGTAACTTCATCCCTCTTAGTCCAAAATATCTTCTAAGCACCTTGTTCTCGAACACTCTTTATCTTTGTTCCTATCTCAAAGTGAGAACTGGTAACAAACGTGTAAATATATAAACAAGTAAATAAATAATTAAGTAAATAAATAAATAACTGAAATTTTCAGTTTCCTTGAAGTGAAGATAATAAATTATATTTTAATACAGAAAAAATAAAAACCAAAAGATATGAAAATCCATATTTTAGTATTTTATTTCTATAAATAAATTAACTTAATTATTGCTCATTTTCAGTGTTTTCGTTGTTAACTCTATTATGTAAAATAAATGTGTATCGGTGTTAAGTGTTGAAATGTATTCATTATAGATAAGTTAAGAAATGTACATTTCTTTTTTTCCTCGACAAATACGACTTATCTACTGTATATTTTATCTGGATGCTTTCATAATGAGGTAACAATGATTTATCTATGGGGAATGAACAGTGTAATATTACTACTATTGACTTTGAATGAAGTACAATAGGATTTACGTACTTCTCCTGTAGGATTTTCCGCTATAAAATACTAGTTTAAAATCTTTATCTACTTTCCGAAGAATGCTACCTATACAAAAAAAAAAAAAAAATAAATAAATATAGTAGAACCTCGATAATCCGGCCTAATTGGGGGATAAGTTGTTCGAATTGGCGAAAGTTCGGATTAACTGAAATAGAAAGTGCATTCGAATTCCGTTTACAGCAACAAAACACATCTATTATATTATTATAACTTACACTGAAACGGTCACAGGCCTTTTATAAATACGTACATATAGACCTATACTCGTACAAATATATTACCGAGATATTTTAGTGATACTAGTGATGAATCATTCGAGCTAGAATGGTGATTAGATTACTATTATTATTATTACTATTATTATTATTATTATTATTATTATTATTATTATTATTATTTTTTAGTGAAGGAAATGAATTCCAAAGTGTCTCAAATATTTTAAATCTAATTTTGCAGCAAGCGTTTGGAATGACGCATACCATCATAATTATCAGGTACCTTTGCTATTGTATTATATTATTGTCTGTCCGAATCAAGCGAAATCCGGATTAACGAGGTTTTATTGTACGACTCTTCCGAACAAGGAGTCATTTTCGAACCAGATACAGCCACGGAGTAGACCTACTATAACCTAACTATGCATTCTACGTAACTTACATACTTACTTACTTACTTACTGGTTTTTAAGGAACCCGGAGGTTCATTGCCGCCCTCACATAAGCCCCATTGGCCCCTATCCTGAGCAAGATAAATCGAGTCCCTACCATCATATCCTACCTCCCTCAAATCCATTTTAATATTATCTTAACATCTACGTCTCGGCCTCTCCAAAGGTCTTCTCCCCTCTGGTCTCCCAACTAACACTCTATATGCATTTCTGGATTCCCCATACGTGCTACATGCCCTGCCCATCTCAAACGTCTGGATTTAATGTTCCTAATTATGTCAGGTGAAGGATACAATGCATACAGATCTGCGTTGTGTAACTTTCTCCATTCTCCTGTACCTTCATCCCTCTTAGCCCCAAATATTTTCCTAAGAACCTTATTCTCAAAAACCCTTAACCTATGTTCCTCTCTCAAAGTGAGAGTCCAAGTTTCACAGCCATACAGAACAACCGGTAATATGACTGTTTTATCAATTCTAACTTTCAGATTTTTTGACAGCAGACTAGATGACAAAAGCTTCTCAACCGAATAATAACAGACATTTCTCATATTTATTCTGCGTTTAATTTCCTCCCGAGTGTCATTTACATTTGTTACTGTTGCTCCAAGATATTTGAATTTTTCCACCTCTTCGAAGGATAAATCTCCAACTTTTATAGTTCCATTTCGCAAAATATTCTGATCACGAGACATAATCATAAATTATACTTAGTCTTTTCGGGATTTACTTCCAACCCTATCTCTTTACTTGCTTCAAGTAGAATTTCGTGTTTTCCGTAATAGTTTGTGGATTTTCTCCTAACATATTCACATCATCCGCATAGACAAGAAGCTGATGTAACCCGTTCAATTCCAAACCCTCTGTGTTATCCTGAACTTTCCTAATGGCATATTCTAGAGCGAAGTTAAAAAGTAAAGGTGATAGTGCATCTCCCTGCTTTAGCCCGCAGTGAATTGGAAAACCATCAGATAGAAACTGGCCTATACGGACTCTACTGTAAGTTTCACTAAGACACATTTTAATTAATCGAACTAGTTTCTTGGCAATACCAAATTCAATAAGAATATTATATAAAACTTCTCCCTTAACCGAGTCACATGCCTTTTTGAAATCTATGAATAACTGATGTACTGTACCCTTATACTCCCATTTTTTCTCCAATATCTGTTGAATACAAAAAAATCTGATCAATAGTCGATCTATTACGCCTGAAACCACACTGATGATCCCCAATAATTTCATCTACATATGGAGTTAATCTTCTCAAAAGGCTATTCGAAAAAACTTTGTACGACGTCAACAAAAGTGATATTCCTCGAAAGTTACTACAGTCAGTCTTGCCCCCCTTCTTAAAAATAAGTACGATTATGGACTCCTTCCATTGTTCTGGTAAAATTTCCTTTTCCCAAATTGCAAGTACAAGTTTATGAATTTCGCTAGATAATACGCTTCCACCCTCTTGTATTTATTCTGCTGGAATTTGATCAATACCTGGAGACTTGTACTTTTTCAGATATTCTACGTAAACTGTTTAATATCTGAAATAAGAAAATAATCACTTTGGTCGTGAATGCTGACGCGTCGCATACCATCTATCAGAATTAAAAATTCTGATTTTATATAACATTATTAGTTATAATCGATACTCGGCCGTGAATATCTTCCAAACGAAAAGTGGATAAAATGTTAAACTCTTTAGAAAGTATACAATGTCCTGGCTGAAGTATACACAAATAACAGCGTATAATTCGAGAACTGTTCATTATAATTTTGTGACGTAAAGCGCAATCGATAGAAAATCACTCCGAGATTTGTTCTGCCACACTTGGGAAGTCACTGTAGCATCACCTGCCGCGCTGGTGCAGAAACGGAATGACCTCCAATAGCATAAAGTACAATACATGCTCGGGTTTGCAAAATTTAAACAGTTACACGTCCCCGAAGGGAATGGATTGGGAATCCTTCTACATGTAAATCCATTCACGAGTGGAAGAGAACCTTACAAAGATTTATTTTAAACACAGAGAAACGTTCTAAAAAGCAGATAACAGAAGAAACTGTGGATGAGGTGCGTCAGTTATTCGCTAGAAGCCCACGTAAGTCAATTAGACAAGCAAGAAGGGAATTGCAAGTTCCTTGCTTAACAGATCACGACATTCGTCACAAGAGTCTCCGTTTACGTGCTTGCAAACCTTCAACTCAATTTTAAACCAGACAATTGCTATAAAGGAGCTAATTTCGGTGCAGATATGTTTTGCCATAGGTTTATCTATAAAATTAGCTCGCACTGCACTTTACGCTATGGCGTTCACATCTCGATTGACAAGGAGACAACTAATGCATATAGTTCTCCTTTCATTTTCTGCGCTTGCGCGGCAGGTGACGCAACAATTATCTTGCAAGTGTGACAGAATATATCTCGGGGAGATTTTCTATCGATTGCACTCTACGTTAGAAAATTATATAATGTACAATCGCGCTTTTATGATCATACAACATAGACGAATGCAAAATTACGATCATATTGTCTCCTGTCGAGCTACAGAAGCTTATGGTGATGGCGTTTATGATGATCATGATGGTGATAATATAATAAAATAGAAGATATTACGAACAAATATATTGATGTTTATGATTATGATGGTGTTGTTGAAGATAGTGATAATAAGTGTGATGATAAATATGATAATGAAAATGAAGATAAGATGACGATGTAGCATACAATGGTAAAAATAAAATAATGAAAATGATAGCAATGACGAAGCTGACAATGATGACTATAGGAGAATTTTGTGCGAGAATGGAAGTCTCGAGAGAAATGTTACATCTATTACCAGTCACTTATTATTCTACCATCAAAACAGTGGTGACCAACTCGTGATATATGTGCAAAAGCTCCCTTCTCTGCACACGAGCATTATGCGAGAGCATATAATCCCGATGGTTGCAATGCCAACTTTGCTTTTTTTTATCATGAATGAATTGAAGTGCATAGAGTGCTTCGTAACACGCGAGTTAGTCACCACTGATGAAGGTAATTCTTACGCGTGTCCAGCTCATGAATCCCATTATTATAAGTGTGTGAGAATCCTGGATGATCTCAGTCGACTTTATTTGTAAGCTTTATCAACAAGCTACCATTATTTTTAAGAACACGTCATTGCCAGTATACGACGAAAATTAGAACTTCTTTGGCTATCCCTTCACCAGCGACAGGGATTCGAAATGTCTCCGTCAGCAACAGAAGCATGATGGGACTACGTAAAACCTTGATTTTTCTGAACCGACGCATGCGAAATGTGAGGCCCGGACTATACGAGAGATAGTGAGTGGTTTCTATAACTGCGAGGTACGCAGACCTCGCACCTCGCAGTTATAGAAACCACTCACTATCTTTTGTGTAGTCCGGATTTGTGCGAGGCGGGCCTCGCATCTCGCAGCTAGCATGCGGTTTAAATCCCGCTTGAGTCATGGGTGACTGTACATGTCCTGCCTGCAATGAAAGACCGATATCATGTGGCCTGCATTATTAAGTTATGACGTGATGACTGGAAGGGAAAAACTAATAGAAAGAATGAACAATAGAGTGGAGACGAATTCCAAAAACCTATTAAATGTCGTCTATTTTAAGACTACTGAAATGTGTGCGACATCGTACATTGTAGTAAAGTCTGCCTCTATCCAAATGTCAAATTTTCGATTAAATTTAAAGCAAGTGGAATTAAACTCACGCAAACCGGAAGCAGAAGCTTTGTTTTCCTGAATGGAGTTTTCGGCTTCTGTAAATACAATTTTAGTTTATTTGCAATTGAAGTAGGCATACGTCAGTAAAATTATACTAAACTCGTTAACAGGAAAACATATTTCATTACCAACTAAAAGGGCACAGAGATAGAGCAACACCTAAACAACGCTGGTCAAATCAAAATAATCAAGAGATGCAGGAACAGATGAAATTAATGAATGATGATAAAAATAATTAACTTTATCATATTTAATATGATAAAGTTAATTGTTGATACTGTAATTCATCATTAGTTCCACATTCTTATGAGACATGGCCTTTTTAAGGAAGCTTTTTTGCAGATTCTATAGCAAATAATAATAATAATAATAATAATAATAATAATAATAATAATAATAATAATAATAATAATAATAATAATAATAATAATACGAATAAGAATAATCTTTAATGTTTCACTACAGAAAATATTTTGTTCATTTTAGAGTTGTAAGTTTTTGGTATCCGAAGTGTACATTTTCTGAAAATGAACATGTCAGATTTCGCAAGTTTGCACCTCAATTTGCTCCAGTAAGCTATATTGCAGCTGAGAAGTAAAGTACCTAAATGCGAGCATTCATTCTACGAGTAATAATGGCACACATTTACATGTGTCATACGATAATAATAATAATAATAATAATAATAATAATAATAATAATAATAATAATAAAAGAAATTCCAATGAAAAGTTAAAAGTTTAATATTCTGAATGTACAAATGGTAGTGGAAATTATTCGCAATGGCTATTGGACTAGATATTTTTACCGGTCGCACATGATCTTACAACAACCGTTCAGTATTCACCACGCAAATATATAATAATGGCAACGTGTGTGCAATTTACATGGTGCTGTTCATTTCTATTAGGCCTAACAAGAACAAATGCTTCTTCGTACTCTCTTGTAAGGATAACTCCAAGCCCTGACACGAAGAGGCTAAACGGTGTTAATACAGGTGACCTGAGGTCGAGTCACCAGATGCCGGATCCCAACTAGTAGGTTGACCTGCAGGGAAAGCCAACCAATATTGACATATAACAAATACGTAATATATCACTTTCCATATTTAGGCATGAATGCCGAAACCTAAAAACAATAGTAACTATAATAACAACAATAATATTATTAATATTATTATTTAAGTAAGTAGTACATTGCTGTACCTTAATCTTGATGCAGAAATATTCTAGCTAAATATTTCCTAGATATGCTAACTTAACAGTAGAAAAACTGATTTGTTAAAATTCAACTTTATTTCGAATCAAAAACCAAATTAAAAAAGGAAGATTATTTTAAAGATCTTCGGCATAATGGTGATAAGCATAGCCTATATCGGCTTAATTTATAGCCATAAAATCAGAATCTCGGGTCTCTTGCGGTTCATTGGTTATTTGCAGCAATTGTTGACTCCAATATGTATCTGTAGTTTGAAATTATTTACAAAAACGGATTCTACAAATATTATAACATATGCAACGTTTATTTATGACTTTATATTTATATAAGTTACTATGCTATGATTAATGAAATTGTTTTCTTAAGTGTCGCATAAATGTTCCCGACAATCTTCATGATTATTACGGGATATACAGAAGGTGATTACGTAGATTCCTTTTGAAATAAGAATCAGGGAAGGAAGTTAAACATAAAAGTGTAATAATGTTATTGTGGTCGTTCTTGAGGGAGTTTAAAATCATAAAAATAAGAGCGAACAGATGGCAACATTGCAAAGCGTCACACGTCAACACATTATACGTATTTATGTTTAGTATGGACGTAACTGCACTAAGGATTGGTTACCTAACGCGTCACAGAGGGATATTGGTTGTTGTGAATTTCCTCCTTCCCGCTCTATTCTTGTTTCCGACTTGCTTCTACCATCGCAGAATACACGCTTGCCACTATTTTCTGTCACACACTTTGTTACCCCTCTTCAATGAAGTAACGATCAAACAATAAACCAGTAAAGGGCACATTTGCTGGTATTTGCTCTACAAAAGCGCCCAACATAACATCTCAAACGTCTCCCGTTTTTCTAGAATACGTATTTCGAAATTAATATAAAAATGCTACTTTTGTCAGAAATTCTTCACAAAAGACCACAGTTTCATGTTTAACTCACTGCTCTGATTCATCTCTCTAAAGTCTAAAGGATCCTACTTAATCCCCTTCCACCCTGTTTAATTTGTGAATCATCTATGAACTGTACTAGCTCACGCGTTTTCATAAAAGGCACAAAAAGTAACTTACAATCTTTTCTAGGATATAATTTGTAAATTTCCTTTCCGGTGTCCAAATGCGCAAAATGTCTCATTTATTAAAAATGTAATTATTTTACTTGTAATATTGTAATTAAAAAGTATCCCAGCTTCTTTAGTAATTAACTTGTTACACAAACTTTCGTGTATAAACGCTATGTACTATATACAGTGCGATCGAAAAGTCCCTCCGCAGCTCTATTAGTTCAGGTAACCCTAGAATACAGCCTGTAGAAAGTTGGCACTCTCCATTCATTCCGGTTTGACAACCTCATACCCCCAGTCCATCATATGCTTAGCGGCCATTTCGATTCTCTACCAAATACACTTGAATTCTCTGACTATTGGATTCTCGGTTACACAAGCACTGCGGAGATACTTCTTGATCGCACTGTACTAACCTATTATTGGTAACATGTTGAAGATAAGCACGTTAATAAATAAATATATTACCGGTAATGCTCATTACACAATTTCAATGTTTTGTTCTCTAAAACTCTGTACATCATTGTTTATATTTACCATTATTTACATATAAATATCGTATTTATAGTAATCATAATAATTATCTAATTATAATGTTTCAAATTAAAACAAATGAATTCCTGGTGGTGATGCGTCTTTTCTTGACGAACAGACCCACAGGCACACCGCACGTCAGTACAATTTCGCTGTTAACCCTTTGACAGCCAAGTTGGTCGTAAGACATGATTGCGTGTTCGAAGTAGGGTATGGGGAATTAATGTTTGTTCGTTGTCAGTTTGTTACCCCTTATTATCCGTAATGGAGACTGGATATCATGCCGACTCTGTGTCATGGAAATCCTTCGTGTGTTCCGTTTTTGGCATGAATATTGCAAATATGATCTACGAGTAAACTCAGATAGGAATATGAAAACTTTCAAATAAGATACGATGGATGACGAAGACGATGATAATGATGTTGTTGAAATAATAATAATAATAATAATAATAATAATAATAATAATAATATCAGCAATAACAATAATGGTAGTATAGAAAATTATTCACAAATGTTGTAATGACGATAAAGTAAACTTATAATAAGTCTGCACCAACAGAAACTTTTATAGCAAAGAATTTCACTTAGAAGTCGATAGGGCTAACGCGAGAATCTCCATTCCGTGAAAATCTTTCGGCCAGCGATGTATTTTAACATGAAACGTTTATGCTCTAGGGCCAACTGGAAGAAAAAAAATGTTACGGAAATTTCAAAATTTGAACTGACCTGCTTATCAACGGCAATGACTTGCGCCACATTATTCTGACGTCACTTGCTTAGCAACGGCAATGAGTTGAGACATTATTCTGACGTCACTTGCTTAGCAACGGCAATGAGTTGCGCCACATTATTCTGACGTCACCAGCTTGGCAACGGCAATGAGTTGAGCCACATTATTCTGACGTCACTTGCTTAGTAACTACTCAGATTCTATAATATATTATAAGGTTTTGTTTTTCTCGTTTTTTTTTCCATTTCCCCATATTAGGTAGCTACATAATACCGTGAACATTCCTCCTTTTTGTCAACATTTCATAACATTCCCCGAATGCCGGCTGAAGAGGTGGCTGGCCTAGGTACGGGTGTGGTTGCCTACTCGAAAGCTAGATAATGTAGCGAGTCCTTTTCTTCCCCTGTTGAAGATTGGGTAAAACACTCTTGTACAAGTACAGCAAATCGCATCGTGGACTTAACCCGAGCTATGGTATGAGAGATGATGATATGTGAATTAATGATAGCGAAATGAGTCCGAGGTCCAACGCCAAAAGTTACCCAGCAATTCTACTTCAATTGGTTGAGGGAAAACCCGGAAAAATTCCAACCAGGTAACTTGTCCCAACCAGGATTTGAAGATTTGAACCCAGACCCTCTCGTTTCACGATCAGACGCGCTAACCGTTACTCAACAGCGGTGAACTTGCAGCGAGCCTTAGTGTAAACAAACTGTGAGAGTTCGGGAATGCGCCTAGTTTGAGGGTAGCGCAATTGAAGAGGTGGATTCCAAAGTGTCCTAAGTCCTTTTTGTAAGATTTTAACTTGCTTTATTCACGTTTTAATTTATCCTTTTCGAGTCTATATACAACTGTGTAAGTTTATTTAACAGACTCTCCTAAGTCTTGTTTTGGATCCGTTTGGAAAAAACACACGCAGAAACTGAGGGCGTCAAATTTATTTCATCAGGTTTTGTCATTGTCCTTATAATTTGTCATTTGGACTTAGCCCAGTCTTGCTAAAACAGAAGGTGATAGTATTTGCAAGAAATTTATTTTTAGTTAAGAGGTGCATGTGCTTGAAAGATCCTTTTTTATCATATTATTAACTCAGAAAGTTGTAACTGCAATAAATTGGGTCATCCGTTTAAATTTAACGCATCTGTAAAGACTACCTGCGGTTTAGACAAGCAAATACATTTCTTAAGTTAAAAAAAAAATAGTTCCGACCTTTTTCTTTACTAGGGCTCAATAGATCTTAAAACATAGCATTCCTGGGTCGTAGTGCCCCTCTTCCGAAATTCCATTTCATTCAATGATACCTTTTCCTTCTTCCCACTCTTCAGTAACAAAAGAAAGTAGATCATAACTTGGAAAAGGTTAAGATCCAGTTTCACCAAGCTTCGTTAAAATAACGCTAACAGCATCTTAAGTAACGTGTTGTTAACAATTAAACATCCTGTTAGTGTAATAGTGTTTCTCCAACCATTTGAGATAGCCTAATTTAGTTAGGTAACATAATGTTAAGAGCAATGTAACAGGAATCAAAGATGTAGTAATTATATGGACGTTTACTGAATGTGGCCATAGTTGTGGTGTAGTTATTTTTTAACGTAAAATGTTATTTTTTACATTATGTAAGTATTAGAGACTAACATAATTACAAGGGAAATCGAGAAAAAGAAACTTAAGCCTATAAGGAGTAGTAATTTTACCTCGTATGAGAAACATAATTACGTTAGTATATTTACCAATTAATTATAAGAATATATTTGAAGCCAAACGTAGTGATGGAACTTTCATGAGGAAAAAAGAACAAGCATTGGTTTCTTTAACCTAACATTTCAATCGCCATTTGGATGTGAAAGCGCCAACTACGAAACAAAGCAATGTTATGAAAGTATTAAGAGAAATGCTAAGAAGGATCATGCGCAAAATACGTCTGAAAACTGGTGGTCGGTGGTAATTTCATTCTCAGAGTTAATGAAATGGCTGCGAAGATTCTTTCAATAATTTAGGATCAAGTAGAACCAATATAAAATTAAGATGATTGTGATGCTAAATGCAACATTACTTTTATTTCTTAGATACCTGACATATTTTCACACGTTATGTCATAATTACGTTGTTAACTATTAAATCAGTGAAGTAAAGAAACATCGCTTTCAAAATCTGCAAATATCTGTACGGAATAATCCTAAATGCTTATCTTAGTAAGCGCACATCTTTTCTTTACTGCGGATGCAGTGCTAATATTAATATATATTATTTTAGCATTTACAAACATATCTATTCTAAATAATCAAAAATGCTGAAGTAGTGATTGCAGTTAATTGTTTTGACTGCAAATATATCTCGATATAATAATGCAGCTTGTAACATATGTTTCCTGGTAGCCATGATTCAGACGTAACAGAACGTTAAGGATTTAACTGCGGGGGTATGCTTGCCTATATTAATTTAACAGTGGGTTTAACATGATGTTAGCAGTAACAGGATTTAGATTTCTCGTTATCGTACAATATGTACTAGAAAAAGTTATATACACCAATAGCTTCATGATATGTTAAATTCTAGTTGCATGTTAGTTATAGTTATAATCAGATATCCTACTTTATTGGAACATATGTTCTGTAGTAGTGAATTTCTTAAATAAATTAATTAAGTCTATTAGGCCTACTATATAATACTGTATAATGAATTTATTAACATAGTGTTATATTTACTCTGTAATTTGCCAATTATAGCTACATTTTTCATTTTTGGCTATGATATCTATACTTAACTCCTTTTAATTTATTTTTATTTGGTATTTTTCATTTATATATATACCTGTGTCTTTTATTTAGGTAGTATTATATTTGTTTTTTTTTCATTTTCAATTTTTAATTTGTAATTACACTTGTCTCTTGCATTTGTTTCTGTTTTATCTCTTTTTTCATGTTATTGTAATTGTAATATTGTAAAATTTTGCTTGTTCCACATCTTAATGCTTCATTGCTCATGTAAGATCTATGGAAAAAAAGTTGTATGCAATTCTATGTTTTTTAAAACAAATATCTGTACTGTCTATCGTAATTGGGGCTTTGCCTTGTTATAGACATAAATAAATAAATAAATTAATTAATTAATTAAAATAAACAAATTAAAATAAACAAATAAATAAATAAACAACTGTTGATGAAACATCTCTTCCGTTAAGTTTACTGTTAAACTGTCTTAACGACATTTTAAATATTTAACAAAGGTTGGTGAAACTGGGCATGAGTGTTTCATATTTCACCTCCAACGGTGAATGTTCAATTCAAATGATCTTCAATAAGTCGTCAAATTGTCTTCCCGTTTTTAAAATGAACTTGCCAATTAAGCGTAATGAGTTCCTTAGTAAATTTCTATCAGACTTGTTTAAAGTTTATATTCTTAATTCTCCATCAGAAAGCGGAAAACTCCAATCCAAACACGTCTTAAATGAACCATTAGGTCCTATTCATTCCGTCTTCTTCTGTATTGAATCTGGAAATTAAACCACCATCAGTTCTCTCGAAAATATCTTTCCACTTTGTGCAAGGTCCACATTCCTAACGTGCACCTCTAGCTCGGACAAATGTTACAGTGTACACTTGGATATTGCACAGCGAATTTGTTTGCTTACAGCAGATGTAACAAGCGTTCAACGAGGCGGCGATTAATCTTGCAGTTGGGGTCCACGCCGCGAACTGAATGGAACTAACAGAGCTCCAATTTACGATCGAATGATGAGCGAGACATCTGCCCGGTCCACAATACGGTCCTAATTCAACTGTCCATGGATTAAACGGTTAGTAAACTGCGCTAAATATCAAGTACAAAGAAGGCATTCATTGCGATCAGAGTCATGTATTTTATATTCTCCGAATCCATTTAATTTATGCGTTATGCTTCGTTATAGTGCTTTCACAAGAACATCTGTGAAGTAATTTATCACTCCCTGAGGAAACAGACACGCGTAATTAATTTTCCGTTTGTTCTATGCTATCTTAATCGGCCAACTTTTCCCATGCTAACCACATTACAAGAAATTCACGTTTCCTGTAAATAAATATATTTATTGTTGATTCAGAATAATTCTCGCAGGATTAAAGACGAAACAAAGATAACGAGCTCTATTCATGAAGAAGATTAAAAATAAAATGATGATGATGATGATGATGAAAATAATGACAACGTGAAACATAAAAGTAAACACTATTTTTCCTCGTTTAATGTGGTCAGAAGATAGGTTACAGTATTACCACAGTCTAGTATATACAGTCACGAAGCTTGAGTTGATGAGGTTGCTAGGAACAATAGACTGTGCAGGTAATATTTCGCATTGTCTGTAATGAGGCGATAGTAGCGATCCTAGTGGTTAGCAACTATCTATGGATGCATATTTATTACATATTGAGCTTCGTGACTATATATACTAGACTGTGGTTACATAAAGTAGACAATAATGCAATATTCAATCTTCTTAATAATACCAATGGGACCCGCGATAGCGTCGCGGTTAAGGCATCACACTGCAAAGCCGAAAGGTCGCGGGTTCTAATTCCAGTGGGGTCATGGGTATTCTCCATTGCTCTAATCCTCCTGGCAGCACTATGACCCTGGGGTTTACTCAACCTCTAACAGAAATGAATGCCAGAACAACATTTCCTTGAACATAAAGGCAGTGAGTATGTAGGGCATCACTACTATCATTAATGCCGATTGTCTTTGTAAAGGTGGAAGTCTTAACCTCCCACGACCCCTTTCAAGCCGATATGATCAGTAATGGGGTTGACTACCTTTTACCTTCTATTCGTAAAGTTGTAATAGTCGCAACAACATCGAATCAGTAACGATATGAATATAATAATAATAATAATAATAATAATAATAATAATAATAATAATAATAATAATAATAGTCCACACCTGTGGAGTAACGGTCAGCGCGTCTGGCCGCGAAACCAGGTGGCCCGGGTTCGAATTTCGGTATGGGCAAGTTACCTGGTTGAGGTTTTTCCGGGGTTTTCCCCTCAACCCAATACGAGCAAATGCTGGGTAACTTTCGGTGCTGGAGCCCGGACTCATTTCACCGGCATTATCTCCTTCATTTCATTCAGACGCTAAATAACCTAGATGTTGATACAGGGTCGTAAAATAACCCAACAAATTAATAATAATAATAATAATAATAATAATAATAATAATAATAATAATAATAATAATAATAACAATAACTCCGATATTACTTTCACTTTTACATCCATATGAGACAGTTTTATGTAGGATTTCTAATTTATTACACATTCGAGCTCAAAATAACAGTTATGTATTTTTTATATTTTATTCGTCTATTTATATTTCATTAATTCTGGAAATTACTCTTACGTTGTACGAAGTAGGAACACAAAGAGGAAAAGACTGTCACAAACTCCTATTCCCTTTGTGCTCAATGAACACAGTAAATTTGTTAGAAGCAATAAAAGAAATTATAATACCTAATTTGACAAACTTCTGAAGTGAATGACAAAAGTATTTCCGCAGAGATTAAAGATTTTAACGTGGAACCTTTAAGTAGGCATCAGTTCAGATAAAATGTCCGTTACTACAGTACTTCCGCAATACTCAACGCGCATCTTGCTCCTTAGCGGGAGCGAGTCAATTCAACCCGAAACATTATTTATCCCTCCTTAGAGGCAGCGGGCTGATAAAACCTTGAACATAGAAAAAAGGATACAAATAAAAACTCATGCATAATGATCTTTACTTTAATCAATACACATCACAACCTACAAACATCCAAACCCATACAATCACACAAACACTAAACACTTCAACATTTCACGCAAGTATAGGGATTCTACGAATTTCCTACGATCGTTTTATGAAGTAATATCACAGCTTCAAAGAGAAATTTATTTCGTTTCAATATCGTAAAATTTCGTGCTTAATTTCAAGACTAAGTCAAATCGTCGTCGATGGCTTAGCTCTTATCATGTTAATAGTTGAATCCAAAGTTCTAGGGTTCAAATCCGACCATGGGGAGAGGAGTGGATTTTAAGGAACTTAAAATTTTAAGCATAACATTCTCTCGGAGGAAATTAAAGCTATAACACCCATCTGCTAGATTACAACACGTAAAAATATCCCATTTCTGAAAGAGAGTTTCAGGAAAATTTTGACATATTTCTCGCCCACGTCGAAATTCGGAGGTAACACGGTGAATCCGTATTAGTGGTCTACGTAAGCGTGAATTTGACGTCCACCGTCCATCCATCAATGACCCATAACAGGTTGGGAGATGCAATGTTGGATATGCCGACGATGATAACGATGATGCGATATAACAATTACATCATCGTCGTTTACTTCAAGAATTTAATTTATTGGCCCATTTCAACGAACACGAGATATTCACAAATAGGGGAATTCCTCAGCATGATCAGAAAAACAAATCTATCGCTTACGACAGCCTAGATCTAGAACAAGACAAGGATAACATCTTAATTTTCATGAAAGTCAAATAACCAGCTCCATAACGGAAATCGAGTCGAATAGGGTCCCACTTGGCTTCAAGTAGGAAAAATAGCAACTTGAGTCACGACGGAGGACAAATTTAATTTATTTTATTATATTGTTTTACATATCCATATAGACTACGTATTAATATCTGATTGAAACTATGTTATTTATATTTGGCGCGAAACGCACAACCCAATTATCAGTACTAAAATCATCGTAGCTTCAACCCCGTCATTGTCAATAATTACTTAAATCTGACCATATTAATACATAAAATACCAATATCTTTCAGTTAGGAATCCAATAAACCGAAATGTTTAAATTTTATATCAGAAATGTATAGGCCTATTAGATTCATGAAGGAAGCTAAACTAGAACGGAGCATGTCCCTGACGTAATTTCGAGTAAAAGCGATTTCATGATAAAATGTACCCTATCCCAAACAAACATGCATGTACTTCGCATTAGCATACCAATATAACAATTTTTTGCGCCTACGCAGCGATATCAACAGTAGCTTTATCAGACACATCAATGCACAAGAGAGCGTTTTCACGATCAGCTGATACCTAGCCTACGTATCTTTAAAGGGCATCCGGACGAACGATTCACATGCGCGTAGTCGGGTACCTACAGATATTAAGTCAAATTTATTTAAATGTTTGGCAAATATTGTGATAGCAAAAGAAAGAAATTCTACCAGATGCGAACATATTATTCATAATGTAATAATTATTCCAATATTCTTTGTGAAATGAAATAATGATGGCAAATATATCTTCATTTTAAAATGCACAAGGTTATTGTAAAACTTTAAGAGAATTTTTAAATGGGATCTATTCTGTAACTAGATAAGTACTTGTTATTTACAGAAATTATGATTTCAAAGCATTTATTTCGGTACTTCTGTTTCTTATGTCGTATTTTTTTTTCTTTTTGATTTATTATTGCTGAGAGTCACTCAATTATCTAAAGACTTTTCAGAAACATCCGTTTTTTTCTCAAAATTACGTAATAATAAGCATTTTATTGTCTATCTAGGCTACCACATAAATTACAATCCATTTTAGTAAAAATAAAAATAACACCAAAGATCAAGTTTCGCTTACCCATTCGCATTAGCATTTTAAAAAGTAGTTCTTGGACTGTTTGAACGATATGTTAATGAATTCCAATCGCAAATAAAACATTCCATGTTTATTTGATTTAAATGCGATTAATTGTGTCCCCTTGTAGAAGATTAAACGTTCTTCCATGAGCTTTAATAATGAGTTTGAAAAACTCACACAGTTTGGGATGGTATGCTAATCGGGGTACGAATCTCCTTATAGACAGATCTAATCTACCTTTTTCCAGTTCAATGAACCGTATCTAATGGTCGGTCTAGCACGTTAGCAATCATAGGATATCAATTTCTTACACTACTGGTTAGAATCGGAAGTCAAGTTAACTCAGTCGGTAGACTGGAAGGGAGAGTATTCGATCCTGAACAGAGGTTAGACATTTTTATCCTCGTCGTTAACTTCCGAAACGACTTCAGCGTCCAACAGGCCTCTTGCCAAATTAGTACAGGAAATACTACACAGGAATCAAGGTGAACTTTAATTTCGCATAGGAAGAAGGGTTCAAATACTGCAAAAGAACAGACGTTCTTGTGTCGCTAGTGTTATATTCTGCGTTGTCTAAAGCAGAGCTTTGGCACTGTGTAGACTGCAAGTTACGGAATCCCACCACATCTATTGTTATTGTGTTCGTAAGATTAAAGAAAAATTCAAGGGTTCCAGGATCAAGAGTAACTGTTTGTGAAATTATCAACAATTGCATTTTTATAGAGCCTTTTCCTCCTTTGCCAACTAACATCATTCTATTCCTGTATTTCTGTATCTGTTCGAATTCCTGTCATCCAGACGTAATAACAGTGAAGAGTTCCATCTCTACATGTAGGCTAACATGAATTCCCAATCGTCAGCTTGCAGCTGCAATAGCCTAAAAATATTCTAAAACCCTGCCTACTTACAAAAACAATATTTATATTCGTATTACCTAATGCTACCGCATGAAAGTTCTAATAATTGCTTGTGAAACATTGAGCACTTGTTAAAAGAGATGAGAAAAATGTAAGAAAAATCTGTAAAGAAAACATTACTGGGAATATTTATGGTAAAAAAGGATACTACTGGGAAATTTTAAAACAGGAACAAATATTCCCCATCTTCCGATTCAAAGGAAGAGTCAAACATGTCTCGTTCCGAGGCTAAGGGAGTTTTTCCATCTACTTCTAGACCTTCGTTCTTTAGGATGATTGTGAAAAGCTTGAATGTCCACAATTTTACCCGTTCCAAATTTATTACGATGGTGCAAGGAAATAAGATTCATTTCATTGCCTCGAACTAAACAGCACTGAATGGAATCCAGCTGTATACTAATGCTCTAACCTTAACATCCCTTCGATATCATAAGAAAGACGAGAATGGAGCTCAATTCTAATCTAAAGTTTAGGCTATATTTTGCTTAAAGGCGAAATTCGCCAAGAATCAGATTTCGCACAGATAATTGTTGTCGGACTTATACTACAGTATGATAGATCGAACGCCAATGCCGCAGATACAGTGCGTACAAGTTCTCTGGATCGAATATGGGAAGTTTGTGAAGGCTGAAGGGATGTCAAGGTTAGAGCATTAGTATATAGCTGGCTCCCATTTAGTACAATTCAGTTTAGTTCGAGGCAACTTAGTACAAACAAAAAATGAATCTTCATTAATAATAATAATAATAATAATAATAATAATAATAATAATAATAATCATAATAATAATAAATTATTTATTTACTTTGGTAGAGCTAAGATCTGTAGGCCTCCTCTTCTGCCCAGCCAGACTAATTCTAATTGAATACAATTGGCTTACAGTAATTATTACATTAACATCTAGAAAGCAACACAATATGAAAGTGAATAATGAAAATAAAAGTAAATAATGAAAGTTAGATAAGTAATATTACCGGTAGTGAGATAATAATGAAAACTGGTAAGAAATAGTAGTAGTAGTAATATTTATTCTGTGAGATTTATATATAACCAATAAATATTAGAAACTTAAAACAGCTATTATTGTTATCAAGAATTGTTTGAAGAATATTTCCTTAGTTTATTCTTAAATTGGTTTGATGTCTGACAGTCTCTGGCATTACTCGGTAAGGAATTCCAAAGTCGAGGAACAACCACAATGAGAAAAAAAAATGAATATGAGGATTTATGATACCTATATTACGAAACAATTGAACAAAAGTTGTCGTGCTATATTTCATAGAAGTATCCTTGTGTTCAGCAATTAGGATCTGACTCAACAACCCACAATGCAGTGGAAAAAGTGAAAGATACCGTCTCAATTTGAACAAAAAAGGAGCATAAATTGCATTCTGAGTTAAGAAAAATTCCACAGCATAGGCAATAGGCTATAACAGTCGTCCACGAAATAATTACGAACATTAGCTCAACAGGCAAGTACTCGTATATACAATACTTACATCATCTTGCAAAGTGATGAAACTATTAAAAGTGTTACAAGACAACAGTTGTTGTCAAACTGAGTGACAAAAACCATAATCAGGATTCAATTCTACCCATAAAGAAGATATTCAGCAAGAGTCTAGAAATCTTTTGAAAAGCTGTGAAATACTGTTTAGAGAGGACGGTCGATAGTTCCATAACTTATTTGTATTATAAAGTAAGCCAATACATTACATCTGTATCTGTAATATAACATACGAGCATAAAGTGTGAGATTTTAAAGCTGATACGCAGAATCACCACTAAACGAGCTGTTACTTGCTCATGCCACTTTTCGAAAGGCGCCGTACTATTCGAAACCTGTTTTCAGGCGTACACCCGTTATATTTCAAAGTAGAAAGGAATGAAAGAAACGTGAGATCAGTAAACAAAGTGGTTTTTTTTTATTAAATGTTGAAATTTACTTTTCCAGCATTACAATACTTTCTCTATACTTCGTAAATAAGAAGGTAGAAGAAGTGGATGGGGCTAAATATTAATATTTTTTTTTTCTGGAGAGACCGGTAAGAAAGAATGAAAGCTCTTATCTTTCTGTCATCAATACGCATCGTTTAGTCAGCAGTCCGAAGAATAGTTGGGACTCAAAGTAAGTTTTTAAGAAGAACAGAAAAGATTACCAAGTTAGTTTACAACATATGCTTCAAAATTTACTCATCAAATCAAACTAAAACTGCAATTATGAGACAAATTGTTACTTTCGGAGCACTAATGCGCTTTTGGTACTAATAATATGCCATTAAATTCCTGTAACAAACACCTGTGCTCAGCAGCGGCGTAACAGATTTAACACTCCGTCAGCAACTATGGAACCTTGGTTGATTCGGACGCTACGTAATTCATTGAGCATTATACCAATTCAATATGACAGATATGTTGGCCGAAGCTTCAGGATAAGAAAGGTGTGCGAAGAATGCGAAATTATAGACCTCCGTTTACGGACTGCAGAAGCAATATACCAACAATTAAGAGAGAACAACACGTATCGTCAAAGCGTTCAGCATTCCATTTCAACTTCAGAAATATTCATGCATCATTCTTTCTCTGTCTAGCTTTTACGATTGTTATATGAGCATCATATATCTCCGGCTTTGTGCTTTGGTCTGAAAATTATCTCACTTGGAAATATATTGCTATATTCCTTTCCTCGACTATTAATAATCTCACGAATCCGCAAAATTCTCATATTCTACAATGTATGTACGCGAAACGACTCGTTGATAAGAAGAACTTATATGAACCGACGTTTTTCAGAGATTGTATAATACTGACAAGAATAATAATTCATTATTTCATGCAAGTTATAATTCACTACAGTCACATTATCTCTGCACTCAAGAGCTGGCATTACTGTACTACAAAAGAAGTACCTATTATAAATGTTTGTCAGCCTTTGAGCAGTAGACGTTTGTGATCTGCGTTTCCCGAGTCCATTAATAATCATTTATGTTGCAACCGTTTTAACTTTGTGTGTGTGTGTATATATATATATATATATATATATATATATATATATATTTATATTTTGTATAAATTTATAATAGTATATATGTTGGTACTAATAAATAAAAATTAATGAATTGTAATGTCATTTTGCAGTCGAATTTTCGCAGAAACAATATTTTTGCTACAAGGTTTTTATAAACATATTTCTTCTATATTATTATTATTATTATTATTATTATTATTATTATTATTATATTTTAATTTATGTAGTATATTTACCAGATATTAAGATCTTGATGATTTATTTTTTTTAAGTCATTAAGGGCGATATTGATTGTGAATCATTCATAAGCAATATCAGTCTTCGTATTCCTACTAAGGGTTTAAGATTTCATAAAATTTTTATAATAGAAATTCTAAATCTCTCTCTCCGATCTGCACATGTATAAAATATGCTAATTTTCATGGATTGAACTTGGATCCATTTAATGTGTAGTATATATGTTTTGAGTTTTAAGTCAGTTGTTACTTGTTATTAATATATGCCTTTTGTTCAGATATATATTATAATATTCTCGTCATCTTGTATGTCTTTGTAATACTATTTATATGATTCCATTCTTCATTTACATGACTCCATTATTTCATTTGCAATTATCATTTTATTTCATTGCCATTATTTTAATTATTCCATCGTACTTTTATTGTAATTTATATCACTGCTAATGTTTTTGTTATAATGTCTTTGTGCTGAACTGTTGGCCACTGGCTGTAGTACAGCACATTAAATATAAGTAAATAAATAAATATTTATTATTATTATTATTACTATAATTATTATTCCTAGCCAAACAAGAATAGTTACGAGAAAAATTGTGAATTCAAGTACTGTTGCTCTGTACATATATTTCCTACATAGATATTTTGGCGTGCCCTTTCTATTCGAGGGCATTGAAGAAAATAAATTTCGTCAATAGTTTATGAACAATGTTAGTTTACGTGTTTCTATCAGAGTCATGATAAGGCAAATCTCTTCTACAATAGTAATGAGAGGGGTTTGAAGGGGTGAAAATATATATATTTTTTCATAAACTAGTTCGTAACAAACTTTTAAATGAACTATGTATTATTAATTACCTACAATATTACGATGTCAAAAGTTGTATATACCTCCAGTATTGTATATTACATTTAAGTATTTCGCTATTTCACTGTCTGACTCGTTGATTTATTCCCAAATAGGGGGAAAGATAAACTCTTCAAAGCCATCCTCGTGTACGGCCTTTAATTCTAAATCTCTTTTCCCAGTACCAAAATACGTTAAAAGTGATGTCACATACTATTATAATGATAGCATTATCAAAAACGATAGAAAACCGTTTCTCCATTGTCAATTATTTGATATATTAATTTCTGTCTTAACGTTATGTACATTTGCAAACAACAATAATAATAATAATAATAATATATTATTGTTATTATTATTGTATTATTATAACATGATTTTTAATCACATTATACATTAGCAAAAGAACTAAGTAATGATATCACCATTATGTCGCAAGGATGGAAAAATTCTCTATATAGGAATCCGACGCATTACACCGAGACATATTATGGTCGAGCGAGTGCAGTTTGAATTAAGGTCTGTAATTGAAGTAGTCATGAAGGAGGTGTGTACGCTACGCACTTCCCACATCTGCAGAATAAATTAAGTGAATTCCAAGCATCCGCTAAAATTTGTAGCGTGATTTGACTGGTCATAATGGTTTAAATACAAGGCCATTTCATTTAGGAATACATCTATTTTATTTCATTGTGTAACAGATTATCCGGAACTGTGAATTTGTTATGTAACTAGTAAGATATCTCACTACTCTAACAGACTTCATAGTACAATAATTTTTATCAACTAGTTTATTTGGTGTAAAACTGTAGTGAGAAGTGTCACATTTTAATTTGCATAAGCCTTTGTCATTTCTGCTACATTATTATGCCCATTTGTACAGTCCACATTTTCTGCTACTTTTTTATTGTTATTATTATTATTATTATCATTATTATTATTTATGGTTTTTAGAGAACCTGAAGGTTCATTGCCGCCCTCACGTAAGCCCGCCATCGGTCCCTATCCTAAACAACATTAATCCAGTTTCTACCATCATATCCCACCTCCCTCAAATCCATTTAATATTATCCTCCCATCTACATCTCGGCCTCCCCAAAGACCTTTTTCCCTCCGGCCTCCTAACTAACACTCTACGTGCATTTCTGGATTCGCCCATACGTGCTACATGTCCTGTCCATCTCAAACGTCTGGATTTAATATTCTTAATTATGTCAGGAGAAGAATACAATGCGTACAGCTCTGGGTTGTGTAACTTTGTCCCTTCTCCTGTATCTTCATCCCTCTTAGCACCAAATATTTTCCTAAGCACGTTATTCTCAGACACCTTTAACCTGTGTTCCTCTGTCAAAGTTGGAGTCCAAGTTTCACAACCATACAGAACAACCGGAAATATAACTGTTTTTTTTTAGAGTAGACTGGATGACAAAACTTCTGAATCGAACAATTACAGGTATTTCCCGTATTTATTCCGCGTTTAATTTTCTCCCGAGTGTGATTTATATTTGTTACTGTTGCCCCAAGATTATTATTATTATTATTATTATTATTATTATTATTATTATTATTATTATTATTATTATTATTATTATTGCAATGTTTTTAATTAATTGCAAATGCTTACTATCATCTTTATAATATACATAGCTACATCTTTATGAGGTACGGATTTACCCTGATAAAGTACTACTATTGACACGTTTTAAATATGATAATGTATTATTTAATTTTGAAATTTATAACACACTCTGATTGATGAAATCTGATCAGTATATATGTAGCTAATTTATTATGTATGCAATAAAGAGGAAAGAAACTGGTCACCCTACCCCATTATCTCCTGGCCTAGTTGCCTCATAAGTGGTGCCATGTTGGTACCACTTGTGAGGTTCTGACCTGTCTTCGGACAGTTGACTAAACATGAGTGAACAACTCTGATGAGTTTACTGCAGTATCGAAGTGGAAAAGTATGCACTGTTTATGTTGTGCATATTTTCTCAATTTCTAATCAATTCTAGAATTTAACTTCGTAAAAAAAACTTGACTATACCTTCTGAATATAATTAGTAGTGTGCCATCTTTTATGATTTTGCCCTTTTTTCTTTACTACATAGCATTATGTGCTGTCTTTTTGCTTAATTCTTTTGTCTATTTTCATTCCACTATTTCCGTGGGATTTCAAATATGACTTTTACATTAATTCTACGCTTTCGAAAAAGTCTTAAAGATACCATCTCCCAAATTAAATCCTTAGAATAAAACCCTGCTAAAAATGGTATACCACAAAGAGCAAAATTATAAATACATAAACAAGTTGAAGTTAAAAGGTATTTGAAAGGACAAATTACCTATAAAACAAATGTCTTGAGAATCCCTTATAACATGAATTACTATACCAGCACACATAAATAATAACGCTTTAAACAATCCATGAGTTAACAAATGAAAAAAAGGCCAAAACAGAAAAAAACTTAGACAAAATCCTGTTGTATTTCTAGTATGCATCATTAATAAATTAGTTAATGTGAGGCAAATATTATATTATTATTATTATTATTATTATTATTATTATAGCAAACTCTTTGGTTTTGATATATAATAATAATAATAATAATAATAATAATAATAATAATAATAATAATAATAATTCACAGATATAAATAATATTTGCTTTCACCTTTGAATTTAGATGTCATAAAAGTGTATAATTAAATTGTAAACTAATTCAACGTGTAAGAATATAATTAACAATAGCTTATAACGTGCAAGTCATTGGAAAGTAGGCCTGCTTTAATGTAATTCAATTTGTGTTTCAGATCTTAATGGAAGCACGACGTCCCCCACAGCCGAAATGACACAGTCCTTAATGGCCAGACATTAACATACCTCGATACACGGATGACTGGAATACTTCTAGCATCACAATATTGCAAACCATATTATAAAATACGTAATCGATATTTGAGAACTTAAAAAAAAATCACATTAGACGGTCTTCTCAATGCTGCAATAATAGTTTCCTTAAAACTAAAGATAGAAAATTTTGTTAATTTTAAGTTAATTATTTTTTCCCTTAAAACCAAAAAATATATTATATAAATATCATGCAATTTAATTTATTGATAATGAGACACAATAAAAATTTAATTGATTTAATTACTATACTATTTATCCAGTAAACATGTGTTAGAGATGTCACTGCTACACATCCAGCAATTCGTTGAACATCACGCTGATTCACTTTATGACTTATTTTTATATTATTAAATAAAAAATAACTAAAAAGAACTACACTGTTGAGGAAAAAAAACACATGGTGGATATTGAAGATTAGATCCTCTGGACTGTAGCACTTAACAAAAAAAAATCACACACTTATTTGAGCATTTTAACTTCATAAGTTGGCATTACCTATGACGTAAAGGCAATTGCTGTTGATATTTGCTTTATTATCGCAAAGCACCACACTCGTAGCACACAATACTCCCGACACGCCGCCTCAGCATTGCAAGTAGTACTAGCGGTTCTGCCTTCCTAACAAACACATCTCCATCAGGCGCGGCCGGTGTGGCCCGAAGTGGAACGGAAATTGCCGAACCACGTACCTTGTTTGAAAAATATCATTTCAAATAGGCCGTCGGTATGCATAGATGTTAATTACAATCGTTAACGAGACATGCGTCGTTATGTAATGCATGTCAAGGAACCAGCCTTAAATAAAGATGCGACGTCTGCTACGCGCCATTAAACACAAAACAGTGCTAGCACGAAAGACTTGCATGTCACCCTACTCCAGTGTGCCAATTAGCATTCGTTTCTGCCACGCGAGTTCCATTGACAAAACAAGTATTATTTCTAATGTATTACACGGTTCTCTATCTTCTTTTGTTTTTTTGTATTGGCATTTCTTTCTTGTCAGGGTTTAGCCTTGTACTGCTTCATGAAAATTTGACCTTAAGCTGCTTCAAGACGATCACATTTTTCTTCAATTCAATACTTCATATAAGAACGCTTGTCAAAGATTGATCAGTATT
Organism: Periplaneta americana; assembly: GCF_040183065.1. Classification (NCBI taxonomy): domain Eukaryota; kingdom Metazoa; phylum Arthropoda; class Insecta; order Blattodea; family Blattidae; genus Periplaneta; species Periplaneta americana. Next base: position 121,639,809 of record NC_091118.1, on the reverse strand, counting down.
GAAAAAAAGATTTTTCAAAGACTATTTCATATAGCTAAAGATTTGGTAACATTCTGAAACTTCAGCTTGAAAATCACTGCAACCTATGTATGCCTACCTACCAAATGTTACAATATAAGTATGTAAATATCAGGAACTATCAAACATTAACCAATTTAACAATATACTAAGGAAATATTTTTCTAACAATTCTTGTTAACAATAACAGCTGTTTCAAGTTTTTCAATGTTTAATGGTTAGATATATATCACAGAATAAATATTTAAATTACATTATTATTATTATTATTATTATTATTACAATTTCTTACCAATGTTTATTATTGCCTCACTAACATTACTTATCCAACTTTCATTATTTACTTTCATGTTGTATGGTCTAGATCAGATCTGCAGAACTGTAGGTCCTGAGAGCGACTTCTTTCCTCCCCTTTCTTACCCCACCCACCTTTTCTACCTGTGCGGTCACGGCGTTTTAGTTACGCTCGGCTGCATCAACATTCATTCTCGCGGCGGAAGTCGATCATCTCCAATAGAAGTGGAATGAGGCTGACGTCATAGTTCCCCTACTTGCGAGTTCTGCAGGCCTGGTCTAGATATTAATATTAGTAACTAGGTAACCAATTGTCTTTAATTAGCATTAGAGTCTGGCTCGGCGGAAGAGAAGGCCTACTGGCCTGAGCTCTGCCAGATTAAATAAATAAATAAATAAATTATAAATTATAAATATTTTAGAGAATATATAGGCTATACAAAACAATATTTGTATTAAATGAGGATAAACAGGTCCTATATGCTTATCTTCAGAACAATTAACATAAAGTTATTTGTCACATTTTTTTTTACAGTATTTGAGTTGAACGTTTTCGACTCAAATGAGTCATCTTCGGTAGCTATCCCTTTGAATACATAAATGCATGTAGATTAGAGTGTGTATGTGTATAATCTTAATAAAATAACACTAAACAATTGCAAACTTCTGTTGTAAAATGCAATTGTAAAATCTGTAAAGATACGCGAAACCTGTAACAAGATATTATATATCAGTCAGTGTGACTATCATGTCATGCCCATACTACTTAACAGTTTTTAAGCATTTGTTAATGTATAACTTCGTCACACTATACTATTGTATTTCGTAACTTCTAACTTGTGTATATGAATTATTAATGTTGGCCCACCATATGATTTGCATATCTATATATTTTTCATACAATATTCATTATTTGCAGTTGTGTTTAATCTCCATACAAGATACCACTGGAATCATATGGTTTTCCATCCATTGCCACAGACTGTTCAACAAATTGTAGCCCGCACTTCATTTTAAAATTTTATTGATGTAACAATAATTTATGTTTTAATTATAATCATATTTTAAAATTGCACTTTACAACGGAAGTTTGAAACTTGTTTAGTGTTATTATATTAAGATGGGATTGGTGATAGCGATATGATATTTGACGAGATGAGTCCGAAGATTCGCCATAGATTACCTGGCATTTGCATTATCGTTGGGAAAAACTTCGGTAAAAAACCCAACCATGTAATCAGCCCAAGCGGGGATCGAATCCACGTCCGAGCGCAACTTCAGATCGGCAGGCAAGTGCCTTAACCGACTGATCCACACCGGTAGCTTCTAACTACTTTATGTATTATATTTATGCGGACTCCTCTTGTGTATAGGAATGGACAAAGGTGACCAACATGGAATGACCTCAGTATAAGAATCGTTTCACCAAATTCTTTCATTTTTTTCTATTAATATACTGTAGGTAAAATATAGATATTGCATGTCAAATGTAAAGCATTTCCAAACAACATACAGTAGCTCTTTATCATGTTACCAAAGATGTGTCTGTGTGTAGTTTATTTCACAACAGACACATAAATGCGCATCAAATTAAAAAAAAATTCTCCGAATTGCATAGAAATACACTTTTATAACGCCAAAATAAATGGACCGATACGTAGCCTAGTGTTCGATTTATAAATATACAATTTTTACTACGCAGAAATGAACATGAAAAAGTTATTACAATTTTGAAGAGCATCTAATATTAATTTCTATTTCAAAAGTGGCCGTCAAGATTAAAAAAAATACTCAAATGTATCATCAGTGATTTACAACAAGAATCTCGCGTCACCTACTTGGCAAGTGCCCAGCCGTATGCCTAGTATGAAAAGGAAGTCCTACCTCTACAGCCTGTAGTCTATTATGGACCTGATCAGGTTTAGTGCTTTAATATTGTTTTCTATAACCCTCCCAGAGAACTGAACCCTGGTGACCTTGTCTGGCTTTTAAATTAATTGTGGTGGCGAAATAAAATACATGATGTAAGAGCATATTTACAAACAGTGAGCAAATATATTAAGTGTTTATTTTGCTCTCTCTCTCCCTCTCTCTCTCTCTCTCTCTCTCTCTCTCTCTCTCTCTAACAAAACGGGATATGTTAAAGAACGCAATTGTGCAGATATTCTCAAGATGTACAATTTTCATCTGAAAAACTTATCAATTTAAGTCATAAATTTGTAGACACTATTTTTACACAAAAGTAAAATAATCTTATTTCTTTGTACATTTCCTTAACGGCTGAGGATACACCAATTAAGGAAAGTTACTCGCATACAAATCTTTGAACTTCTATTCTGAGAAAGATCTGAATTTTGTCTTAAATCATTCTAAAACTACGGTTGTACCATTTTCGTTAACATCTGTTGGTATGAAATCTCCTGAATCGCTCTTGTGTTTAAAAATTCATACATCCAATTGTTCTTCTAATAGTTGTAACTGTCCTATACTAAACGAATCTCCTCAAGTTAAATATCTCGGAATAATAATCGACCAACATTTACGTTGGGATAAACATGTTCTTTTTCTGTGCAATAGATTCGGAAAAATTATTCACTATTTTGTCATTCTACGAAGTTATTTGACTGTCAATACTTTACGACTGATTTATCTCGCATTAGTACAAACTATATCACAATACGGCATCATAGGATGGGGCAGTGCTTATAGTATCTCCTCATGCCAATAACTCTGCTACAGAAAAGAATAATAACTAATAACAATATGTCTTAATAAACCTCTTGATTCCTTCAGAGCTGCTGTATTCAGAATTTAAAGTATTTGACTTCCATCAAATTTATAACAATGTATTATTGAATTTCGTACATACAAACCGAAACATATTTAATTTATATTCACATAAATATAAAACCAAAAGATCAAATAACATATGCTTGACAGTACCTAAATGTAGTACAACTGTAGCATATAATCACAGTAGAAATTTCGGGCCAAAGCTTATAACATGATAACAGCTAAATTCCCAAACATACAATTTGCTAATGCTCATTATTAAAAAAAAATCAATTAAAACTGCCGTTAACAGAGAAAATTTAAGGTTCAATTATTGTGATATCTGTGTTTTTCTTCTTCTTTTTATTTTTTTTTACTCTGTTATTTAATAACATTTCTTAACATTATGTGGAATGTCCCCTGAGCACGAGTATGTAACCTACTTTTTCTGGGGGTGCTAGAGTATTTTATATAAAAAATCAATATGTATCTTTTTTTTCTGGCAATAAAGTATTATTATTAATATTATTAATATTATTATTATTATTATTATTATTATTATTATTATTATTATTATTATTATTATTATTATTATATGCGAATGGAAAGTTCAGCGTCCGAGGCGAAGTCGAGGGTGATTATTTCCAAGAGAGCATAAAATCTGTTCACTGTCGTGTGCTATACAATATTTTATCCATTACCAGTATCTAAATTTCATTACTGGCATCTAAATTTAATTTTAATATATTAAACGACTTGTTTCGGTTTTATGCTTTACGTTGGATACACACTTTTAACAACACTTAGGTCATTGATTAACTTCACAACTTCTTTACTATGTTAACACTAGAATTTCACCTGGCTCACTAGTTTCGAAGTGGTATTCTTCATTGTCGCCTTCGGAAAATTAAGAATACCACTTGGAAACTAGTGAACCAGGTAATTTTATGTTAACACAGTAAAAAAGTTATAATGTTAATCAGTGTTTAACTTTAAACCTATCTTACCTTTTCTTTGTAATGTGTTGTTTGTGAAGAAATAATAAATCAATGAATGTATGGATTTTATTGTTGCTAAGGCGTTGGTTGCCAACCAGACAGTGATGGGAAAAATAATTCGCGTGCAAATTAAAAGCTTTTAATTCACTGCTGTGAAAAAAGGTAATTTTTGGATTGCTAGGGACGGTAAAACAAAGACAAGTTTAGATACCAGTAATAAATAAAATTGATTTACACGTAAGAAATAAAATTTTGAAAGCGAAATGTTTAAACTCGATGTCGATGGTATTCTCAATCTTATTATTTTCAAATAAATGTCCATTAATTTTCTGATAAAATCGTTAGGCCTACATCCCATTTGCATCATTTCTGGATAAACTGAATCGTAGAAACTTAAAACGAATAAAATCTTTCGGATACTTGAAAAAATTTCCTGTACTTAAAGAGACAGAGAATGCCAAGAAATACTTTTTAGACAGCCATTCCTAAAAGTGGAACATTTAACGGGGGGCAAGCTTGTTATAAATTGAATATTGTCTAATTTAGTATAGAGTGCAGTTCTTTAAAGCTTTTTCATTGGCAGTGATTCAGTGTTAATCATATATGAGAATGTCTCTCTTCAATGTCAAATTCACTTGTTAATAGATCTAAAATAATAATAATAATAATAATAATAATAATAATAATAATAATAATAATAATAATAATAATTATTATTATTATTATTATTATCATTATCATTATTATTATTATTATTATTATTATATGTATTGTTTATTATTTCCTTTTCTATTGTTCTAAAACTAATAACAGTGTGCAAGATTTAAGGAAGGGACTATTAATGAGGTAAAGTAACCCAAAAATGACTGCGAAAAAGCTTACAAAATTTCTAATACGCCACTGCTGCTGGTTCTAAACATTACTCTACAGGGTGATTCAGACCACACGTAACAGTCACTTATTTCTGAAACTAGTGCATTAAAATTTTCGAGACTGAATCACTCTGTGTATAATATCAGAGATTCATAGATTCAAATCATGACGAAGGCAATGGTCTTACGTGGGCATACAATTCTTACAATGTGATATCTTTTGGAAATAAGTTAAGTAGGTAAATGGTCTCGTGTCGTAGCCTATAGCTATTTACTGTATGTGATACGATTCTATTACTTATTCGAAAAAATTCGAAAAATCGAAGGAGAATTGGGAGGAAAATTTAAAAGGTACGCAAAACGCGTCCTTGCAAGGGGTTGGAGGCTGTACAAAACTAAATATGTGAGCTCCAAGCCTGTTGGCCACTAGTCTCACTCCGGGTTACGCTGCTCCCCTGAAGGAGCTCTAGAAAATTTTGAAGGGGAAGCCGAAATTGGACGTAACCTCTTAGGTACCACATACGCGAGGGGGGCTGAGATTGATCAATTGATCACGGAACGGGGCGAGGAGGAGTTGGCTCGATGTTTGCCGTTAGGATGGCAAGACGTCGTCATCTGTTGTTCGATGACAAAGCATCTATTACTTAGTGAGAGGGCTCCATTATATCACCCACTTTTCGCCTACGTCAAAAATCATCTCTACTATAGGCATCCAACAAGCAAACTCGGTGCGCAGAAACCAGCGGGCATGACTGTGTCGCGCATATGACGTAGGCTCCCGTTTCCAGCATGCTCTCACGCCTACTGCAGGGGAGTAAAAGGGGTATAGCATGCGCGCCGCGAGGAGTCCGATTTGAGTTTTGCTTGTAGGATACCTATAGTTATGCTTCTCATTTGCCGTCTTATCATCGAAAATAATGACTTCCAGCTTACTTCATAAATGGAGTTACACACTGGAAGCCTAACATGGTCACAGCATTTAAAATGGAGAAACATCTATAACTAAAGCAGTATTCGAACTCGAGCTACTAAATGGGTACGAGTACATTCTCTAAATAGTCTACATGTAATTAACTACTTACTTACAAATAGCTTTTAAGGAACCCAGAGGTTCACTGCCGCCCTCACATAAGCCCGCCATCGGTCCCTATCCTGAACAAGATTATTCCAGTCCCTACCATCATATCCCACCTCCCTCAAATCCATTTTAATATTATTCTCCCATCTCCGTCCTGGCCTCCGTAAAGGTCTTTTTCCCCCAGGTCTTCCAACTAACACTCTATATGTATTTCTAGATTCATCCAGACGTACTACATGCCCTGCCCATCTCAAACATCTGGATTTAATGTTCCTCATTATGTTAAGTGAAGAATACAATGCGTACAGTTCTGTGTTGTGTATTTTTCTCCTAGCTGAAATAATTTCACTTTTCCAACCTGATATATTATTTTTTGTACTCTGATATCCTGTGTTGTTTAGGATGAAAGCTCAACTCCTACACACGAGAATAGAGCTGTTACAGTGTAGAATATAGGTTAAATGAAAATGTGTAACCTCGAAACCAAAGCGTAAAAGAGATCGCAACAAAACTAACAAACAAACAATTATTTAGCATACCACATTTCATTTATATCATCAATAGTAGCGCGAACATTACAGATTCCACTCTATGGTTTGGTATGAAAGTGCCTAAACACGCATAGAGATGCAGCTTGAATACGACAGACATGAGTTTGAAATTAAAGTTTCATTTTGTTTGGAATCCTGTGCACGTTTCAGCAATCTTTTACCGAGACTTTTAATCCCTCCGCATAAAACCCAACTAATTATTCAATTAAGTCCATTTTGTAAGTTCAGAAAAAGATAATTTAAAGTCGCATAATCACTAGAAAATAAAAGAGAAAGATTTCTCGAAAGAAATCAGCCTTTCAGTGAAAATTGCGTGAATTATGATCCGAACGTGACAGCGGTGAAATGATTTCGTGCTATAGATGAAAACCCAGAATCCAGGAGATCGTGCGGGCATGTACCACCATACAGGAAGATTGAGTTTATTGTGTTTGAAACGTCTGGACAGGCAGGAGCGGGCGATCTGTTCCCTTCAGTGACGCAATTCAATTTGGCGTTTATAGTGACAAAGCATGTGAGAAAGCGGCGGCCGCTATCTCAGATCGGGGCTCTGTGCAGAATTAATTCCAGACCGACATGACACTTCGAAAGACGCGTGTTCCCTTAAATATTTCTAGCCTAAGCGCCATTTAGGACTAATGAAACCACAGTATTTTTTAATGTTCACCATAAACACTGTAGCTTACATTTCAAAACTTTTAACTGAATATCATCGCGAAAGATTTTTCCGCTGTAACTCACTATTACTTACTTACAAAGAGGCTTTTATGCTCGACTATGCCGAAATGTAGTAATTATACACCTGGTAGCAGCCCTTTAATGGACCTCATTAAAGTACACCTATACATTAAAATTCAGGTGTTCCACCAATCAGAAAACAGCATTGTAGCAATATGAAAGCGCAAGTATCCATTATTCTCGGATATGCAATCGAAAGACAACTAGCGAAACGTCACGGAGGCTGGAAATCCAATACTGTCGCAGAAGGTTATGCTCTGTTACTATAATAATTAGCGTTAATTGTAAATAATATTCAAATAAATTAAATTTGTCATCTCGTTTTTCAGTGTCTAAAACAATTTCAAGGTTCTATCTAGATTGTCATTTTACTCTCTAGATTATATCAAGGTCAATGATATTCGTTCCTCGGAAAAAATCAATACTTTCGCGTCTACGCACATCTAACAATTTACGAGATATTGCACAAGGTCAGTTCCGCTCCCCAGTCAGATAAGCATAACATGAATACTTATGAATAATTTCAAGTTGGAAATATGGTCGAGCTTAAAAAGTCGTATGAAACTTGCCTATAATGGTAATTAAGACGCTCGTATGATGATTATGAAACTAGCTTGCCTCGTTTCATAAACATACTCGCGTCTTAATTACTACCATTACAGGCTCGTTGCATAATGTACTATTACAGAACTAGGAGGTTCATTGCCGTCCTCACATATGCCCGCTATCGGTCCCTGTCCTAAGCAAGATTAATCCAGTCCATAGCATCATATCCCAGCTCCCTCAAATCCATTTTAATATTATTCTCCTATCTACGTCTGGAATCCCCAAAGGTCTTTTTCCATCAGGTCTCCCAATTAACATTCTATACGAATATATGTGGATTCACCCATACGTGCTACATGCCCATCTCAAACTTCTGAATTTAATGTTCCTAATTACAGTGGAAGCTCTTAAATTCGACAGAAAACAAGTTCGACATCCTATAGGTCGACTGCTTACGTAGGAGAATTAGAAACGCTCCTATACGGGCACTAAGAAATGGGTTTGTCATTTTAATGGGAATTGGTTGTGTGTCTTGTAGTAAGTATATATTTATTTACACTGCAAGTGGGCAAGCACCCGGTGGCAGTGGTATACACAATATAAACAATACACAAGAAAATTACAATACACAATACAATTATACAATACACAATACAATTATATACACAATACAGTAAGAATACACAATACAATTTAACACAATAATTACAATTAATAATAAAACATAAAATACTTAATTTTACAATACAACCTACATATGTATAGGCCCTACATAAGTTTCAATAGTCTTTCACTTTACTCTCATCTCACTCACTGCAGTGGCACAATGACGCATTTCACTGAAACATTAGGACACATTTCACTGACACTATAGAACACAATTCATGGACGCTATAAATTATCACTGATCGGAACTATTCGCTGCACTGTAAAACCATAACTTCACTGACACACCTCGCTTCAATGATACAACAGTTCAAATAAGACACATAATTACACCCTTATGCATACTTATAAACAGAACTACATTGAAGCTAATCATTTCTAGCCTAAGGCCCTCTTACACGCTATTTTTAAATAATTTACAATTCAAACCGAGAAATTAACTCGTCAGGCTAAATAAATACATGTCACCTTAAAAAATAAATATCACCTTAATTTTAATTTACACTTTATACACAACTTTTTAAGTTAATCTTGAATCTCCTTAAGGAAGGACAGCCATCAAAGACCGCTGCAGGCAGGTCATTCCAATCATTTATAGTTCTATTTAAAAATGAGAATTTACCTACATCCGTTATCTGTTTCCTACATTTGATTTTAAAATCATGATCGTTCTCCCATAGTACGTTGGCTTTTCTAACCGAGCCGCTATGTCTACCCATGCTTTCTGACCTTGATGTGATACTTTTGTTAAAGAAAAACAGATCATTTTATTGATTAGGACATCCATATTTAATCATTGGTTTTAAATAAATGAACTATTCTTTTTCTATTTGGACAGAATCTCTCCGCCTTCAACACGTTTTAGGATATTTGTTTTTTCCTTTGACGTACAATATGTATTCCTTCCACTACAGGAGGCATACTGCATTATGCCGTTTGTGAGACGGAACTGTCGAAACCCACTGTGGTAATGCAATGCGTTCGTAGCTCGGCCGGACCGTTCCGCGGCCTTGGACTGGGTGAAGATTGGCGCGTCTGCCGCCAGAGTAGCGCTGTAGCTATCGCTGACGTGTTAGTCAGGTTCGGCCGATCTACGAACGCACTGTAGAAGCGCATATACAAGTCTCGTTGAGGTCAGGAAATGCAAGTACTGTACATTATTCGTTGATGGATAACCAATAAGAATTTGTATTCATTTCACCTGCTACATCCACTACCCTTATTGGACTAAACTTTCAATTGTGTTCAGTCGAACTTAGGAGAGTCCACTTTATATTAGGTGAAGAGTACAATGCATGCAGTTCTGCGTTGTGTATCTTTCTCCATTCTCGAGCAAATACCCTTAACCTCTGTTTCTCCGTCAAAGTGAGAGTCCAGGTTTCACAACCATATAGAACAACCGGTAATATTGACTGTTTTATAAATTATAACAAAGGACAAAGCCAAAATTCTTTCAATCATTCATTTTCATAATACACTGCTCTCTTAAATTATCTGAGCATGTTGGGAAAAAATCAATGGCTTTCCCAAAACACACTATGAAATGTTTCATATAAAACAATTTTGATCTCGAAAAAGATGCAAAAATGAGAAAAATTGAATGAAATTTTGTTCGAAATATCTCAAAGAACAACCACCTGAAATTAATGACATTACTTACGGTTCAGCCTATATATGACGCTTTTCTCTCACCGCAAGCTCAGAGGTATTTTATGTTAAACACCTCCGTTTCTGCGGTAGTAACTCTAGCTTCTAGAGCTTGTTTAGCGAAGAAATATAGAACTTAAAATAAATACAAGTTCGTCTTACCGTTGTCACGAGATAATCAAAGTGTCCTCTTACTGTTTCAACACATTTCTGATTTCTCCGAAAATTGTTCTCAAATACTCGAGTAAGCTCTCCTTGCGAAATGTTCGAAATCTTGTCGGATATTTTCTTCCACTTTTTGCATAACTGACAATTACGGTACAAAATCTTGCTGCAACATGCTATAAATCATTCTCAAATAATTAGAAGTACAATAGCTTGCAATATACTACATAGGCCTACGGATAAGTAATTCAGTGTTCTCAAACACTTATGAAAAACCATTAGCCTTTACTACACTACGCATGAATGAGTAATCACTGGTGTAGCTCACAACAGACTGAGATGAACAGCACGTATACAACATTCTGACAAACGCCATTGAACCTCGGCGCCCACAACAGGCCCACTCTGGGAGACATTGTTCCTGTACGTCCCGCGGCGGCATAAACGGAGGACTCTATGCTACTGCTACTACTTCTGCTGCTGTTGCTGCTACTGCTGCTAATACTAATACTGATGCTGATGCTCCTGCAGCTACTGCTATTGTATACTCGCACAGGGACATCACTTTATTTTTACAAACATTTTTAACATTAACCTGGCTATACTCGGAAACACTGTTACCCCCTTCCATTTGGTGTTACTAGTGCAATATGTAAACAAATCATTTTACTAGCTATAGAGGAGAGAAAAGTAGTGTATACATTTATGTTACAAGGAAGTAGGATATTACGATTTCAGTTTATTTATTACTTTTACGGTATTTTATCAAAATAGAGTATAGTAGTAAGAGTATTTTTTCACAAACTCAACTCTTCAGGCGGTTGTATTCATTATATAATGGACACTTTATTCAGCATATTACCGTACTTTCGGTAACTCTAATCTTCACTTCTGCTCAGTCCACACAGATAAAGTTATTCAGTCATGCTACACACCGTACCTGTGCGAAATAAGCAGGGGGGGATATTTACGGAGATCGCGAAATTCACGACATGATAAATATACAATAGATCTTTACTAATCTTCACGAATCAAGTTATTCTGATTAATAATATGGGGATAAAACAATCGCGACAAATCGCGAAATAGAGTTCTAATAGCGAAATATGAACACATTCGCGAATTATTATTATTATTATTATTATTATTATTATTATTATTATTATTATTATTATTGCGTCGTTTTATAGCGAATTTCATATTCTGAATTTCTTTCGGACTTTTTTTTTCACTTGAATTTGTTATACATTCAAGTAGACTACATTATATGGTATTCCAGGTGTTCCTGATTACATTAGTGAACTCAAAAGACGGAGAATTAAACATTTCACTGATAATTTAAACGTGTTAATATGAGGACTGCAAGTTTTTTTTTTTTCGTTTTTTTTGTTTTTAATGAATGTGTGTTAAATACAGCCTCAATTTAAGAAATATTGCCTATTGGCCATACCGCACTTTACCAGAATCCAACGAACCTTTAATGTTAATAAAATTATTTTGAAAGTAATATTCATACTGAGTTAATACTCCAATTTCAAAATAATTGTATTTTCCAAAATTTCTATTAATATCCGCCAAGAGTTCAAATCAGTCTCCAACAATCTCCTCCGACACCAATATTAAAAAACACAAATGATAAAATCAATCTCTATAAATACCTGTCCTGGAAATAAGTTTCAATAATATAGGCTTTTTCTTCTATAGGAAACGCAACCATATTTCTGAAACACACTATACTCTGTACTATTTACTTCACTGCTAGCAGACTTCGAATGCAACAGCGGCCGTAAGTTTGTGTGGCTGATAGGAGCAAGAATATTACTGCAAGGGGTGGAAGTCAAGTAGTACATTCAGAAACGCATGTACAATAAAAATGCAAGTAAAAATAAAGTGATGTCCCTATACTACTATAGGCCCTACTACAGTTATCATTCAAATTCCAATTCCTAAGAATTCCTTGAAATGTCCATGTACTGTGCAGATATACTGAAAATTGAAATTTCGCACCACCAGATAGAAAAAGTGACTCAGCTGTCTGCTGTCAACTGTCGATTCAGTTTGCACGAATTTACGATTCCAATGGAGTCCGCTACAATGCTCTCCACCACAGCAAGGAACGCGTCAGTTGTAGGCATCCAACAAGGAAAACTCAGTGGGCGTGACTGTCTCGCGCAGATGACGTATGCTCCCTTTCCCAGCATGCTCTCACACCTACTGCAGGGGAGTAAGAGGGGTATAGCATGCGTGCCGCGAGGAGTCCGAGCTGAGTTTTGCTTGTAGGATACCTATAGTATCCTCTTCAAGATGATGTCGTCTCAATGCCAGTCACTATACTACATCACACCGGCACCATTTTGGTTAATATTATTGTAATAATGACAATGAGTATTGAAATGATGAGGGATGGTGGAACGATGAAAAGAGAGCCATTGGCGTAGCTCAGGCGGTGGCGCGTTTCTCTCCTAATCAGGAGTAGCGCTCAGCGTATAGATAATTATACAGTATGGACACTTCGCGTCGGTACCTTTGATGAACCAGGACTGATTTCAATGACCTTGAAACCAGTTTGAGCGTGAGATTCTGCTTTCTCCCTGGAGTTGCCAATGACATCACACCAGCTAGCAGTCGACACAGCGAAAATGTAACACATACAATTAATACATCTAAATACATTATGTACTCAAATAAAATAAATTTGACCGATGAAATAATAAATCCGTTATTAACTGTAATGTCTAGGCTCTAGAGTTACTTTATAATGAGTGTTGAGTTGAGACGTTGACCCCAACAACAATTAAAATATGTAATAATTTGATAGCGCTGAAAAAAGAAAAAAAAAAAATCAAAACTCCTATGAGAAGTAAAACCATACCTACTCGTGTATTATATTGTACACAAATATTAAACGAATTTGATACATAATTTTATAATGTATTGTATTATTTTATAATATAATTTATTATATATAAAACATAAAAATTTATTATTACAACTATTTTGTCATTGAGAAATAAGGAAAAGCTGTTAATTTGAATAAAAGGCGATGTTTGGATCCTGTGTCTCAAGTCTTATACTCAATTATAATCTTAGCGTGTGCTCGATTACACTAACCTCTAGCGCTTGAAAGCGGAACTAAACGCCGGCGCACAGAGAAACAAAACAGGAAAATTCGCTATGTCCATTTTATATAATCCCTATTCGCTGTAGCACTCGAGCGTGGTTCGACTCCTGATTTGGCTGATTTCCCGGTTGAGTACTTTCCAAGTGTTTCCTCAACCGTAAGGTGAATGTCAGATAATCTTTGGCGAATTCTCAGCCTCATCTCGCCAAATTCCATCTCGCTATCACCAATTATATCAACTGTAAATAACCCAGTAGTTTTTCCCCCCTTTCTTAACTGTAAATGAGCACAAGCGCTACTTAGGCGTAAATTTTTCTGACATTTTGTATATTCGATTTCCTAACCGTTTCAAATGTATATCATTTTACCTTTTAGGTGTGTTTCCAAATTATATGTAATACGCTTTGTCAAATCTGGCAACGTTTTCATAAGGGAAGCTAAATTTATTTATTTACATAGTAACCAAGTTAATCCTTAAATTGGCAAAACTTCATTTCTCACACTAGTTTATTAAACCATGTCGGACTGTAAAGAAAACAACTATCGCAATGTCCATATTTTCTGTGTTGTACAATATTATAGTATTGTGTAATTTTGGTTATTTAATTTTCCTACCAATTTTTTCTATTGTTCTATTAAAATTATAGCATAAACCTGATGTATCCTATAGGATACTTTGTGAATTTAAGGGTTAAAAATGGAAAGAAACGAGAGAACACAGAATAAAACTCTCACGAATCTTAGTTTTGACAACCACAAATACGACTTTGCCATCATCGTGATTGGAACCGGGGCCCACAGTCATCTTGTACCAGTTGTCTACCAACTGCGCTATCATAGCGAAAAATAATACCGGTACTTAAGTAGGCGCTATATGCCTGCTAAATTTTAAATTAAATTACTAGGCCTATTAGTTGGCATTTCTACTATTCTCTTCTTTAACCTTTCCTTTTTTAAGTTCTCAGATCCACACATGTTGATTATGCTGCATAATACACGTACGTCCTCTATCCATTACTGCATCTGAAATGCACTATATTTAGGTATAAATTCAGCAATCTTGACAGGTAGATTTATTTCCCTTCCATAAGGACGAGTGTGTGACACGTGTACCTCTCTCTCTGTAATTTATAATCACATTATAGGCCGAATTTAGAGGAGTGCTCGAATTGGCGACCAGCTTTCAGTGCAAGCACTACATCGGCTTATCATATGTATAAGGCGCATAACGTCACGGAAGCGATTGCGTGATGGAAACTAAAATCCTGCCAATAAGTTTGAATAGTAGTATTATGAACCAATTATAAAGCCAGAAGCACTTCAGCGGAATGGGATAATATTTTTAAGTTGTAGAAATTAGGAACCTTTAAGAACACAGAGAATTGATTATGGCCAAGAACTTTAATTTTCGTTTCCCTTTCATAAATCAAGAACATTTAAATGTTTGAAGTGAGATTTTAAAAGTGGCACCATGGCTGTCACAACCATCGTCATGTTTTCGTTTTTGCTTTTCCTCGTAACTTTCGATTTTTCAAATTTTTCCCTCCTTAGAGTTAAGACGCAGTAAAGCCTTGTGTTCTTCACAAAATGGTTTTCTACCGTACTTCCAATAGGACTGGATTATTTCCCTCTTCTTTGCACGGCACATTGCGCACACAGTATGTTTTTCGTATTCCTGAGGTACTGGACTCTGGACTCTGCTCTCCTTTTTCTTCAGTGCCAAAATTTTTATGAACTTCCTATTTCAATTAACGAATCACGACCTGGCTGGGGACCTAACCCGGGCCACCTGGATGGAAGAATGGCGCGCTAACACTTAATTCACAGACGCGGATAGATATATGTTAAGCCTTGGTTTTTCTGAACCGACGCATGCGACGTGCGAGGTGCGAGGCCCGCCTCGCATAAATCCGGACTACACGAGAGATAGTGAGTAGTTTATATAACTGCGAAGTGCGCAGGCCTCGCATCTCTTATAGAAACCACTCACTATCTCTCGTGTAGTCCGGATTGTGCGAGGGAGGCTGGCCTCGCACCTCGCAAGTCGCATGCGTCGGTTCAGAAAAATCAAGGCTTTAGACTTTACACCACGACGCTACGGCGCGGGACGAAATAAAGGCAAACCTTACCTTATTATATTATTATAGTACTGGTTTTCCCTCGTAGACTCTCACTGAAGGTAAACGATCGTAATTATTACGATGGGACCTGTGAAATTACAACACTTGGTATAGCCTATGTTTGGCAGCTGAAAGCATATTATCGGAGAGTTCAACACACATTAAGAAGGTACACGGAAAGCTGGAAGTATTCACTGAAACAATCGTCAACAATGGACAAAAATAAAAACCCGCATAGTAAATATTATCGATTTATTAATTAGTCCTACAGAATAATCTCTGTAATGTTGGCAATTAATATGCGAGGAGAAAAATTCGCTCCGGTGCCGGGGATCGAACCCGGGTCCTTGGTTCTACGTACCAAGCGCTGTGACCACTGAGCTACGCCGAATTCCCCGGCACCGGAGCGAATTTTTCTCCTCAAATATTAATTGTCAACATTACAGAGATTATTCTGTAGGACAAATTAATAAATCCACGATATTCTCATAGCTAGCAGTGCATCGTAACTGCAGAATCCCGGCCAAATAAGTCACTCAACTGAGTGCGCTCCTAATATAATGGCAGTTGACACTAGACATATACGTCAACATATATGCCTAACTTGGAGTCAGGCCACAAAGGGAAACACTGAAGAAGGAAGGTTCGATCCGGTGCTGTGGATTGAATTCGGCGTAGATCAATGGTCAGAGTGCTTGGTACGTAGAACCAAGGACCCGTGTTCGATCCCCGGCGCCTGAGCAAATTTTTCTCCTCTAATATTAATTTCCGCATAGTAAATCTTTCCAGTATTACCTCTCTAGGGTTAAAGTAACTGTACTCACTTTTTATATGCAATACAATAATTTCCTTAAATTTTACGTTTATATACTCACATTCTTTAAACCTTAACATTATCATTCCTCACATTCTTCAATAAAAGCTCCCGTGCCTTGTTTCGATAAAGGAAAAGAGTTCGGGCGTTATATTATTTGAGTACGTCCTACCCAGATAAACGCAATTATTTGTCTCGTATCCCATATTAATATATGTGCCATCTACCAATATGTTTTAAATTCACCTGCAATAAAACTTAGGTATAATACTGTCGATATTAGGACAAAACGTATTGGTGATAAACAGCAGCGTTATCTGGCACCATACTGAGGGGTTTATAGCTGCATGCAATAGCGTCTGGCAATATTTATTAAAAGCGAAAGGTACGAACATGGTAGTTTAGTTTAGAGAGAGCTTTTAAGAATTAAAATCCGTTTTATCTTAATGAGAAGTGCCAGCTGATACTGAAATCAGAGTTGAATAATTCATGAATGCGAGCTTGGTCAGTACTGGTAGAGCATCCTTAATTACTAGAAGTCCCTAACGTTACAAAACCTAAAGAACACCACTTTTACACATACTAAGAAACAAAGGGAGGAAAAGGATAAAAACTGATATTGTATTTTAAAGTTATTATTTTATGCTCGCATACGATCAGTATGGTTAAATTTGTTTGCGGATAAGAAATTAATATTAGGCATTGTTTAAAATGTGACACATAAGCGAATTAAAAAAAGGTATGAGTATGAAACTGGAGACCGATAGCATCTTTCTAAACCAGGCTATGAGACATTGGTAGTCCCATAGTCTTCACGATTAAATTATTGAGCAGTATCTTTATTCTTTAATAGACTGATTAATATGTTAGAGGGACAATAAATTTTCTGAAGACATCGTCTTGCACTTTAGCACTCTAAGCAAGAAGAGAAACATGGCGATAAATTCTTAAGTAGCTTGCGAGAAATTGCAGTACATTTAGATAAGCGACCATCATTTCCAAGAAATAAAGATTTGAAGGAGCTTGTAAGTTTCACGTCTTGTAATAGTCACATATTCAACATTTCCCACTTATTTAAGAGCATGAGCTGAACACAAGTTATGTTTTCAAGTTCTCTTTAATAGCTTCTTGCATTAGTATTTAAATAAGATACATGTAAATATGGATTTGTACCTTTATATCATGATAAGAGAAATGTCTAAAATGTCATGTTTTATTTAACGACGCTCGCAACTGCCGAGGTTAGCCTATATCAGCGTCGCCGGTGTGCCGGAAATTTGTCCCTCAGGGGTTCTTTTACATGCCAGTAAATCTACTAACATGAGTCTGTCGCATTTAAGCACACTTACTATAAATGTCATTGGCCTGGCCCGGAATCGAACCCGCAACCTCAGGCATAGAAGGCCAGCGCTATACCAGCACCACCAACCAGGCCGACTGATAAGAGAATACTTATCATCTCATCGTTAGCATAAAAACAGTGAACGTACAAATAATATGAGTACAGGAGTGTAAGTACTTAAGCGTGTATGTATGTATGTATGTATGTATGTATTTTTTATTTTTTTATTTTAGTAGGTTATTTTACGACGCTTTATTTTAGGTTATTTAGCGTCTGAATGAGATGAAGATGATAATGCCGGTGAAATGAGTTCGGGATCCTGCACTGAAAGTTACCCAGCATTTGCTCATATTGGGTTGAGGGAAAACTCCGGAAGAATCCTGAAGCAGGTAACTTGCCCCAACCGGGAATCGAACACGGGCCACCTGGTTTCTCGTTTAGACGCGCTAACCGTTACTCCATAGGTGTGGACTGTATGCATGTATGTATGTATGTATGTATGTGTTTCAATGTATTTCAGGTTCTATGTATTATGTATAAAATTAAAGCAAATTTGTACCTATTACAGGCCACGAAGATGCATAGTGTAGCGAGAGAATAAAGGGGCACTGAACAAAAGAAATATTTTTACTTAATATGTTGTAGACAGCATGGAGCTGATGATAGCACTGAAAACCGCAACGTGGCTTGCGTTGCTTGAGGTCGCAGCTTAACGCTTTGTTATGAAAATAGGAACGGTGTTTTTCGCGATTTTGACATGAATAATAGTGAATACAACGTGATTAACTATACAACAAGAATGAACTTGCTGTGGTACGGAGCGGCAGTATGACGTCATACTTATCGCCAGTATCCACGGTAATTCGGAAGCTATGGGTCGTAGAAAGGTCTAGGTTGCGTCATTATTGTGTGTATAATTACAGTAAATACATGTTATATGGAACGTATCATCCCAGAATGTGATACTTTTCGTTTAGTACCTCTTTAAGTTTCCACCATAACAGACAATCGACATTAGTGGCAGCAGGGATGACAGTTCTACGGCTTGCAGCCTTGGCATCCACGAAAATATTCCTAGTTTTTATTAGAGACCAAGTGAATTCCAGTTCCATAGTCTGCACGGAAGAATTGGACCAATAGAGAAAATCCATGACTCCATCTGGAATCAGAGTTTCGACTTTCTTCTGGCTTGCAGCGCAACACCTTAACCTGTATGCTAACGCGCGCCACTACATTACATGTGTTTATTTCTGATAGACACGAGTAATACATAATATTATTTCCTTGTAACAAATAAGAAATCTATTCGAAATAATATATTTGGTATTATTATGCACGGTATACTTTCTAAATATTGGACACTTTCCCATCCAGTAGAGTTAAAAGCAGATTATAAAGTTAATACTATTAAAATTCCATCTATCCGTATTCTGCAATACAGTGAGTCAGCTATTCCGACTTTAAATTCATTCCATATTTACTTGTATTTTTATTGATCTCGCATAATAAGCAGTTTTAGATAGTCTGTTAATTTCGAAAAACTAAAAGTTATAGGCGAAAACAAAGAACTTCGAAATAATAATAGACAAGGCCGAAACGGACGTACTAATATGAAATTAATGTTCAGTAATTGCGATATTGATTTTTTAACTCATTACCAGGCTTCGAGACTTTGGACCCGATAGAGCAGTTCAGTGGGAAATCCGCATAACGGCGTACTGAGTATAGTGTACAGTGAGTGGGGATACTGTAGAATGAATGCCAACAAATACGCAAAGGAAAACGCTCTGGATTTGAAGGTTCTGACGAATAATTTGGTTTTCATACAAACCTATTTTCAAACTGTGTCTGAAACTATTACACGATTAGAAAAGTCAGAACAAGAGATGCCATGAACCCTGAAATTAGTTAAGGAAATGACACAGAGAATTAATGAGACATCAAGTACACCGGTTACTCAGCGTGTAAAACAGAAGTGGAAATCAATTTTATGTAAAAATAACGGATATGGAACATTGTGTAACATAAGCAGCAAATTAGTCGCCATAATCACTCGAGAATAAAGGACTGTCTCTTAGAGACTGCAATGATGTTAGGTTTTTTCGTTTTGCTCCTATCACGTCATGCGGCGTAGAGCGCAGCTTTCTACTGTACAAACTTTGGCACATAACCGAAAAAGATTTACGTTTGTAGTAGGTACATTGCAATTCGGTACTGTAACTGCACTTCCTAAAGACGACCAATAGGTAAATGAAAAAATTAAAATTGTTACATGCTTATTTCCACCATTAACACTGTGTACAATTAAACACAAATGCTTATAAGAGACAAGAGAATAAATGCTTTTCACATTATTTTGACATTGTCATTGTGTAATGTATATTTACTTTCAGAATGTACATATGTGTGTTTCCCCATACTACCGTACTCTACTCTAAATAGCAACGTTGTTACCTCAACACATCTCTATCTACCTGCAGCGAGTCAACAACCTATAATGCATGCACAGTAAACTTAATGTATCGGGTCCAAAGTCTCGAAGCCTGCTCATTACTTACATTTCCCTTTTTTATTAGACACTGACTTCATAGGAACCTTAAGTCTACATGGCTGATTCGACAGATGGCGACATGTGGCTGAGTCACGATATCTACAGAGAAAGCGGCCGTTCGGACTCCATCAATCATTCAAATGGCGCTAGTCTTCGGACCCTACCTCCGTACAGAACAAAATGTAACACTGGTACAGCCGTTGCTTCATAGTATTATTTTTATGTTGTTTTGAAATATTCTGTCAATTGTTCAACAAATAGATTGCAAGACATATAACTCATCATTCATCATTCATGCTACTGTTTATATTGAACAGATATCTATTTTCGTTTACAGTTTTAACTAATATTTATATAAATATATTGAGTAGAAGGTCATAAATATCAAGCAACGTGAAAGGATTTTCAAAAGATGTGAAGTTCCCGTGTGCACTTTTATCAAATTTGTGCACAGACCGGAATAAAGTTATACCGGGACATTCTACTAACATTTCTAATATTAATTTGGCTTTACCTTTTGATTAACGGTTTGAAGCCGGACACACTGTATGCTACACCTTCCACGACCAGAGTTTGGTGGTACTAGCGTAAAATACAAACAAATCACTTTACTAGGTGTAGGAGGGGAGAAAAATAGTGTATCCATTTACGTAAACTAGAAAATATCACGATTCTGAGTTTGGTAATTTTCGTAGGTTTTTAATTACCTAATCAAAATACAGTATAGTAGGCTATTGATAAGTGTTTTAACTCACTTACTGAACCATCCATGCGGACGTATTCATTGTGCAGTGTATATTATACTGTTTACAGCACATTAGCATACAATATAGAAAATACATTTAAATTGAAAAATAATCAGAATATGGATATTCAAACAAACTGTTGAAAATGGTGGCCGTTCATTTCGATACAGGCTTCAGTTCTTTTTTTTTTTTTTTTTAATATTATCGCACTATATTGTACCTAATTCGTATTTCAAGTTTTGTCCTTCGTACCTGAAAACAGTAACTCATGTTGAAATACTTCTGTACCTACTCTATAACAGAGTACCTGACGTACTGTAAATTCAATTCTGCCCGATCCGCACAAATATATTAACTCAGACATGCTATCTTTGTACGTCCATGTGGTAATGTAGTAGGATTTTAGAAAGGGAAGAAATCACGTGACAGCTAATTATTTAACGAGGCCCTTTTATTTACGTTATTTTTAGCGGTTGTATAATATTACGTAGACGTCCAATTCCTAACAGCAAATGTTTTCAGAAAAGAGCTAAGACAGCCCAGCAACTAGTCTTTACAGAGGGGTCAGCAGAAGCGGGTGAGGGAAACTGGGACGTAAGCAAACGGACGCACAGTATCTGTGATAAAATATGATTCCATATTGAATGCTTCTTCTTCACTGGAAAACGCGAACATATTTCTGGAACGCACTATACTCACTCAGTACTATTTACTATGAACGTAAGACGTTTTTAACTGTATATGCGACCTTGGTCCTGTGGACGGGTGACGTTTACTAGTAGAAGGAGTGGGAGTGAAGTACATTCAAAAACTAAGGTACAATAAAAATCGAATTAAAAATAAAATTATGTTCCTGTACTTGCGCAGTGCATATATTTCATGTGGCTATAATAACGCTGTATGTATTACACTCTCTATATGCACTGCCTCATGTCCTCTAGAAGCACTTGTTAAAGCTACAGAGCTTTTAAAATAAGGTGTGTCAAAACTCTGACATATGTATAACTAAATAAAACTGAAGTGAAAAAGTATGTAACACTCTCCAACCAATACATGCTGCATAGAGATAGAATTGTTTATCTATACCAAATTAATCTTCACACATATAATATTTAAGTAAACGAATGAAATTCATTGTAATGAATAATTATTTCGCTCGGGTACGTATCGATTTCCGCTTGGGCTCATTATCATTTTAGCCTTAGTTTTCCCCAACAGAAAGGCAAATGTCAGCTAATCTATGGGGAATCCTCAGCCTCATCTCGTCACGTACCACCTCGCTATCACCAATCCCATCGACGGTAAATAACCTCATAGTTGATACAGCGTCGTTAAATAACAAAATAAAAATAATTATTTTGTGATAGTTCTTTCCTCTTGTGATATTTTTAGATGTAGGCCTACATATTTTATTCAGTAGGCTATTATATCGGCAAAATTCAGAATATAAAGTAATTTTTAAAACAATTTTATTTATACCTTTGCAGTACTGAAATTTGTGAGTTGTGCCGGCTTATCTCAGATGGTAACGAGCTAGACTCATGATCTGAGGCTGAGCTAGGTATGGGTTCGAATCCTGCTTAGACAGATTACTTGACTGGGATTTTCCCGAGGTTTTCCAGAACTGTATGGCAAATGTCGGGCAGTCTCATTGCGAAGCAGAGTAATCTTGCGAAATTCCGTACTATTTCACTATCTGCAACGTCAACGACGCTATATAACTTCGCAGTTGATATAGCGTCATGAAATAATCGATTTAAGAGTTTATGAGTTAAATAAACAATAGATGCTATATTCATACGAATCCGGATTTCAATTAAAAAAATTATGTTGTACATAACATCACAGTCTACTATATACAGTCACGAAGCTTGAGTTTTGAGGGTGCTAGAAACAATAGACTGTGACGGTACTATTTTGCATTGCTTGTAATGAGGCGATATTAGCGATCCTAGTGGTGAGCAACTATCTAATGTTTGCATATTTACTACGTACTGAGCTTCGCGACTGTATATACTAGACTGTGGTAACATTATGGGAAATAATGCAAAAATTACCACCTCGTTATGTATGCCTAGAGTTTGGTCGATAATTTTAAAAATGTTTCATTGTACGTACAAATTCATATTTCGACAATTTTTAGTTACTTTTGCTGTTTATAATATGAAATATTCAAATTTTAAAAACATTTCGTCACATAAATGTTATAATTTATTACAACGTACTCGTATGTAATTTGGCAGTACCATTCTTTCTCGTTTCTTTAGAATAGTACACCTTCATCCGGCTTCTATCATGCCACTCACAAGAAAGTCGCAAAACAAACTCTTTGATATTTTCTATCATTACCGGTAACTGTTATTACAATGAAATGAAAATAAAAATGTGTGATTTAATTTTAAAATATGCTACAAGAAGTGTTATATGGTTTAGGGTTTAGAATTTTCTGGGTAAAAGTATATATTTAATTTTCTAACTGCATAACAACTGAGAATTCAGACACAATAAAACTTTTCTGCAAACCTCCTTGGCACATGTCAGGCATAATTAGTCAGTATATGAGAAACACAGAAACTCCTGTTGAGTTTTAAACAAAAATATTTACTGCAATCACACGATCACCATAAAAGAAATTTAAAGCCTGTACTGACTGACCGATATAGCAACAAATATTAACTCCCTTTCGAATGAGTCCAATAGTCTTATATTTGTGCTATGCTTTCTTATTGTTATCTCATTTCTCGATATTAGCAAAAGAAAAATAGAGTGAGGCGTGTAACTCATAATTCATATGCACGCAAAGCTTGTAATATGCATGCACATGAAGCTTGTAATATGCATGCAAATATGCTTTACAAAATCTTAAAATATGCAATATAAATTTATAAAAATAAATCTCGTAAATGTTTTCACTTTTATATGTAGTAAAATGATTATACTTTTTAAATCCACAATGCAAGCACAATTTGTTGAAAGTTGTTTAAAACTTCATACATTGCAATAAAACAAAGTTAAACAACTAAACTGAGTTTCACTTTATTATTTATGTATAACATTTTTATCTTTTACCTTCATTAAAACTCAGAATTGCAGGAAAAGATTAATGACATTCTTCATATTTTCCATAGTTAAGCTTCTACGTCTAACAGAGAGAAGATTTTAGTGCATTGAGAATAACCTCTCCACATCAGAAATACAGACCGATTATTTAGTCCTGACAGCTCAGCGACACGAAAGAGGGGAAGTAATAAGAGTAGTGGGGAGAGCTCTGGAGTAAAGATAAGGGCGAGAGGTCGGTAAAGGAATGCAGTACAGCTTAACTGTACTGGAAACATAACGCTATACCGAATGCGTGACATCCGAACATTCTGACGGCAGTTGACAGACACTAACCTGAACATCCCTTGACGTAACTTAATGGACTCGCCTGACCCAGGCGCACATTATCGGTGACTTTCAGGATTAAATAATCGTACTGTAATCTGGTGTACGGGATAAACTCCATATTACTTACACTGGTCTGCATGGATTTTATTGTTTAAAAAAAAATTAGTATTTAGTATTTATTGCAAAAATGAAAGCCGTTTCCGTGTACCATGTCACAATTTCTCACAATTCAAAATTTCATGTTCTTAATATTTTTCATAATATAGTAAATCATTATTTTACTGCGCTTGACATTTTGTTAAAACCAATTATTTGAAAGGCACGACAGTTTACAATATCAACTTTATTAGGTATTTAAAATATTCTCACTTCTACAATGAATAAAGTCTAGTCTAACTATTTCCGTTCTTTCAGTAGCTTAAAATGTACAGCAGGTAAGATATCCGTTATTTATTCTTAAGGATTCTTATCTATCTGAGGCTTGATTAGTTTATAGTATGTTTCTTTCTTCTTTTTATTTCTATTATTGTATTTGTATTTCTGGTGGTGTGGAAGAGAAGACCTGTTGGCCTTAACTACACCAGAATAAATAAATAAATAAATAAATAAATAAATAAATAAATAAATAAATAAATAAATAAATAAATAAATAAATAAATAAGTGAGTGAATTAATGAATGAATGAATAAATGAATAAATAAATAAATAAGTAAATAAATAAGTAAATAAATAAATACATAAGTAAAGTAATAAATAAATTAATAAGTAAATAAATAAATAAATTACTAAATAAATAAGTAAATAAATAAATAAAGTAATAAGTAAATTAATAAGTAAATAAATAAATAAATAAATAATCAACTATAACAGAAAGTTGAGATCCCAAGTGTTTTAAAGTCATAAAAATGTACCGAAGAAAATATTTACTCTTTTAAGAACTTGCTATTGAAACAAACAATGAGGGAGTTAATTGACACAGGATCAGTTATACAGATTTATAGGGGTGCAATCCAGCCTGTGACACTACACATTTAAAACCTTTCAGAGAAAACCTACCTCACTTTAAAAGTTATTTTAAACTTGGAGATTCAGTCTTGAATTGTTTATTGTAGTGTTAAAGTGAAGTGTATCAGCAGTTCTCATTTTTCCGTGGGAATACAGAATAACAGTGTCGTTTCATATAAATGTCAAAGCGTGTGAAATTAGGTTTAATGAAACAATTTGTGAAAGCTCTAGATAAAGAGAGTGTGAGTGCTTTGAATACCTTTGTGTTAAATTTCCCTCATTAACCTCTCGAAAAATTAAATTATTCATTAGTCCACAAATTTGAAAATTGATGATGGACAGGCAGCTGGAGAATCCTGCGAGTGTAAATGCAAAGAATGCCTGGAATGCGTTCAGAAACGTTTTTAATTACCTTGAATATAAAAAGACTCAAACTATGTTAACACAGTGGAAGTGTGTTACAAAGTTTCAAACAGATTGGTTGCAACGTGAGTGTCGAAGTGCATTCCCATCTAAATTATTTTCCTAATAATTCAGGAGAATTTAGTGAGGATTTCGCCAAGATAGCAAAAAATGAGAACGAGCTATCAAGAGTAATGGAGTGGTAACATAGCAACTGGTTGCTGAGTGTTGAAAAGAGACTGCTCTGAAGAACATTCGAGGAGGTCAAAAAGGAGGAAATTTGAAGTGGAATATTGAGGTATGGTTATGAATGTGATTTTCTCAAAACTGTTTGTTTAAAAAATTTTTGATGACGTTTCACAAAGCTACAACTTCATTTATAGTTAGTAATTAATCAACATTTATTCAAAGTTTTATGATTTGTATGGGAACCTGGCGTGTTGAAAAAAAATAGAGATTATTTTCGAATTCAGCACAAGAAATCCATTAAGAATCGCATGTTAGATGCAAAAGAACAGAAAAAAAGTTTAAAAATGCAGACCAGTGTTATTCTTGTGTTAACTTCTCCTGCTTCATAACATAACAATTTTGCTGTCTTACAAACAAAGTAGTTCCAGAATTTTTGCCAGCACTGATTGAAGTTTCTCAGAAACTTTTATTTTCGTGTGTTCCAGGGGCAAAGCATCAATAACATTTTGAAGGACAAGGCCTTTTGCAGTTGAGAACACTGTGATTCTCCTTTTTGTTATTGCTTCAGATATACTGACTCACGTGGTACTAAAACAAGTGAGCGAAGCATAATAGTACCGCGTTTCCACAGGTCGTTCATTAAGTTTCGGAGAACTGCTCAATATGCCTTTTTTATATTACAAAGGAAAATATAGATCAGAGTATGTCCACAATACGCAAATTTTATTCTGAAATTAGAAAAAAATTCATGCAATAGCCTATGAATAAATATTAAAATATTATACAATCATGTACATTAATAAATACAAGGCTCCTACAGAAGACCTTTCCGGTTTCGAACACAAGTAATTTACGTTCTATGAATCTGAAGTGCATGAAAAAAATGCACTATGAAAAGAGAAACTCAAAAAGTTTAGTTGTGGTAACATTGTTTTCCTAGCTGGTAACACTAGCGAATAGGGATTATAAAGAATGGACACTGAGCGAATTTTCCTGTGTTTTGTTTCTCTGTGCGCCGGCGTTCAGTTCCACTTTCCAGCGCTAGAGGTTAGTGTAATCGAGCACACTCTAAGATAATAACTGAGTATAGAGTTGAGACACAGGATCCAAACTTCGCCTACCTTATTGCATAATCTAGTAACGCTTTGCTTCAAATAATTTCAAGTTAACAGCTTTTCCTTATTCCTCAGTGGCAAACTAGTTGTAATAATATATTTTTTTATATTTTATATATAATACATTATATTATAAAATAATATAATACATTATAAGATTATTTATCAAATTCATTTAATATTTGTATAAGTTGCAATATAATATAGGTAAATGGTTTTATTTCTCATAGGAGTTTTGTATTTCCATTTTCAGCGTTATCAAATCATTACATATTTTAATTGTTATTGGAATCAACGTCTCAACTCCCATTATAAAGGAGCTCTAGAGTCTAGACATTACAGTTAATGACGGATTTATTATTTAATCAGTCCAATTTATTTTATTTGAGTAGATAATGTACCTAGATGTATTAATTGTATGTGTTATATTTCCGCTGTGTCGACTGCTAGATGGTGTGATGTCAGTGCCAACTCCTGGGAGAAAGCAGAATCTCACGCTCAAAGTGGTTTGAAGGTCATTGAAATCAGTCCTGCTACATCAAAAGGTACCGACGCGAAGTATCCATACTGTATAATTATCTATACGCTGGTAACACTGCCTCATAATAGCGCATATAAACAAATTTGTTCATGTTGAGGCGAAATAGCTGCTATAGAGGACAGAAAAGCTTGATTTTCATGCGAACCAGTCTATTATTAATGTGCAACGGCATTACCGAACAAAATTTGGTGTAGATCCACTCAGTTGGCCTACATTCCGTAAATGGTGCACTGATTTTAAGGCAAGATTCTTCGCAAGCGGTTACGATTTCATCCACACCGACTACAGTTAGTGCAAGCCCTAAAATCAGAGGACAAAGTGCTACGAAGAAATTTCTGCATATGTATGCAGACTTAAATTGAAAAGGATGATGAATTTATTCGTTTCGTGGTGTTTTCTGACGAAGCCACTTTTCATCTTCCTGGTAAGGTGAACAGACATAACCTCAGAATCTGGGGGTCGAAAAATCCGCGTATCTACGTGAATCTTGACTATAGGCTTGATGTGCGCCGAGTTACCAAGAGAGGACACACTGAACATCTTTGAGGTAAAGAACTAAATTTTTTATTTTCTCTTTCCATTTATATTATTTTCATGCAGCTCAGATTCATAGAACGTAAATTACATGCGTCTCTAAACTGGAAAGGTATTTTGTAGGAGTCCTGTACACCAGCATATGTATATTAGGTGATTACTATTGTCATGATAATTAAGAAAACCATTTTTCCATATATTAAATTAACTTGTATGCGTTTTGCATATGAATCCGGTCGCTTGTCATGTCATAACACAAGTGATGCAGTAACAGCCACTAAGCAGTAAGCAAATAAAACAGACGCATTATATGAATTGTAAATTATATTACTTCTTTAGTTAAATTGCTTCGATTTTTGAACAATGAAGAATGAATAGTAGTAATGCAGCACTAGATAGAAATAAAATGGGAAAATTAGAAAGTAATTAAATATCGAAAGACTTTATGATGCGATATGTCCATATGTATACGAGAATGTTTTGAACACACAGAAGATTCAAGAGTTGCTAAAGAACAGTATAATGCAATGCTAAAAGGAAATAGACGGTTAAGTCGACTGAGATGCAGAGAAAACGAAATGGACAATGATTTCCACACGTGTATTAAATGACGATGCAATTCTTTGTAGAAGGTATATAATAATAAGGCTACTATTTTATATAAACTTACGTCAAATAAACTACGGGAGGCAATAAAATAATGTGATAAATAGCTTTCTTAAGAGAGACTGCACACTGAGGGATGGAGATCCAGAGAGAAACAGGCTTGTCATATATCATTATATCGGATATCAGAAATACTAAAAATGTATATTTTCTTAAACATTTTAAACAAAATTTCTGCAATATCAAGAGACTTTCTCTACATTTCATATAATGAGAAAGTGAATTTAATATACTAACATCGAAAGTTATGTGTGGTTAAGAAGAGGCTGTCATGTAAAACGTGTGGCAGTCATATTGGACTTAAATTATCTCTCACAGTTAATTTGTAGCCAGCCTATAAAGGGTAATAGCTTATTATAAGCAGGGAAGCAATTTTATC
Organism: Periplaneta americana; assembly: GCF_040183065.1. Classification (NCBI taxonomy): domain Eukaryota; kingdom Metazoa; phylum Arthropoda; class Insecta; order Blattodea; family Blattidae; genus Periplaneta; species Periplaneta americana. Next base: position 121,610,552 of record NC_091118.1, on the reverse strand, counting down.
GTTTATGGCTATTATAAAGAGTGCCTATTAAATCATACCAAGATTATTGCCGTAGGTCCACGGACATATTGTTTTATTATACTTTAACAGCTTCAATAAAGTTCACTGACAATGTGTCTTAGTAAAGTTAACGACGGGGAAAAGTTTATTTATGGCTGAAAGTACTTCACATACCATTCATTGCACTTACATTTATACCGCCATTCAGAATCTGAATTATTAATATAAAATGGAGTAATTACATATAAACAAATAAATATTTAGGTCCACGAAATTTTTAGTTTACTTTCCTGCGCCGAATACTATTTATTAAGTCGCCTTTTCTCTCTCCATTCATTAGGTCTAGGAAAGTTAAAATTATTATGTATAATTAACGTATTGAAAAATTGGCTTGACTCTAATCTCCTGTCCTTATATACAAATAAAACTACATACAGTATATTCCATTTTCTTTAAAAAGAAAGATTTACCTCTACCTATGAATAATTATCACTTAGTAATATATATTTCATGTAATGAATTAACAAATAATTATTGTAATTGTCCACATCTAACACCTTCCACACAAGTCAAATATTTAGGAATCATTATAGATCAGCATTTACGTTGGGATAAACAAATTGATTTCATGTGTACAAGTATAAGAAAAACAATTTATAAATTCATAATACTTCGAAATTTTGTCACAAAGGAGGCTTTGAGAATAATATTTTTAGCTTTAATACAATCATTAATACAGTATGGTACAATAAATTGGGGTAGAATAGCATCAGCTGTACTTAATCCATTAATTTTATTACACAGAAGATTAACAAAAATTTGTCTAACCAAAAATATGGTTTACCCAACAAACTTAATTTGTACAAATTTTAAAGTATTAACTATTGAAGAAATATATAATTATAGCTTACTAACTTACTACCAAAGAAATCAAATAAAACATAAATCTAACCAACATGAATATCGTACTCAAGACAAAAGTCTACTTTCCCATTAATTGAGTCTAAATGTCATACAAGTGCAGCTCCTAAACGTGGTGCTAGTTTCGGCCCAAGGCTTTATAATAAAATTACAAACCATTTTCGAAATTTGAGATATTTTAAAATTGAACCTTTTAAAAAGAAATTTATAAAATTATTCATGATGTGTAATATGAAATAATGTATGTATTTTTTACCTTTTTTATTTCTGTCAACTATATTAATGTTTTCACTGAATATCACTGGCTTCTGTCTGATTGTCAATTTATATTAAATATGTGTTTTTTATTTCTTTCTTCTTCGCTTCCTTTTTATTGTCTTGTGTGTTATTTATCGGTTTGCATTATGTTGCTTATTATATTTAGTAAACTGTCTTTGTAAATTTTATTTTATATTATTGGCTAAGACCACACCGTACACGAGCCTGGTTCTTACGGTAGTGGCTAGAAACATTTTTGTTTTATAATTTTAATTTGTATTCACTAGCTAGTTAGCTCAAACAAACAAACAAACAAACAAATAAATAAGTAAATAAGTAAATAGATAAATAAATAAATAGATAAATAGATAAATAAATAAATAAATAAATAAATAAATAAATAAATAAATAAATAAATAAATAAATAAATACATATTTAGTGAGACCTAGCCATTGTTAAAATCTGATGAAAGAAATCTAGCATATTTGAAACAAGAATTTTTAGTTACATGTTTGACCCTCTGCAAGAATATGGAGTATGGAGAAGAAGATAGGCTTACAACTTTGAACTCTACAAATGATTATTTAATGAATAAGATATTTTTTAAACAACGTGACGAAATTTTTCATTGTTTATCTCAGTCACAAAGGCAAATGCAGGATTTAAGGTTTACTTGCTATGATTCATCACCGTCTCAATCACCAATATCATATACATTAAACAAAATCTTTATCAGTTGCATAAAACGTGGCTAAAGAAAAATACAGGCTATGGCGCGACGACACATTCTCAGTCTTAAAATGGCCAACGTTGAACAAGTTTATGCAGTATATAAATGTACGTTTAACTTGAGTTTAATATAACAATTGCTTCATTTTTTATAACTTTCAACATGTATTTATTATATTAAGCGATTGTAACGATGGCCATGACTGGACCAAGATAACAATGTGACTCCGATTCGTGTCGTAGCCCGTCTTTCTGTTTGTCACGCATAAACACAAGCCATCCACAACACACAATAGAAGCAGGAACTCAGTAATACTAACAACGGCAGAAGTGAGAACTATGAAGAACTAGTGGAAAATTTACTGTTGGCGTACGAAACTATGGGTTATAAAATGTCCTTTGAAAATTCACTCCCATCGTCGTTTTTTCCCCGAGAATTGTGGCGATTTAAGTGATGAGCATGGTGAGCGCTTTCATCAAGAAATTTCAATTATGGAAAAAAGTTACCAAGGGCAGATTATTGCTGGACTTTAGCTCGTGATGTACCTGATGCCCAGTATAAAATAAAATGCAGAAAAATATAGCTGTAATCTACTGAATAGCGAATACCACACACGAGGTGAAAGGCAGTGTGAAACAAAATTCTGTGACATGTTTTAAAAAGGCACTACGTGTTGTTGCTACGTTATTGTGTACGTTGCTATATTATCACGTAAAACAAGTTACTGATGTCTGCAGCATTAAACAGATTTACACAAATTAATGTAAAGGAGCTGCCGCCGGGCAGTGAGTTTTAATGTAGTGTTGTGACTTTTTTTTTAGTTGGTTATTTAACGACGCTGTATCAACTACTAGGATTTAGCGTCGATGAGATTGGTGATAGCGAGATGATATTTGGCGAGATGAGGCCGAGGATTCGCCATAGATTACCTGGAATTCACCTTAAGGTTGGGGAAAACCTCGGAAAAACCCAATAGGTAATCAGCTCAAGCGGGGATCGAACCCGCACCCGAACGCAACTTCAGCGCCTTATCCGACTGAGCCACGCCGGCGGCCGGTTGTGATGTTACGTAGTTGAAATCAGTAAGAGAAATTTCATTGTAAGAAGACATTTACTAGCAAATATGCCGAAGTCAGAGACTGAGCGATCCAGAGCTTGGTGCAACGTGGGAATGAACGACAGAAAAATGGAGCCAAAAACGTAAAAGATTAGACCGGAGTGAGTGTCAGAATGTAGGGAAAGAAGTTATTTCATTTTTAAAATATGAAGAATACGAGAAAAGTGTTAAATTTAATTATAATTTTTCGTATCTGACTGCAAAACATTTAAAAAGATTATTATACATTTTTACAACTTACGAAGTTTGACATGTGTCACACGTAAAGGCTGCATAGTTATTTTTTTTAATACAGTGTCCCAAATTGATGTATACACATTTTGAAGCACTATTTCTCAGCAACGAGATGAAACAGAAATACAATTTTTACGGTTTTTTATTCCTTAAGCCCGTACGTGTTCAAAATGGCTCCCTTACGCCACAGTAAACTCCCAACAACGACGTACAACAGAGTGACATACCAACTGGATTGTTGCTAATGGAATATCATTACAGGCATATTCAATCTGAATTCTCATTTTCTCCAGTGTTTGTGGTTTTGTGGCGTAGGCTACACTATGTTCTTTAGAGCTCCACATAAGTAGAAGCCTTGAGGGGTTAAATTCGGAGATCGAGACGGGAACTCTGCGGCACTTTCTCTTCGTCCTATCCAACTCTGATTGAGTGTGCGATCGAGAAAATTCCTATCATTAACATGAAAGTGAGTTGGAGCCCCGTCTTGTTGGAAGGAAAATCCATTTTTGTTCTCTGAACAGGTCATTAAGATATGGTATCGTGGTTTCCAACATTTGCAGGTATTTCTCATCCGTGACAGTCCCTTGGAAGAAGTACGGCCCAGTTATTCCTCTGGAAGACAGACAACATCATACTGTTACTTCTGAAAGATTAACGGCCTTTTCGTGAAAGATGTGTGGGTTTTGTTAGCCCAGTACACACAATTGTGCCGGTTAATTGTGCCATTAAGTTTAAATGTGGCGTCATCTGACCAAACAATTAAGTCTTGAAAATCTTCCCTTTCATCACACATGTTCAAGAGCCACTCACAAAATTCCAGTCGCCTATCTGGGTTGTCCTCATTTAGTGCATGGACAAGTCTCGGAATGTAAGGCTTTCAGTTTTGAGCTCGCAAAATTCGATTAACACTGGATTTGCTCATACCAATCTCACGAGAACATTGCCTCATTGACTTCTTTTGGGACTGTCAAAAAGCTTGCATGACTGCATCAACACTCTCGTTATCGGTGGAACTTCTCTTTCTTCCGCATCGTCCTTTCAACACATCTTGCATCGTTCGGTCGACTTCAATCTTATCTCGGATTCTTGTGACAGTTAACCTTGTTGATGGTTGTGTTCAAAATTCAACCCTCGAACGTCGTTGAACTTCAACAACATTCTCCATTTTCCAATAACATTTCAGTATCTACTTAAGTTCATCGAACGATAATGCACCGCCATGTTTGTTTATAAACAGATGAACATGTTTCCATGCTTACCTCTGCCTTCTGAATCATAAACCGCAAAAAATCGTATTTCTATCTTATTTCTTTGTTGTTAAATAGTATTTCAAAGAATGTATGCATAAATTTAGGACACTCTGTATTTGACATTTCTCATAGATCATTGCTGTTCCAATAAGCCGCAATATTCGCCCACATCAACGGCAACTGATTTCATTGTAATTCCAGAACTTTTAACAGTACGAGCAAATAACACGCCAAAATAACTGAACGATAAAATAAGCGTGAAGCGTATATTACTGACAACACACCTCTTTCACAATTTGCGTATATGGTTTCCAAAACTAGTTTTACAATAGTTGGCAGTTCTGTACTTTTAAAACTTCCCACAGGCGTGTTTTTTGTCTGTTTTTTTTTTTTCGAGAAGTTCACAAACAAGTACCGTACGTGGATAAATTTAACACCTCTGTGTTTCTAATTTAGATTATTCAAAAGTTAAGTAACGCGACTCTACGTCGCTGTTATCGCCAGCACAAACAAGCCATCCTTACAGAGGCAGAACCCCGTGAGAATAAATATTTTACGGTTTAATTCCGTTTCTGTATGAAATGTTTCACAGGGGAAGCTTCCGACCCAGTTACTACGTTAGAAGCAATTGTGCGGATTGTTTGCCCTTGATGCCTACTACGTATACAGAGGCAAAGAAAATTTTTATCTTGCAACATATTTATGCCGCACAGTTAGCCGAGCAGCTAGAATGTGGATTACTCACACCTAATACCCGTGTTCAAACCGGTATTTGGAAGAGACAAATAATACCAAAAGATCAGTTTCATCGAAGACATTTAGTTTTCTAAAACTATGTTGCTTAAGAGGTTAGGTAGACCTACAGCTTAAAGCAGTAAAATTTTGTAAATCGTCAACATTTTTTTCCTCCATTAATGCATTCTGTACAAAAATGAAAATTAATGTGTGTAAAACACTACGGCTAACAACCCATCAGCGTAAAAAGCAGCTTGTCACGAAACCTTCAAATAAGCCTCGGAATCCAGACGTTTGAGATGGGCAGGGCATGTAGCACGTATGGGCGAATCCAGAAATGCATATAGAGTGTTAGTTAGAAGGCCGGAGGGAAAAAGACCTTTGGGGAGGTCGAGACGTAGATGGGAAGATAATATTAAAATGGATTTGAGGGAGGTGGGATATGACGATAGAGACTGGATTAACCTTGCTCAGGATAGGGATCAAAGGCGGGCTTATGTGAGGGCGGCAATGAACCTCCGGGTTCCTTTAAAGCAAGTAAGTAAGTAAAACACTTCCTTGTACTACATAAAAATATTTTTTACGAATTAAAAAATTATTAACTTTTTTTTTTCTTTTGGAAAATTCACTGTGCAGTGATGAAGTGTTTCCCATATAACTCAAAAACTATTCAACATTCTGTGATGAAATTTTGTGTGTGTGTTTATGCATGTCATATCTACAATATGATGCAAGATCACTTTTCTACCTTTGACAGATTGCCTGATAAAAAATAAATTCTAAAAAAAAGGTCAAATATCAGTATTTTCTTCTAACATAATAAAAAAATATATTATTTATTAAGGAATGCAGTTGAAAGAGCATGATATTGTAAACATGAGTTTCAGTAATAAAATAAAAGAGAGAGAACATGAAAAAGTTAACAAGTTTATGAGTTATGAGAGAAACGCTTCATCACTGCACAGTAAGCCGCCACCATTTTGAATTTTGAAAAAAAGAATATAAATAAGTTGTTATTTTTTAATCTTAAAAAGGAGTTCATATAGCAGAAGGGCAGTGTTTTACACATACCAATTTCCCTTATTGAACAAGATATAGTCATGAAGGAAAAAAATGTTGAACTTTTCCAAAAAATTTACTGCTGTAAGCTGTACCTAACCCCTTAAAAGGGATTAAAAATTATCACTCATTTTAAAATCTTCGTAGGATATAAGATTCTTAAATCTAAGTAAGACAGTCCTGTTTAGTAGTCCATGTTTTTGTTTATGTATAAAACTATAGCCAGCCCCAACAAACATTTATTTTGTAAAATAGGGCTACTTTCCTTGGAGATTCGTTAATGTGATAATAATAATAATAATCAGGGAACGGATTTATATGGACTAAAAATATATGAAATATGTAAATATATATGTAGTTATTTTTACCGAAATATGGAATTAAATATGGATTTTTACCAAAATATGGAATTAAATATGGACTTAAAATTATAAAAAAATGACTATGTACGTTAAATATTGGTACATTTTAATCAAACTAAACAAAAAATATAATGGACGTACCTTATCTTCCAATGTAGTTTCAACAAAACACAATTTTTATTGTCTGTTACCATAACAATAGGTTACAAACATTTCTTTCAAGTGCTGAAAAGTGAATCTTCTTCTATTGTCTCTGAGGATAGATTTATACTGACTAAAAGAGCGTTCGACGTCACAAGAAGTAACTGGTACATAATTCAATTTCACAATGTCTGCTGGGGATAAGTCCAAGTTAATCTTCACTGTTGATTCACCACTCATCACAGCAACAACCTTTTGTAGTTCTTCATATCCAGGGTTTTTTGAAAGTACAGTGTCCACCTTAGCTCTTACTGCATCTGCAACTTTACCTCTACCACGATTCAGTTGTTCCACAGTACTATTTATAATTTCAAAACTTTCAGATAGTGAAAGGTGCCTATTTTGGAGACTTTTGAGCGCTTTTATGATGCATGAAAATGTATGCTGAATGTGAGCTAAGTCATTCTTCACACTTATGTCACAGGTAACTGTTTTCGCAGTATCAATTGAGACTGCATCTTCAGAGTCCAATGCAAGGAGAACATTGTTAATAGAGTCTATATGTTCGGCATAATATTCAACTGCTTCTAGCCATGTACCCCATCTAGTTAAAATTGGCTTTGGTGGCAATGGAATTTCAGGGTACATTTCTTTCAACACGTTAACTCTACTGGGAGCTTTGAGAAATACTTTTTTCACTGATGAAATCAACAAATCTACTTTAGGGAAATTGTCTCTGACCACTTCTGCCACACGATGAAATGCATGCGCCACACAAGTAAAATGAGTCAATTTAGGATATACAACAGATAATGCTTGTCCAGCTTTGACCATATAAGAGGCAGCATCGCTAATAAAGAATAACACATTATCGTACATAATACCCTTTGGCCACAGGATACCCATAGCTTCGTTGAACAGTTTAACTATAGTTTTGTTATTGCACTTTTCTAGAACATCACAATGTAAAAGAATTCGTTCAGAATATTGTTCACTTAACAAACCGATAACTACATTACCAACAAGTCTACCTTCTTTGTCGGGAGTCTCATCAATGGAAACCCAAATTGAACTATCTTTAATTTCATCTCTTATCTTCTGTATTGTCTCATCGTAGATGGATGGAGCATACGTCTTCCTAAGTGTTGACTCATCCGGGATTGTATGTTGAGTATATTTTTCAAGGAATTCCCTGAAGACCTTATTCTTTAGTTTGTAGAGAGGAATATCAGCAGAGATGAGAGAACGGCACAGGTCGATGTTAAACTCAGATCTTACATTCGATGTTGTTGGTTGTGTTAAAAACAATTGTCTCTGCTTGGAATTTAGTTGTTTGTTGGCCTGATGTTTACTAGTTGTAATGTGTTGTTGCACCAGGAACTTTTGTGTAGATGATACTGCACACTGACACAAATTACAAAATAATATTTTATTGTCAGTTGATAAACCATCTTCTTTAAATTCTGAAATGTAACTTGTTAGTTTTGATTTTAAATTGACTGAATGACGTACTTTTGGCATATTTACCGTCTTTATAGTATGATTTACAAAACTGAACCTATGTGTACTCTGACTGGCATTTAACTGTTGAGCTGCACAACTGAAGTCTGTTAAAAATTTTAAATTAAATTAATACAGTTTTGTAACTTACTTTCCCATTGTTGATAGGACTGCTAATTTTCAAATAACTCTGATGTTAAAGGGATTACTGAACATGTGTTTAAATCTCTATTGTTGAAATGTATTTTTAAAAGTTAATGGAATTTTGTTTTGTTTTATTGTTAAACCTAATATAATATGGACTGTTTTATATGAAATATGGAAAATATATGGAAATTAACGAAAATATGTACTAAACTCTAAAATATGGAAAAATATGGAAAATAAAAGTAGGATTTTTCAACCCTACACATTGTGAAACATAAAGATAATGCAAAATATAAATTATATTAGCTTTATAAGTAAATATGTATTTACATATAAATCCTTTCCCTGATAATAATAATAATAATAATAATAATAATAATAATAATAATAATAATAATAATAATTTCATGATCTATCAACCACCGGCAGCACTCGTAGGATTGATATGATTGCTTTCTAGAACCATCGGAGAGGTTTTATAATTGACCCTACAGTTGGTTTTGAGACTTGCAAGAGCCAACCACAAGATGTCCATAAGGGAAAACAATTAATTTATGAACCAACAATCCCATATTAGCAAGACAAATATCAACTACAACAGATTGAAGTAACAGGCTTGATGGTCGGAGCAAAAGGATCCATCCCGAAGCAGTTTGTTGATTTTTGCAAGGCCCTACATTTGCCTTCATCTAAAATTACCAATGTTTGTTTACTTGCGTTGAAAGGTTCGATTGCATTGTTAAGAAATCATGTCAAATAAGACACTGCACTGTAATTTATTTTTCTCTTTCTTGCCATAAAACCAATGTTTTAAATTCATAACAAATCCATGTAATATGTAGGCCTACTACTCAAAATTTTGGTTTGTAAATTGTATACTTTGTCTTCTAGGCAATCCCTGTTCAGGGAAAGTGTTTGGTAATAACATGAAATGAATGTATTTTAATATCTCACAAAATCTACGGTGGAGTGTACTGTACAATGCCGCAGTTATATTTCGGAAATGTGGGATGGTTAAAATTAGACAAATTGTCAAAGCAATAAAAACACAAAATGTAAAAAATAAATTTTATTCAAGAAGATAAATAATTTGACTGCCTCCGTGGTCTGTTGGTCAGCATGCTGGCTTCTAGATCAGGAGGTCCCGGGTTCGATTCCCGGGCTCGGCTCTCGGTGAATTTTTCTTGAAGAAGAAGAAGAATTCCCTGGGTGCCTAGAGTCTGGAAATTTGTATGAATGAGAGTGTGATTGTGAGTGTGCCGGGTTAATATTAATTAACCAATCATCACAAATATAAAAATACATCAGGACTGTCGTTGGGCAGTAACCTTAACACACGTTTCAGCGTCACATTGTTGACAAGTAACTCCATTTGTTAGCACAACCATAAAGCATCTAATAGATGCTATAGAGTTACCAACAATGGAAAAAAAAAAGGTAAATAAGCCTCAGAGAAGTGGAAATTTTAAAACTAAAGAATAAAAATAAAAGTCATACAGACTGTCGAAGAAGACCGGCAAAAATATCTTAATGAAAAAGTTTTCCACATAGCAGAAAGCGTGCATTCTTTTTTGAGGGGGGGAGGTTACAACAAGCAATCCAAATATAAGTGACAAAATAGAATAACGGCAGTTAATTAAATAAAGTCTCGTACGGAAGACTGAACAAACAAGTGAAACAGACTCCTCTAGAGAGAGTCGAAAAAGTGAATGACCGAGAAAAAGTTGGCTAAACTGGACGTGTGATGCGATGCGAATATTTCAAGTGAAGTCCTGTCAGAATAACTGTAGGCTACTCAATGTCTGGGAGTCGGACTGTGGAATAATTAGTTATGATCCACTTTTTATTATGTATCTAACTACTAGCGATTCATTCTCTACATGTATTTTGTAAGTACACACTGCCTCATTATAAGATAAAGGATTCGTTCAATCATACTGCTCTGCCCAAGAGCAGATCTTTCACTGCAAACCCAGCATTATCCAGTCTTTCTTATTTTCTGCCTTCTTCTTAGTCTCCGCATATGATCCATATATATTAATGTCGTCTATCATCTAATATCTACTTCTGCCACGAACTTTTCTACCGTTCACCATTCCTTCCAGTAATAAACAATAAAATAATCAATTTACAGATTACCTGTTAAGTCTGGAATAGGAATGAATATTTTTAACGATTATCTTGTACCTTACTAAAAAGAAATCTAATGCTTTACTAGGTATTTAAACCTTCATTTTATCTGACTGAACCTATCATTATATAGTAAAAACTGTTAACGTTATTCCATTCATTTTTCATTCATAGTGTTCTGTCCAAGGGCAGGTCTTTCCTATTTTCTGCCTTCCTCTTTGTCTTCTCATATGATCCATATATATTAATGTCGTCTATCATCCAATATCTTCTTCTGTACCGAACACTTCTCCCGTTCACCATTCCTTCCAGTACATCTTTCAGAAGGCAGCGCTATTTCATAAGAAACCTTAAATTAAAGATAAAACACTATCAGTAACTCCGCATTCTTCATTTTCATTATTTTAGTGAAGTAATATAAGATAATAGTCCTTAGTAAAAACTTAGCAAGTTACATAACAATCATCATCATCAACCGCAGGGATTAGGCCTGTTGGTCTGTTCTGTTTTCAAAGTTTATGTCGTCTATCCAGCTTGTTCTTGATCTACTAATATTTCTGTGTCCTCTTGGTTCGTAGTTCGTACTTCAGGTAACCGGTCGCCATTCTTTCTTCTTATGTGTTGGTACCAATTGTGTTCTTGTTGTATTTTCTCAGTCAAATTAAAAGTATTTAGTTATCATATATTTTCGTTCTTTTGATGATCTAAAAGTGTGAGACCAGCAACACTTCGAAGGAATTTCATTTTATTAGTTTCAATTTTCTTTTTAGTTGCTCGATTTATAGACCAATTTTCTGAACCATAGGTTAATAATGGAACAGCTAACGATTTATAAAATTTTAGTTATGTTGGAGATTTTATTTTATTTTTAAGGTCCTTCGTATTATTACGCATCCATTGAAATTTACTCGTTTTATTTATGACGTCTCGTTCCTTTAAATATATATTGCAGCCTAAATAGTTAAATGAGGATACCTGTTCTATAATTAAATGATTTAAAACTATTTTACATCTTCCGTGTTCAACTTCTTTAAAAGCCATTGTTTTTGTTTTATAATTAGACATTTTTAAGCTTATATTTTTCCATTACCAAATCTAGTTGATAAGCTGCCCTCTGTAAGTCATCCTCCAATTCTGCCATCAAGATCTGATCGTCGGCAAAATATATGTACTTCAATAATGCCGGTTGTCATTTTATTCTGTCATTGTATAATGTTGTTTAAATCCCTTATTTACAATTATTGTACGAGTATCACTTGTATTGTTTCCTATTGTTACTGATATTGTCTCGTATAAGCTTTTAATAGTTTTCACTAGATGTGTTGGATATCCTTCTATGCACAATATATTCCATAACTTATTTCTTATAAGCTTATCAAAAGTTTTTTCGTAATTCAGAAACATTATGTATGTTGGGAGATTAAATTCTCTTCCTTTCTGGATCATTAGTTGCATCACGAACACACAATCGGCACAGGACCATTTTCTAACTCCACATATAATAATAATAATAATAATAATAATAATAATAATAATAATAATAATAATAATAATAATAATAATAATAATAATAACAATAATAATAATAATAATAATAATAATAATAATAATAATAATAATAATAATAATAAACACTAAGGATTACATAAAACAAGCGGAGTAATAAAAATGACAACTTATTACTCATTATATATTTCCTGTATTCCGAAACAATTTTGTTTCTCTCGTTATCTTGTCTACATTAAACAACTACATTCTTAGGCTGCTTTTATATTTTGATACCTCGCTCGACATGAACATATGCTGACACATTTTCAAACGCATAGTCTCGCAAATTTACATAGGTTAGTCAGTAACTTACAAATTGAAGTAGCAATATACATGTTTGAATGAGGCACCTGAAACTATCACCGCAGGTGGCAGTATTATCCAAGTGTGAAGACGATCAATGTATGCGCAATAGAAACATTCTTTGTTCTAAGATGTGTGCAAGTGTACTATTATCCAATAGCTCTCCTTTTTGCGATTTTTCTGGGCTTTTCTGGCAGTAAAAGATATCCATAAAGAAATACTCTATATATGATCAAAATTGCCTGGTACTTCATGCTGGTTACAATAAAACTGGGTGTAGAAATTCTCTGAATGATGAACAAGAAAATCTAACAACAGAGTAGGGCAGCCAGTGGAGATTACCACGGCGGCAAATGTGCCACAGATTTACGATTTTATCCAGGTGTACAGGATGAAGGGGACGATATTATGTTAACCCGGACAAAGCGTACAAAAATACTCGTATCAAAGTATGGAAGTGTCGATATCTTCCAAATGCTGCTTCTTTGCTTCGTTTATGCATACATAAATAATATTGCCATATAGAGATGACAGCTTCAGGGGCGTCATTAAAAAATGTAGGCCGCTACTTCAATTTGTAACTTATGAATACTCACTGGTTCTTCCTCGTAAATGAAAAAGTTATCACAGGAGAACAGTACTAGAGGAGGAAGAAAGAAGAATGTAAATAAACGCAAGATAAGGAAATGATATATTATTATAACAAATATAGAACAAGCGAAGATATTGACTTCATTCATAAACTCTACTGTTTAAGTAGTTATACGTATTTTGTAATCGCTTTAACATTATTTTTCTATTTAGTAAACTTGACAGTTAAAATTACGTGAATGTTAAAGTATAGACCTAAGTATTAGATTTTGATACGATTAACTCACATATAATAAATTCCATTATGAAAAGGAGTTTTAACCCTAATACTATCTGAAGTACAATGAGGCTCTCTTTATTATGGATCGTGGCTTATATTTGGACTTGAAATATAGCCATGAAAAGTATAAGTAACTTTGCATGTGATAATACATTTTTACAAAACCTAGGGATCTACAGATGTAGCTGCGCTGTTTATTCCACATGCAGACCTATCTTCACTTTACGCAAGACAAAGAATAAAAAAAAAAGTTTTTTTTGGAGAGATTTCAATTTAATGGACAACTGCATTTTTTGTTGTAAATAAAAATCTATGAAAGTTTAACTAAAAGGTAAAATAATCATTCGCACCACTCATAGACATATTGAGTCATACCTAAATGCAGTACATGGAAAAAATATTTCCATTAATTTAGGATAAACCGCTGTGCACAAACATACAAAGACTTGACTACCCAAAACCACGAATACCAGTGATGCTGAGAACACGGATAGTCTCAAAAATCAATCAACCTTTTTTTTGGAGTATCACAATATAATTCCGTAAGGCAGGAAATTAAAAAGGCACGCACTAAAGATCCTTCTACTATAGCAGAAGCAACAGATTTCGACACATTGTAGGGAACAATGACTTCAGGCATAGCTCTCTCGTGTGCATGACATTGCTAGGAATATAATCTTCCTACCTGTTACTCTAGGGCAGCCGCGGCGAAAATGCGACTCACGAGCACACTGTGGCTCGCAGTGCATTTCTCTCGCTTCCTACCTATAACCCCCACCCTCTCACTCACTGGAGTCAAACTCCGTTCTATTTGTGTTTGTCTCGGACCTGCGAGTGGCGTATCGTCGCAATATCTCTCTCGAAACCATGTACCTCAATAAAAAACGAAAGTTTCAAGTAGGATGGGAGGATGCATTCTTTTGCTTACAATATGATGAAAATATTAAATGTATGATTTGTTCACAAATATTACTAGGAAAACGGTTGTATAAAATAAAACGACATTATAAGTTACTACATGTTACTGATGAAACATTAAAAGGTTAAGTGTTATTATTATTATTATTATTATTATTATTATTATTATTATTATTATTATTATTATTATTATTATTATTATCTCTGTATGTCGATTCTTTTACAGCAGATGTACGAATAATGCGGTTAGATTTTCAATTTAAACTCACAGATTTACAATGTGACGTTAAATGAAAGCTAGATGTAAGGACTTGATAGATATTGAACTTTTCAAATCTTTGGAAAAAAATAAATATTTGAAGTTCGTTCTTTCGCTTGCTCTGTTGAAGCCATGTTCGCTGTAACTTATGTTTGTGAAAAATTATTTTCAACAATGAAAATAGTAAAAATCAAATTTAGATCACGACTGACAGACAAATACCTTCGTGGTCAACTACGATTGGCAATAAGTGACATAATTCCTGATTTTGAAACTTTGTCGCAGAGACATTCTGAAGACAGTTAATTTTAAGTTGTGATAATGTGTCCTATGTTTTCGTGTTCATTTCTTTCTTCGTTACACGTCCTAAACAATTAACTTCCCCTTCGGTTGTCCGCCTCCCTCCATAGGTGCTATGCACGTTGCAGCTTACACAGTGGCTCGGCGCACCTTGGCCTTTTCGCCACGGCTGCTCTAGGGCATAACCATTAATTTATTGGTAATTATATTTCCTTTACTAATAGTAACAATAATTGTAATATTATTACTATTATCATTGTTACAAATGTTGTTATTACTGTTGTAACGCTTCAATCTTTCACACAGCTTCGAGCAAGAAAATAACAGAAACAGTCATGAAATCCAATTCAGAGATGCAGTTAGGAAGATTTTCATGCTATTACTAACAAAGGTCATTTGAAAATTAGTGGAAACGCTGCTAGTGTTTAGCTCCCCTACTGCAGAGTAATGTAAGCTGGCAGTATGAGATGGAATGATGCTGATATTTGTTTTGTAACTCTAAGCCTAGATCATACATACCCTGATTGCTCGGCCTTATAGGCTTTCACGGCAACAACTTTTGCCTAGTTTACTATGCTGTCATCTAGTTACATACGGAGTCACATCATAACTCCCATTTGAACTGCATTAGCGACTGTACTGCCATCTCGTGTTCGTTTACGGTGGACGGGTGGCGACCCTGGCGATTGTTCTCTTCAAAGTGCTATCGATTTTAACATAGGGATGATCAATCTGTTACATATATGATCTGGGCTGTAAGTTATAAGGTAATAATCTCTTTTACACTCTTCATGCAGCGATTATAATAAACTTTTATCTCCAATGCTATAAGGCTAAAAATATGTAGAAAGAGCAGGACATTCTCAAAATTATGTTTATTGTTGTTTATGATCATGGGGGTGTATTAATGGCTAATTCTCTTTCAATTGGAATACGTATGGATGCTGCATATTACAGTCACTTTTTAGAAAACAGTTTACTAACATCAATGCTAGTACACATCTTTTGAATACACATCCCATTGTGCTTCAGGATGGTACTCGTTGTCACGTGACTGTCTAAGTGGTTAATTTACTTAAAATTCTGTAACATTCTCCTTCTTCTCCGGATATGACTCCCTGCTATTAGGCCTACTACCTTTTCCTTATGATTATAATTATCACCAAGAGGGATACGCTTAGAAATAATTATACCGCAGTCAAGAAGTTCAATACGTAGAGAATATGCATTCATAGATAGTTGCTAACCACTTGGATCGCTACTATCGCCTCATCACATACAATGTGAAACAGTACCGGCACAGTCTATTGTTTCTAGTATCCTCATCAACTCAAGCTTCGTGACTGTAAATAGGCCTACTAGACTGTGATTATACCATTGTAATAGCAGTAGAGCAGTCAAATATAAGCTTAGAGTAAAATGAAGCTGTTGATAACATCCGTCGCCCTTCAGACGTGTGAAGACGGGTACATGATACTGAAGGAGATTATTTTTAAGAAATATAAGTACACCAATTGTGAAGAAATCAGATTCTGATCTCAAAGTGTTACCACAAATTCTCGAATGGTCCATGTAGAATCCTGTTGCATACTATGTGAATAGTGTATAAAATGCTAATATTTATACTACGTATCCAAATCCGGTGCTACTACGTAAGATACGACATTTAGAGAGTATTTTTCTAACATTTCCTAAAGCGCCAATCATAAATAAAGTGATGACAATTTACGCATTTTCGCATACAATATTGTATTAAGAGGATATTATTATTATATTATTATTATTATTATTATTATTATTATTATTATTATTATTCGTAGTACTTTCGACTTCAAAGTATTTTTACTTTTGTAACTGCATTATTTGTGTTCACGAGGTGTTAAATCGGTTAGTTTGCAGTGGCTGAGGGATGATTAAGGAAGTAAAGAGCAATAATTTAGGTATGTGACAACAGTCTAGTAGATGATATGGGTTCCCGCTAGGGTTGCTTACGGATTGGGTCGAATACATATCAAAAATGTTGTTGAAACTCTCTGCCATTTACCTTAGTAAAGAGGTGACATTTGTCTACCACTGATGATTTATTACTCCTAAAAAGTCAGCTGTTTTGCGTATAATCACTGCAACCACAGATATGCGAGCAGCTAGTTCTTCTACATATCTGTCCGAGTCTCATACGGTAGACGTTTCACTTCCTCCAAAAAAAAAAATAAAAAAAAAATAAAAAAAAAAATAATAATAATAATAATACATACATACATACATACATACATACATACATACATGCATGCATACATACATACATACATACATACATGCATGCATACATACATACATACATACATACATACATACATACATACATACATACATACATACATACATACATACATACATACATACATACATACATACATACATACAGGTGAGTCCAGAAGACAAAGGTGGAAAATGTAACATGACCATCCCTATGAACTCAACAATCTCCGTATGTTGCGGTAAGGAAGGTCTTCACATCGACGGCGAAGTACGCAGCTGTGACTCATTCTGTAAGCGCTCCTAACGGGAAATAGTGCATCTGTGTGATTTTTGTCACATAGCAAACTGCTCCTTTTTGCTTCCTTCACTATGCATCAGCTATTGCAAACGAACTGATTTAATACTTTAAATACAGGGTGTAATAGGAACTAGTCGACAAACTTTGAGGAATGTTAGATCACACAGAAAGAGGGTCACTTTTTGTTAAGGAACATATACTTGATGACAGTTTCTTAAGGAGCTGTGTATTCGAACATTCAGGCCTCTGATAGATTTATTTAAGTATCTATTTATATATTTATCTATTCATCTATTTTCCTATTTATCTATTTATTAATCTATTTATTTAATTTTTTCCACTAATGAAATGGAATATTCCATGCATGTTCTAACAATTTACAATAGCTATTCAAATTGAATATGCTGTACCTTCTTACATATTTGACACATTTGCAAAGTTGATCGTCCAACTGTGCCGACCAAGGCAGCATTGTATTACATTTATTGGATGAATAAGACGGACTGAATGTGCATTACCTAAACACCAAACCTGCGTACGTACTGTACTACCAAATCATCTACGGCTTTGACCTAGAAAATCGCTAGAGCAGTACTTATCACCTACCAGTTGGGGCGTGGGCGTGCCAAGGTACTTGCAACTGGAGTACGATTCTCATGACTGCGTCAGTTACTGTGTTGCCACGTCTGATTAAATCATCCTTAAGGATAGTGAAAACTATGTCATGTCTTCTACTAATGGCGAGTAGGTGACAACACTGAAGATACCGGAGAGAAATTCAACAAACTTATAATGACGAGTTGGGACTTAGCGGCTAGATGTAAGTTCGGTCAGATGTTGTCAGTCGATCTACAGTAGTGGTTCGCATATTTTCTGCGTCGTCAGAAGTTTAGGCGCATCAGTACTGCAATGTGACAGGGGTAAAGAGAAGGATTCAAGGTGCGCTACACAGACCAACAACAAACTACAATTGTGAAACAGAGATGCAAAAGAATTAGGGCGCATACTTATGCAACATGCGCGATTTGGATTGTGCTTCTGAAGGACCCATAACTCGTGAAGAACACATCATTGAGTTTATGATCCTTAAAAAAAAATCTTCTCTATGTGACCTATAATTCCTCAAAGTTTGTCGGTGAGGTCCTGTTACACACTGTATCATTTTTTATTTATTTTTGGGGTAAGATTTATTTGTTTTGTCACTACGATAACACTGCTAAATTCAATACGAAATGTTGACAGAAATTCTAATAGTTTCGAAATATAGACAAATGTAAGGCTGTGAAATATAATGTACTCACGTTTCTGGTTTTCCAATGATCTCCGATTGTAGTAAAATAGCATTATAATGCAGAGTAAAACGTGATTTCATTCACTGTAAGGGCACTTAAGCACTTTATTTTCTACCGAAGTAAAAAAATCTGTAATTTAGTCGTTTTGCTTCGAAATGAAAGTTCTTCTTAATAATTGAGCACCATAATAACAATATTTATTTTAAACCTTCAGTAGACTCATGAAATGCTAGACTAGAGTGGTATATGGAGGCTGTTAATTACATTTACATTTCTCTTATTTTGTACTTAAAAACTGTCTCATTTAACACAAAGAACTCAATATTGCAATATAGTGAATAATTTTATCCATTTGCCTAGTAATTTACGTCATCTACATTGTATATTCACTTAGTGCTACTGACGGAGAATATAATATGTAAGTGACATTATCGGATGTGAACAAGGAGTGAAACCTTTTGTCTTTTAACATGAATATAACTACAATTTCTAGTAAGACTCATCTGCTATAGTCGTATACTATAATGAGGTTGAACTAGTTGATTAAGCAATAGAATCGCGGCAGAGCTTCATTTCCAGACAGATTCTGAGAGTTTCATTAAGAAAGACATGCTTGTATAACATTTGTCCTTATGCCACTCTGATTAAAAAGCTAAGAAATCCTTATAATACTTACTTAATTTCCCAAATGTTTACAGTTTATCACAATTTAAAAGGATCTGTTTCTTTAAAGCGTAATTTTATGTGAAATCATGAACAATTAAAATTACAAATTAGCTAATATTTAAAATTATACACGCGCAACAGCTCGCAGTCATAATTTTATGTAATTTTTGCAGGCGTGTAAATGATAATTTATGCGAGAGACATAGCTTATAGGTGCATAGATTTGTTTACACATTATCACATGCTTTATGGAAACATATGAAATTTGAATGACGTGGACACATTTAAAGATACAAATTATTTCAGGAAGCTGACATTTTTTGTCAATTTTCAGAAATAAAGTACGTTAAAAATATATTGGGTGTTCATTTCAAAGTGTGTCATGACGTCACTGTTGTTGGGTCACCGATTTCAAGCGAGTTTCAGCTTATATGTTAGAGAAGTTTCCTATTATTTAAGGCGTTCTTCAATCTGAACTTGAGAACGTGTACGGTATAACTTGAACGTCGTAGCAACAGATGGCGGTCTGTACGGTCTGTGTGCTACCATAACCTCTTTCGAGCTGTGTTTTTCGCCGGCAAGTCGTACGCAGGGTATTCGTTATCATCGATTGCGTACGGTAACATTCCACAACACAAATCAAATGCTCCGTGTCCATGTTGACCGTCGAAGTTAATGTCAACAAATACGTAAGTAATCGTCTTAACCCCTCCCCATATCCCGACAGTACGTATTTCCAAACAGTTCACATTCCTGCTACTACCGGCGTTACCGTACGTATCGGTACGTACTCTTAAGAATGAACGCCGTACTTGCTAGGCAACTTCTCTACCTCATAGGTTATACACCTCTGCGAAAGTGTAGGAAGATTGAATTCTCTAGGCTCATCGGCTAGCCACATGACGACATACAGCGAGTCATGACACATTTTGAACTGAACACCCAGTACTTTTATGGTGATATCCACGTAAGAATTTCAAATGTTTTTAGAGAAACAATTTGTTACATATAAAGTGATTTTCGATAATCAAATATAATTATTTTCACCGTAACTAATCACATAAACATAATAATAACTTTTTTAAGGATTGTATTATTAAGAACTACGAAGCCACCGACATAGGTTAGACGGTAGCATTTTTGACTGCAGGTTGGTATCTACTGCGAACGCGTTATAATGATATTTACAATCTGGCTACAATGCATCAGTTGTACAGGAGAAGTATGTGATAAATATTTGTAGTTTCCCGTATAAAACATCCGTTCTTACGAGTACATTAACGGTAACGTCCACTGACTTCACTCGGAGCAGACATGTGTAAGTAGTGACACAGAAGAAAAATTGTGTGTTGTAGGCTCATAATTTTGCTTTCGAGTACTTACCAAGAGTCAGGAAACACAAATAGACATTTTCTTTGGCGTTCTTGTACTCACCTGAAATACAGTAAAACAAAAGAATTAGTACCGTGAACATAAATCATATGCAATGGGGCGAGACTTGTGTTATAAATGCAGAGACTTCTAACTTATAGAACTTAACTGTCGACTCCATCATCATCAGAGAGAGCAGAGAAAGGAGCAGAGCTTATCTTTTGAATTCATTACCAAGATGTAATCCGCAGTTCCGGACACAAAATCCAGAGATTTCTCAGAGAACATGCCAAGATGAACCAGGAAAGAATTTCTCTAGAAATAAATTAATGCCACTATATCTGTTATAAAAAGAATTGAAAACCGAACCCTCAAATGGCAGTGACCCTGTAGAATGAATAAAAAATGAACGATGGCCTATAAATGTTATTTAGTGTTCACTTCCGGGTACAAATAAACGTGGTAAACCGAGACTGAAATGTAAAACAAACGTGAAAACATTAGTTGAAATAGAAATTTGAAAGGGAAAGATAGGAATGACCGATACAAATGTAGACTGAAGACGATAAACTTTTAGTGATAGAAAGCTGAAGAAGAAGAAGAAGAAGAAGAAGAAGAAAATTATTCTATTTCGTGTGCATTATTCCAGGATACGGATGACCCTTACTTATATCCAACTTTTCATTCATTTATTACACATAAATGACATTACAGGAGAGGATCAAATTAGAATGAAATAGTAGTACAATCATAGGCCTACATTAGGATAACTTAAAATTCAACGTAAGCACCAGAACTTGCTTCACATTTTTCTAGACGTGCCTGAACATTCTGTGCTGCTCTCACAAACGTATCATTTGGCACCCGACCACACTCCTCTCGAATTACCACTTCTAAAGTAATTACATCCTGAGGTTTCCTGGCGCACATCTTTTCTTTAAGGTATTCCCACAGGGAAAAGTCCAACGCTGTTGAATCTTCTCGCCATGGCTACTGCTTCAAGATTTATTTCTTTATACAAAACATTTTTCAGCAAATTTTCTGATTAATTACACACGTTTCGGACGCAATAAGAATAAAGTTAAATTAAAGCTTCATTTGTGATTCAAAATACATGGGACACAGTACATTTTAGCTGGTGGAATGGGTCACTTAACCAGTTTAAGCTACTACAATGCAATAAAGAGATGGATACAAAAATGGGTCGTCCTATCATTAGGTAGTTACTATGAGTAAAATGCATACAATAGTTGACGCAAATCGACTTATACCTAAACAAAGAACCAAATGGTCTACCTAAAAGCACATCATCGGTATAAAAATACTGAAAACATGTATTTTCGTGTAAAAACTCGGATTCGAATTCTGGAGCACCACAATGATTTTCCCATATACTTAAAAATTAGTGAAGTGGTAAAATAAACGAAACGTGTTTCAAGTTCTGGAAAATTGAGAATTTGTATTTCAATAAGTTTATATTTTTTTATTTTAGTAGCTTATTTTACGACGCTTTATCAACATATTAGGTTATTTAGCGTCTGACTGAGATAAAGGTGATAATGCCGGTGAAATGAGTCCGGGGTCCAGCATCGATAGTTACCCAGCATTTGCTCATATTGGGTTGAGGGAAAACCCTGGAAAAACCTCAACCTGGTAATTTGCTCCGACCATAAACCATGTTTATATTTTATTCCAAGTGATATGAGTTCTTTTGTTTGGTGGAACAATTAAAAGCCCTTAAAGTATTAAGTCTATTTTAGCGGTTAAATTCCATTTAAATTTATAATGTATAAAGGCCTAGTTCAAAAAATATAATCTTTTTTTCAGACACTTCAATTTTCTTATTTTAAGAAAATTTACTGGTTCTATTTTCAGAAATTAAAGATTAATAATACGAAAAGGAAATAAACATCGAACAAGATATTATTTTCCACAAATTATAACAGTACAGTCTTACACTGAGACTACATATTTAAAACTGAGTTGAATTATTTTTCATACTGCTTTGAGACTATATACCAATCATCTTCAATTCTACATTTATTTTTGGATATTTAAATTATAATTTAATCTCATTGCAAATCTAATCACATAACAAAAATATAAAATTTTAATCTTATAGTCTAGGAACGTGCAAGAACGCTGGAGTTCAGAGGTTTCGTTGTGAGAAGTGCTATGATTCGACCGTAGAATGCAAGAAATAGAACTCCGGGGCTAATTTTATGGACGCATGGTATAGCAAAAACCAGTCAGCATAATTGTAGTTGGCGAGTCAAGTACCGTAGTTGCACAGTCAATTAACTCCGGCTATCAAGAAGCAGAAAATAATTAAAATGCCGGTCATTTATATCACGCATAACAATAAAATTTAACTGGTAGGTTAAAATAGTGAAATCGTAACCATCTGGCACATCTCATTTGTATGACAATCTGCTTTAGTCATTACCAAGGAAGCTAAAGTAAACCTGTAATTTAATTTTATGGAGATCTCACATATACTCTTTGATAGACGGGGGATAATACTGGTAATTCGCTTAATATTCCCCTCAAATGTCCATTAAGGAAGCTATATTTTTACATATTTACACTATTTATGAAATCTTTTCTATGTGTTATTTAACATTAAAAATGTATGCAATAAAAGCCGAATGAAATACTTCACGTAAATATAAAAAAATTACTACGAATTTCGAGAGACAATCTCCGATTGAAGGGTTCAGAGATAGTGGGCCAAGCGCTATTTATTAAAAACGGAGAAAGCAAGGGTTAAAGTTAAGTGAATACCATAGTTTAATGATGATTGATATATCATTTAGTTTTAAAGTGTATACTTTATATTACTTGCTATATGTTTCCATTGAATTATAGTAATAACTTCATTTTAACCTTTGCTTTCTACGGTTTTAGTACATGGCGCTTGGCCCACTATGGTTCTGAACCCTTCAATTATGTTTTTTAAATTGATTGCCTACTTCTGCATATAAAAAAAAAAAAACAAAACGAAAATCAAACTAACAATCTCTTGTTTAGTTACCTGTCCGAAGACAGGTCTGAACCTTACGAGTGATACGAAGAAGGCTCCACTTATGAGGGAACTAAGGCAGGAGATAATGGGGAAGAGTGTCCCATTTTCGACACATATCAAGTGAGATGTAAGCTGCCTGATAATATATGTACATATCAGCCAGAAACTCAATAAAAGACACAATCTCTTGTAATAAATAAATATTTAAACCATTAAAATATATTTCTGAATTGAAATATTTATAAACCATTTTAAGACGAACTTAAAATTACGCCATACTAAGTCTCACGTTATCAATATCTTAAGGTACAATAAGATGAATACTCCTTAAGGAAACTGGGAAATAAACATAAACTGAATTGTACTGTACAAAAAAAAGTGATTTTTAAATTCCTGTAATTACGTGAGTACGTGTTTATTATTTCGGTTATTACGCTATTAATTTACATTATAGAAATTAACTCGTCTTATGCTTTCATTTCTTTCTGGCGATTCACACCCTCGTATGATATGGACTTGTCCTATACTTTTATTTGTTTGTTCAGAACTTGACTTCAGTGCCTCTTGTTTTACAGTGTTAAGCCGCATTTACACGAGGCCAGTCAATGAGACAATAGTTGGAAGACAGTTGACAGGCATAAAATTATTGGCTTTGTGTGAACACTTCAGCCCAACTGACTAGCGAGTTGGCTACGTAATTTCCGAGCCAGTCTATTGTCCCCGATGGTAGATTTAAGACGGTCCAATGCGGGGAGCACGCCATTGGCCGGCAAATGGCGTCATGTGAACGCGACATGCTAGTTGCTACGCTGTTATTGGGGCTAGTCTGCTTGAGTCACACGAGAAGTGAGTTTTCTCACGTATTTTTCAGTTGTTTTTCGTTAAAATAATGACCCCAAAGTGGAATAACGCTATTAATAACAAATTCATTTAGCTGTATAAGGACAAGCGATGTTTGTGGGACCAAAACCACGACCTTTGCAAGAACAAAAATTCTCGCGAAAAGGCATTGTTTGACATTGCTTGTGAGATGAACATTGAAGGATTCAGTGCTGTTGAGGTCAAAGCGAAAACTAAGTTTCTCCTTAGCACTTTCAACATAGAGTTCGCTAAACAGTAACTCGGGACACCACAGACGCTGCACACTGAGTCATTTTTCGTCACCTACTGCCACGGCAATACTTTCCTCGTGTGAATAGGTCAAATTCAACTAGATTGGACGATGACTGTCTCGCAACATTTTGGGGACAATTTTCCACAATTACTGTCTCGACAATAGGCTTATGTAAATGCGGCTTAAGAGCAATATTATTGGAGGTGCGCTTTTCTCTTATCTTTGCATGGCGTCAATATTTCATGTTACACGTAAAATTTGAAATTCTTTCCTTTCGTACGTCCGACAAAAACGTAGTCACATCAATAATAACAGTTCTAACTCTTCACTTACGAATGTGATATGTGGATTTTAAAGGTTAGATGTTCTGACAAACGATTCGAAAAGAAATTAATGTGAAGAGAAAAATATTTGATATTATTGAAAGAAAGAGGAACGAGAACATAGTCATTTTTTGTTATGGAACTGAATATAGAAATTTAGAATTACAGAATAAAACACAATACATTTTAATAAAACAAAGAAACAGACTGGCACAATTCGCGATAAAAGGACAATTCAAGATTTGAAATCGGTTACAAGACACAATAAAAATGACAATGATAAGAGTGACTCTATAATGATGATAACGATGAATCTAACAATAAAACTATAATATTCAATGGTGATACTGATGTTGATAATCTAATCGTCATAACAACGGTGATATTGATTATATCAAAACAAATTATTAGCCCTAATAAGAAACAGCGATGATAAAGAAAATAATGTTGACGTTGGACATTCTTGTAACAGACATGTTAAAATCTAGCCTTAATTTGACAGTGTTTCCACTCAATTGATTAAAAAATTTAACATACAAAGACAATACAGTAAAATTATTACAGTATTAAAACACACATTGAAAATCGCGTTTGAACCATACATGTTTCAGGACGTGCGGTCCTATCGTCAGTGGTCATCTGTTATATATGATATCTGGTCTTGATATAATGTTACTAAAAATTAATGCTCGAATTGAGGTTTAATAATGTGTTTAAAATTGAAATCGGCCATAGTACAGGATGGATACTTACGACTATTCAGCTGATGTTCGCTGAGATGCGACGCCGGTATGGATAGGTAACTGAATGCGGCGTGTGTTATGATTTTACGCTGGTCAAATTGAAAAGCAAATACACAGATCAATGAGAATGTTATTGTCAATTGGAGCTTTATCATTTAAATTACTTTTATTTGTAATTTTGTCTTTATAAATCTCTATGGATACTAGAATGTTTAAAGTTTGACCTTTACTTTGTACATGCAGGATAGTCATATCTGATTCTATGTTCGTAACGAAATGAAGGACTATTAGCAATAAGGGGGAATGTCCACTTTTGTCGAAAATTGAGATATTAGCACCATCCGTTTCTTTATTCGATGTACTTTGTTTCACTAACGTTTCCAAGCAATAACGTGCACGGTTACAAATATATCAGGTCTTGTTGTTTTTCTACTTTTTTAAAAGAAGGGGGAATGTCCAAAGGTATATACTGAAGAAGGGGTAATGTCCATTGATGTATGATATGTTGTAAATGTTGTAATCTGTTAATTATAATTAAGCTAATTATTCTTTCCAGATGCTTCAACAATGTACACATTATTTTGTTTCGTTTAAATGACCGTGGACTTTGGCTTAATATTTAAATGTTAGTTGCACAGTATTACAGAGCTATTAAATTTCAACGTAGAAGTTTGTGAAAAATGTCTTCAGTAGCGAGGAAAGCCAGGCAAAATCTACACAAGCCAAGAAACGACCTAGACTGGGTAGATTAACTGACGGTAAAAAAAAACTCCTAGCTCAGAACAATGAGACTGGTGAGGATTGTAAATGTGTAAAATATAAGTGCTTTCAAGTTATACCGAAAGTTGACAGAGACCTGATTATTAATAATTTCAACAAGTTAACACACAATGAACAAAATTCGTATCTTAGTGGACTTATTGCAGTAAACTCAATAAAACGCAGAAGACCTAGGAAACCTGAGGAAGATGCTACATTTCACGACAATTCTTATGGTTACAAGGTACGGGTTAAGAGGGAGGATGCAGTGATTGAAGTCCCTGTATGCAGCAACGCTTTTGTGTCAGTGCATGGAATTACCAAGAAGAGGCGAGAAGTAATTCAGAGGTACTTGAAAGGAGTCTCACCCAAAGATCGCCGAGGTAGCCACAAAAACAGAAAAAATCGTCTAAGTGAGGATACACTGAAAGCTGTATGTGATCATATTTCATCATATAAAGGGAGACAGAGTCATTATAGTTTACATGATTCCAAACGCATATATCTTCCAGAGGATTTGAATGTCACTAAGATGCATAATTACTTCAGAGAGTGGTATCCAATCTGAATGTTTCTTATCAGAAGTTTATTCCAATATTTAATGAAAAATTTAACATAAAGTTTAGTTATCCCAGAACTGACACCTGTAGTGTATGTGATGAGTTTGTAACAGAAGTTGAATTTCTGAAAAAAAAAAATGTTCCAGTGTCTGATAATGAACATAAATTAGTTGAGAAGAAAATACAGGATCTTACCACAGCCAACAGAATCCATAAATTGAAGGCCGATGTTTACTATACAAGGAAAAGAGCAGCTCGAATAAACAGTGAAAAATGTTCGGAACGGGAGGCAATAGCTATGGACTATCAAAAAAATTTGAATACCTAATGTTACGTTGAATGATGCATATTATCGCAGACAGCTTGGATTTTATAGTTTTAACGTTCACATTCTATCATTAAATAGTCATTTTTTATGCTTATAATGAAACCATTGCTAATAGAGGTACAAATGAAGTATGTTCATTTTTGCATCACTTCATCAGGTGCCATATGAATCAAAATGTTCGATATCTTGAGATATTTTGTGATTCAGCTTGTGGCCAAAACAAGAATTGGACAGTTTTTAGACTAATGCATTACATTTTGCATCATACTAACAGATTACAGTCAATAAAAATAACTTTCCCAATACGTGGTGACTCGTATTTAGAGTACGATACAAATTTTAGGCTAGTTAATCGGCATAAAAGAGCTGAACTGCCAGACGACTGGATCCAGTAACTACAATCAGCAAGACAAAAACCTTGTCCTTTCACAGTACCACAGGTGGACCAAAGCCTTGTTCGAAACTGGTCAGCACTTCTGAAGAAGAAATATCTTCGCAAGTGTCCCTTCGTAACACGATCATTGAAGGAAATTGTTGCAGACCGATCGCATCCTAGATTTTCGAAGTATAGGACCACTTATAATGGAGCATGGGAGGAGAGTGTAGTGAACACCCCTGGATCGCTACCACAAGTTGCTTCTTCACATTGCAGAGAGTTCATCTTACCAGAAAAACATACAAAGGTAAGTGGAAGTTTTTTATTGAAATAAAAACGAGAATAGTTATTGCAAACATTTCAGGCTCTTAATATTTCGTTCTGTTCTTCCCTTTTTATGCCTATTACTAGTTTCAAAGGAGAAGTACAAGGATCTTCAACAACTGAAAAAATTCTGTGGAGAGGAAGCAAGAGGATTCTATAAGAAATTGCAGAGAATTGCAGAGAAAGGATTGATCGGTGTGAAAAATGTGATATTAATTCTGTAGTGCTCGGGAAAAGTGACACAAGTCAAAAATGTTAATTTTATATTAGAAGGTAAAAAAAAAAAACTGTCTTCACACTGGTTAATGTCAATTTATTTTTTTTCTGTATGAATTATTCTAATGGGAGAAATACTTATGATTCTTTTCCCAAGCGATCAGATGTTCTGTAAGTTGTCAATAAACTAATAAAAAATTTTGTGGAGGTTGACTTATGCCACTTTTCCAAGCATTGCAGAATTGATAAGAAAATTAATTTCATTCCATGCTAAGTTTATGTAGTTAATGTGATTTCTAACAATTAAACAACATTCACTCTTCAATAATGCAATGTATACGGACATTCCCCATTTTTAACATTAAAAAAATGTGAGTTTGGGTTCATTTTTTTATTTAACTAATAAGGAATGTGTATCAAGGCTATAATATACTGTTTCAGATATGTAGGGGAAGGTGTTGTACCATGGGTCATTTTTACATTTAATTTCTATTTTTACCATATTATGATTATTAGGTTGTCCAAATTATAAAATAAGATGAAGCTACTCTTTGGGATATCATTGGTAATCTTTATTTACGAATTTAATTACTCTGATAATTTTTATATTCAATTAAATGTATACAAGTATACAAGTATACAAGCCACCCGATGTTGTACCTTGTGTCACATTATAAATTTAGCCTACAAGAAAAGAAACAAGAATACAATTGTAGATAAAAATAAATATGAATGCAAAGTGTAGGCTACATATCTAAAAATCACGAAACTTCTGGGATATAATAGGAAACAAATTAAAGATACAATTCCTTTGCAACATGTTCATGCAATAATGCATTTTAAGCAGAT
This sequence comes from Periplaneta americana, assembly GCF_040183065.1. Classification (NCBI taxonomy): domain Eukaryota; kingdom Metazoa; phylum Arthropoda; class Insecta; order Blattodea; family Blattidae; genus Periplaneta; species Periplaneta americana. The sequence goes on along the minus strand of NC_091118.1, from coordinate 121,581,265 downwards.
AACAAACACAAAATCGATCTACTTAACATCATAACTACTGAAATCAACTGCGAATTGTAGTTGGGAAGTTTGTCTCTTAGATTAACCTTGTTGGTAGGGAGGTGGTAGCTTCATGACTAAGCCATATGTCGCCAGCTTTTTTCTCGATTTTCCAGTTCTCTGGAATAGCCAAATTATTTTCATATATCCTTACTGATATGCAAGTTTCAGAACTTCATTTCTATTTAGACCGTAATGTAGCTTTGCTGCCTGTTTCAAATACTCTACTAATTCAATCTCTTGTGGCAAAGTAAACACTTTCTTCACATCATTGTTAGCTCTGTACACAAACTCATTTTCATTAGAATCCTGCATACTTTTTAAGTGCCTAGACAACGTAGTTTTCGAAATATCAACATTTTTGGCAGCAGTTTGCACTTTAGTTCCATTTGTTAACGCATCCTTTATAGCCATGCGAAGTGCTTCTATATCTACTTTTTCCCGCTTTTTTCCATTCTTGCTTCTTGGCATGGTTCTATAAAAATAAAAGTATGACGATATAATATTTCCAACATATTGAGCAATAAACTATATTAAATTAACTAATAACTTGTACCCAAGGTACAACGCTTCAAGTGGACCGAGGTACAACTACTGCTCATTGTGAACTGAACATCATGTTTCAAAAGTTAGGTTATATTCTAACAATAACCTAATATACCATTCGAACAAGAAAGAAACAAAGATCTTACCTTACTATTTGAAATGTCTTGAATTAGAACACAGCCCCGTAAAAAAATAAAGAACACACTAGAAACAAAATACTTTCTGAGAACAAAAATAAATTTCTTCACAAAGAAAGCAAACCACTGTATCTGAAGATCACCAAAGCTTTGTGAGAGGACTCTTGTGTACAAATATGTAACTTGATTGTAATACTTCATTTTTCAAAACACAGACGGTAGAGAAATGATGAATGACCCAAGGTATAACTGACCCAAGGTACAACACCTTCCCCTATATTTGATAAAGGTATACGCTGAAAATAAATTCAAAAATAAAAACTCCTTTTATAAAAAAGTACAAAAGATTTAAACTTTAAAACCTTAATATCTCAAAAGCAATAAAAATGGACATTCCCCCTTTTTGCTAATAGCCCTTCAAATGTTGATTGTTATAAATGTGTTAGTTAAACGCTCACTGAACTCTATTACTGTGTAAAATTTGTCTATGTTCTTTATATCTTGTAAGAAATGTTCTGCCAGTTTCACCTATAGGCTACATGAAGCTTCGTAATAGATTATTCTCCTTACAGATGACCACTGAAGATAAGACAGCACGTCCTGAAATATGTATGGTTTAAACATGATTTTCAATGTGATAGTACTGTAATAATTATATTGTCTTTGTTTGTTAAATGTTTAAATCAAAATAATGATGATTACGATTATGATTATATAAAAAGTATAGAATTAATGCTTTATTAAACATAGAAAGTATGTGTTCACAAGTTGAATGCAGAGTGATTAAAAAAGTATCCAATATTTTAGGAGGTGCTAGTATGCATCAAAACAAGAAAATAATGTCTAATAAACATGGGTCCTACAACACATACTTTCTGAGATCTGAACACTTGTTCATAGGAGGTGCTCAATGTGATGTCCATTCTTGGCAATGCATTCCTCTGTCCTTCGGCGTAAGGAATCACACACTCTTTGAAATTTGTTTTAACACGTTAATAATAACGATCCCTAGTTAATCTCTGTGGTAGCACGTATGGCCCTATTAATCAATCACCAAGAACGCCTGCCCATAAGTTGACTGAGAATCGGTGCTTATGCCTTGTTTCTTCAACTGCATGTGGATTTTCATCAGCCTAAACATGCTGATTACCAAAATTCATAACACCATCTCTGCTGAATCCCGCTTATATCCGCAAACAGACTTCTGTTTTTAGTATTCCTTGCGACGTATCATTATTTCATGCCAGGGTTGTCAACTACGATATGATTATCTGGTAGTCTGCTGTATTGTAGGGCAGAAAAATGCATTGCCATGAATGGACGTCACATTGAAGACCTTCTATGAACAACTGTTCAGATGTCAGAAATTATGTTCGTATGACCCATGTTTATTAGACATTTTCTTGTTTCGATGCATACTATTGGATACTTTTTAACACCCTGCATATTTGGAATAAAAAGAAAAATCGCAAGCCGAAACAAAGATGCACCTGTAGTTCGATAGATAGTTAAATAAGATGAATATACACAAAACAAACTGCAGATGCAATAAAAAAAACTTTGGACGGTATTAGACTCTGACAACAATGACACTTCTTTATTAATCAGTTTAGTTCACCTCAGTGGAGTAATGGTTACTTTGTGAAGCGAGTGGGCCTGAACTCAAGTTCCGTGCTTCGAGTTTTTTTTTATAGATTTTTGTTCAACCAATTAAAGCAAAATTTCTCAGTAACTCTCAGCATTTGGTCGTCGGATTAATTTTACCATAACTATTTTAGGATTATCTATTATCCATCATTCAATAGTTTCAGATCGACCCAGGATGCAGCAGGATGTAGTAGCGCGACTTTCATACAGATTACATCGATCTGAGATGGCTGCAGGACTCTGAGAGGAACGAAGGATTTTATGTGTACAAGTATAAGAAAGACAATTTATGAATTCGAAATTTTATCACAAAGGAGGCATTGAAAATAATATGTTTAGCTTTAGTACAATCATTAATGCAATATCGTATAATAAATTGGGGTGGAATAGCATCATCTGTACTTAAGCCATTAATTTAATTACAAAAAAAGTTTAATAAAAATTTGTCTAACCAAAAATATGGATTACACAACAAATTTAATTTATACAGATTAAAAAGTATTAAGTACTGAAGAAATTTATAAATATAGTTTACTAACTTACTACCACAGAAATCAAATAAAACATTAATCTAATCGACATGAATATCGTACTCGAAAATATAACTTTACTTTCGCATTAATTGAGCCTAAATGTCATACAAGTGCAGCTGTTTAACATGGTGCTAGTTTCGGCGCAAGACTTTATAATAAAATTACAAACCATTTTCCAGATTTTAAAAATATTTTAAAATTGAACATTTAAAAAAAATAAATTTATAAAGTTATTCCTGATATATAATATTAACAAATGCGTGTATTTTTTACCTTTCATTTCTATCGACTTTATACATGTTTTCATTGAATATCACTGTCTTTTGTCTGATTGTCAATTTATATTAAATGTGTTTTTTCTCTCTTTTTATCGTTCTTCTTTTTTTGCTCTTGTGTGTTATTTATTGGTTTGGATTAAATTAATTACTGCACGCATTGTATTCTTCACCTGACATAATTAGAAAAATTAAATCTAGACGTTTGAGAAGGGCAGGACATATAGCACGTATGGGCGAATCCAGAAATGCATATAGTTTGTTAGTTGTGAGGCCGGAGGGAAAAAGACTATTGGGGAGGAAGAGACGTAGATGGGAAGATAATATTAAAATGGATTTGAGAGAGGTGGGATATGATGATAGAGACTGGATTAATCTTGCTCAGGACAGGGACTGATAGCGGGCTTATGTGAGGGCGGCAATGAACCTCCGGGTTCCTTAAAAGTAAGTAGGTAAGTAAGTACTGTATTTATAGTTATGTTGCTGTTATTCACGGCGTGACTCCTCCTCTTTGCTTACGTCTTAGAAAGTGAAAGCTCTATAAAGTCTAGGTAGATAGTATCATTCGCCATTTTTGCTCTTTTGTTGCCTAGCTACCAGACGAGGAATCTATTTGCCGCACCGTTAAACATGATCATGTCATAGCTCCTATGATAATAAATCAAACGCACTGTAATTGAGCAAATAATTGAGCGGCAAATAACGTCGTCGTGTGTTTTCTGCGAACGCGAACGAAAGAGCCAAAATGGCGGGCGATTATATTAAGTATTTATCGAGCCTTAAAAAGTGCATTAAGTCATCAGCAACGAATGACAAGACGCACATGTTTAAGTGTAGTCGACCTGCAACGTGATTGGCTGCCGGAAATAAGAGCGACGGGACTATAGTAAACTGTCTTTGTAAATTTTATGTTATATTATTGGCTAAGACCACACCTGGCTCTTACGGTAGTAACTAGAAACATTTTTGTTTTATAATTTTAATTTGTACTCGCTAGCTAGTTAAAGAAATACAAATTGAAAAAATAATTAACGAGTAAAAACATGAAAATGTTGTGAAACAAATCAGATCATGAATGTAATGAAAATGCAAGAAAAGTTCTAAATATAAATACATATTGCTGAAGAGGCAAAGGGAAAAGGGAAAATAGGACATCTAAGTACGAGATGGAGTAATTGACTAAAGCAACACTAACAATAAGAACGTTAATAAAAAGATGATGGTGACATTATATTCAGAACTGTTTTATATCCTATGTGAGATAAATTTACGTTTCATCATTATCTAAATTTCTGTCCCGACAATCTGTTATCAGATATAAGACTATGCCACGAAATAATAAAATGAAATAAATACAGAGAAAATTGCATCTCAGAAAAAGAGCATTGTCTCGCAAGAGTGCATTATAAATGCTTAAGAATATCGAATAGGTATTGTCGAGATATCGTAATGAGTAGCGGAACTTCCGACGAGTCTTATTATTCACTCGGAACGTGACGAAAAATCTATAATATGAATGCTGACAGGAAGGGGCTTTTGTTCAACGAGCTGAAATTCTGACATTATCAGTGACAGTAATAAGAGTAAACAGAAGAACAGTAACTGTAATAGTAACAGTAAGAGTAAAATACAGTATCTCTAGTAGATAATGGACATTGAAACCTGGCTTTGTTATTTGATAAAATGTTTCCATTATACTGGCTACATTGTATTCATAACACACCTAACAAATGCGCTTATAGTTGGATTTAATAACATAATAGTACATTATGCAACGACCCTATAATGGTAGTAATTAAGACGCGAGGATGTTCATTAAACGAGCGCAAGCGAGTTTCATAATTTTCTTACGAGCGTCTTAATTACAATTATAGGCAAGTTTCATACGACTTTATATGCTCGACCACATTTCTAACTTGAAATTATTCATAAGTATTCATGTTATTGTTATGTGAGTGAGTGCAATAGCCTACCTCATAAATTGTGATTTGTGCGCAGACGCGAAAGTATTGATTTTTTTCCGAGAAACGAATGTCGACGACCTTGATATAATCTAGAGAGTAAGATAAACATTAATCTTGATATAACCTTGAAATTGAATTCGACATTTACAAACGAGATGACAAATTGAAAGTATTTGAATATTATTTACAATTAACGCTAATTATTATAGTAACAGAACATAACCTTCTGCGACAGTATTGGATTTCCAGCCTCCGTGACGTTTCGCTAGTTGTCTTTCGATTGCATATCCGAGAATAATCGATGTTTGCTACAATGATGATTTCTGATTGGTTGAACAGCTGAAATTTAATGAATAGGTGTACTTTAATGACAAGCATTAAAGGTCTGCTTCCAGGTGTATAATTACTACATTTCGGCATGGTCAAGCATAAATGTCTTTATCTCACTTTACATACTTCACGATATGTTGTTCTGGATTCACCTTGTCCTAGTTTTGTGAGACGAATAGTTTCTTCCTCTATATTACAATGTAATTTAAATGTTATCGCTGGTATTCTGCTAGAATACATGTTTTTCGTATACTTATTCATCAGAAATAACTTTGGGTTGAAGCGGTAATTAGGAGAGGGAGAGACCGATTTAATAGCGAAGTGATATCTCCATATTTTTGTTACATGTATTCGCGTGGATGTTCTGGCGACTTGGTTAGAATCCGTTTCCCACGCAGGTGTTTTGTCACTTGTCAGAATCGGACAGATTTACAGCCACCTTGTGCGGGATTGTATAGAGAGACTCGTTGAGGCGTAAAATCCTAAAGTTGGACTGGAGCCGTGGGAAAGCTATTGCAAAGCTCGGATTTTCCAAAAGGACGGATATTCTCGAAATATCTACAAACTAATTTGATGTTATGGGAAGTCCAAAGTCTAAATTTAGAGATGACATATTTCGCGCCCAATGAGAAGAGATCTTGGTTCAGCTTATGAGGTCACTTTGGACCAATAGAGAATAGATTTTAGGTCGGTTAAGTGACGTAGTTGTTAACCAATAGGATAGTTAGTTTTAGCGTAGGATAGGTTTTTATAAATAAGGGTGACGGGGTGCGGAGAGCATAACTACTTCGTTTCGTGTCGACAGGACAACTACTACTTCTTTTCGTGTCGACGGCACGACATCTTTTTTTCGTGTCGACGGCCCCACACACTGAGCTTTTTTGGTGTCGGCGGCCCAGCTTAATAGTCTTTCTTCCGGCGAAGACTCGATAGATAGAACTTTGTCATCGGCGAGACTACTCGTCAACGTTTAGGAGCTTCGATCATAGTGTACTGGACAGAGTATTGAATTTACAGTATCGGATAGAGCTTATTCAGAGCTTCCATAGAGTCGATACAGAAGTGCGACCAACGATTGAATTACAAGTCAGCCGGAAATACATACTCTAGTGTTTACCAAGTGAATACGACAATAAACTTATAGTTTTGGAGTTTACACTGCCTTTTATATAAGTAGCCGGCTTGGTATTATTCCCGACATCATCCTACACCACAACCGTACCTCGGCTACCCTGAGTGAATCTCACGCTACACCGAGCGTCGAAATAGGTGGGCTGGCGCCCACTACTTAAAACCATAATAAATCTGCCTACCCTATTCGCGCTACTCGAAGGACGAGTGCTGACAGCCGCGGACCCGCAGGCTGATACGAGTGAGGGACATCAGCCGTACATCATCTCCAACGTGTGGTCACAATAACCATACCACCCTCAAATGGCGCCCAACGTGGAACCTCAATAACGACCTCTTCGCCCTCAGGGTATTCCAGGTTACAGTGCAATTCCAAAAAGTCTATTTATAATCACATTCACCGTAAAACGTAAAAACGCATATTACCTCATTCATGTTTATAATCCTCAATTCTTTGTAATTAACATGTTTCAATTGAGTAATTAGTAAATTCTTTAATATCTTTCAACATATATAACGGATCTAACTTCAGTAACTCTAAACGAAAATTAATGGTTTTGGTTTAACATCATCTCTCTTTTCTATACAGCAAAACTAGAATGTTACTACTTCACAGAACTTCACCTTTTAGTATTCCATTTCTGACTATTGTTGTTGTTCTTGTTGTTTAGTCAACTGTTCGAAGACAGGTCTGAATCTCACAAGTGATATCAACATGGCACCACTTATGAGGCAACTAGGCCAGGAAATAATGAGGTAGGATGGCTAGTTCCTTTCCCCGCCGATTAGCTACACATTACACCAGTCTTGCGATGGTGATTAATCATTGCGAGCGAGATCTCTTTTATGCCCGCTGCGCGCGCGCGGAGCTCTTTTACCTGTAAACATTGCTAAAGGATGTACAGATCTTAGAACATAGCGCATCATGACGGAACGGAAGCGCTTAAAGCTTTCAAGGAAGAGTGGAAGATACAATATTTATGCTTCGAACATGGTGATGAAGTCCAGTGTTTGTTGTGTAAAGAAAAATATATATATATATATATATATATATATCATTTGCAAAAAAAAAAAAAAAGCAATCAATCAATATTTCCATTATTATTTTTTCAACAAATACTCAAAAGTACTTAGAGATCACATACGTCGAGTAGGTAGACCCTATTAGTTTCTCCTAACCAATGAAGTGAAGTATTTACATAATAAATAATTACTTTTAACAATAAAATGGTTTACATACAATTGACTTTTCCTATTTCTCTTTTTGTTCCTAAAAAACCCTTCCCTTTGCGATTTGTTTATATATGTACATGAATATTAAATAACTTAGTAGTTAGCCCTATTACATAGCCAGAAATTTTAGTAAAGCAAGTTATTGTTAATAATTGCTGCCTTTATTCGCTGCACGTGCATGTACTGTACATCCCTGTTGTCTACGTTACGACGCTACGTAGTGGATGCGCTATGCGCTCGTGATCAAGATCGAGCTCTTCTACCATGATTGGGAACTAATATCGTCTCATCCCTGCATTACAGTAATGAGACTTCAGATCCATGTTTGGCTCTTTTTCTAAAAGTCCTCTTTTTTCTACTACAAATGCCTATAGGTAAACCAGTAACAAAGCTCAGGGATTCACTGAAGTATAGCTATAGAGTTTTCCAGAATGATTGCTTTTCAATTTCTTTTTTTTTTTTAAGTGGGCACTGTCTTCTGACTAAAGATAAGAGAGACTATGGCAACAGAGGGGAATATATACAAATGGAAAGCAAGAAAATGCTGTAAGAACTAGTAAAACTCAAGAGACAGCTGATCTTTCCAATTTTATTAAAAGTATCAAATAAGTATGCGCGAACGTTGTTAGAAAATAGTACCGTCAAGAGAGAAACCGGCGTAGCTCGGTCGGCGCTTGCCTGCCGATCCGGAGTTGTTGCGCTCGGGCGCGGGTTCGATTCCCGCTTGGGCTGATTACCTGGTTGGGTTTTTCCAAGGTTTTCCCCAACCGTAAGGCAAATGTCAGGTAAATTACGGCGAATCCCCGGCCTCATCTCGCTATCACCAATGTCATCGACTCTAAATAACCTCGTAGTTGATACAGCGTAGTTAAATAATGAAGTGGAAAAAAAACTCGGAAAGCTTTTGTGTGCTGAATTTCGGAGCTTAGTGACTGTGAAAGGAAATTTTAAAATTCAACTAGATCCACTATTGTTGCGTCCCATCAGACGTTAACACGAAAAATTCTAAAGGGAGAACTATATCTTTAAGGCAAAGGCATTAGGCGATCATTCGCTTCCAATGACATAGTCAAGGCTATTTGACAAGCCTACTGGGATAGTCTATGAATATTACTTTTAGAGCAAGCACACAATTTGATTTTCCGAAAACAACCATGTGGGGTGTGTTGAGAAATAAAGCAAGAATGAAATGAAGCTTTACATACTGCAGTTACTATGAAAGGCTACGAAAGCTGATAAAGACATTTGATACCAGTTCTACGAGAAAATTATGGAGAGACTGGAGTATGATGAACAATTCCCTGAGAGACTAATATTCAGTAATGAAGCCTTTTTCACCTTAGTAATAAAATATTAAACCTCCTTAATATCTGAGTATGTTAAAAGAACCACATACTGTCATCGAGCAGGACAAAGATTCTTCCAAAACCAACGTGTTCTGTGTCATTTCGAAGACGAAAATCTTTTCTTTTTTTGATGAAGGGATTGTAAAGTGGGGGAATTATCTTCAGCAAATTTGAACAATGGCTGGTGTCACAGTTGCACAAAGAGGAAGAGGGGTTCATTTTCCAGCAAAATGGTGCACCGCTTTACTTTCAGCATGAGATACGTAAATACTTTAACGAACAAATCTCTGAACGTTGGATTGGCTATTGCATTGTCGGAGACCAAAACTAGATAAGGTGATTTCCTTTCTCACATATCCTCACCCCTGTGACGTTTTATTGTATTTTTACATGAAGGGCAATATCTACAATCCACCTCTTGCCAATGATCCGCAGGAGCTGCGGGGTTCCATCAGAGCTATAGTTTGTTAGATGACGCACAGAGTATGAGGAAAATTGGGCTATCATATAGGTATATGTCATTAGTTTGGTACTCCCATAGAAGATGTAGTCATGTATTTTATATTATTATTTCTTTTTATATCAACTTCCTCTTTTGCCAATTGAGTTATATAGTCTAAGTTTATATTTAGTCTCTTTTTTAAATGTTCATTGTACTGACGATTTTTTCGAGTACGTTAAATCCTGATTTGATTGCTAAAATTTTCCAACTATGTTGTTTTAATTATTATTATTAATATTATTATTATTATTATTCAAATGCCGGTAAGAGTATACATGTACATATCAAGCACCCGTGTACATATCAAGTACCCGTGAGTCATTTAATACGTTATAAGTTGCATTTCGATGGCGTGATCCAGCTGATAGTCGACCTGGTTGGCGAGTTGGTATAGCGCTGGCCTTCTATGCCCAAGGTTGCGGGTTCCATCCCGGGCCAGGTCGATGGCATTTAAGTGTGCTTAAATGCGACAGGCTCATGTCAGTAGATTTACTGGCATGTAAAAGAACTCCTGCGGGACAAAATTCCGGGACATCCGGCGACGCTGATATAACCTCTGCAGTTGCGAGCGTCGTTAAATAAAACATAATATCCAGCTGATAAAGTCTTAAACAATAGGCCTACGCAATTGTTTACAAATATCTCAAAACACGGTTGAGAAGCTAATCTTTACAATCATAATTATCATCAATATCATCACCGTCCTCCGGACAAACTGAATGCGTTTCTAGTCTAAAAATTTCAAAACTTATAATGCAATGAAATAGAAAGAAAAATATGATTACTGGTTTGAAATATTGAATGAGAACCTTTAAATAATTATTCAATGCATTCGAGTGAATCATGCTCCAGAAAATAATACAATCAAATTCCCTGCGTGGACAGAGGAATAATGAATGATGCAGATTCTCCTCCGGCACGTAACAAAAGGGAGCAATGGTACATAAATTACTTACGACATAAATGTGCAATTCTAGCTACCGGGGTTCTGTAAACAGAACCATATCCACATGAGTGAAATTAAACAAGCATTTCACTATATATTTACCATGTTCATTGATTCTCTCTTCGGGGATCATACTGTTACGAAGCTATTATTATAGGACAGAAACTGAGTCGAAAATACTTGCGAGATGGAAATTTGTTACTAAGTGGTCTTCTTTGTTTTGCAATTATACGAGTATAACAAAACAGTATGTTCGCAATTCGATATTGAGAGTGACATTTTCTGCATTATTTTCTTACATTAAAAGTAAGCAAGGAAACCTGCATCATGGGCTATTGGTCAGAGCTTCTGACTACAGTTCATGACAGAGGCCTCCAAAAAGCGTATCGTCATTCGTGCTCTCGATGCTACCCGCCGAACACAGTGTGCTGTAAGGCTAGAGAAGTGGAAGAGACTCGTACCTCAACAGATGGAAGCGATCAGTGGGGGATCGCGGTAACGGTCTGCTTATGTTTACAAATAATAACATCAAAAGAATAAGAAATATCATACGTTTGTATATTATTTTGACATACTATGAAGCTGAGCCCCGTCTGTTGCTATTGACACAAGCCATTGCAAATTCAATCTCTTCTGTTCTATGGTGCCTTTCAGTGCCTGGAAAAGATCTTCAGTTGTATTTTGTAATTACATCTAGAAAACATTCAGACATAGTAAAATGTTCATTAACTCCTCGGATGAAAATGGCTAGGTGAGCTTTGTCATTTCTATCTGTGTTTTCGTCCAATGCAAGTGAGTAAGCCTCAAACTGGTTAAATGTGGTATCGACTTCAGATTCAATTACTTTTACAATCTTGAAATTCCTTCTGTGAGCTGTAATTGGAAAGAATTTCATTTTCTTAAACTTTGACTTTTTTCTGGACACAGTATTTTAATAACGTCTTGTATGCACGAATTTACAAATGATGCTTCTGTAAAGGGCTTCATTGATTTTCCAATATTCCATCATAGCTAGCAAGAAGATTTTTTTGTTTAAGACTGAGGACACGTGTGTGATTTGTGTTTGTATTGTCTTGTTTTATATTTATCAAAATGTTTGTAGGCCTGCGCATTTCACCTAAAATTAAACGAAAAACTCTATGTTTGTCAAGCGGAACTGAGTGTAAACGTATTGTATTATAATGATTATTATGCATAACCAACAATTATACAGACAGCCCCAAAATAAATTATTTTCACATGTCCAACATGCCTGTAATTGTATGATATTCTTTGTGAAGAGTCGAGTATTGTCGTCGCATGTTGAATTTTGACACACCCTTAAGAATTTTGGAACAAATTAAGCATTTCACATTCTCCCCACTAACACAAAAAGTTTCTCTTCCTATTCATCCTTGAATGTACTACGTCCATGATTAGAAGACATTGGGAAACGGTGGAACACTCCGACCAACACAATGATAATGGCAGTCCGCCACTGCTCTTCGTTTGCGCATAAACATTGAGTACAGTACAGGTGGAGATGGGTAAGGCGGAGCACGCTCGTTACGTACTGGCTTCGGTTCCGTTCAGGGGCTTACTCGCGAGTAGGCTTTCGGAGACGTCTGGTTCATGAGGTCCCGTGTGCGATTCCCGATTAGAACACAGGAATTTTTCCTTAAAGGGGAATGTTCCTGTGTTCGTTCGTGGTATGGAAATGAGGTTAGGCTTAGGTTTAAGACATCTCCTGGCACATCATCATCATCATCATCATCATCATCATCATCATCATCATCATCATCAGGGCAGCGTAACTTTGCCCTCCAAGCGCTCCAACCTCAGAAGTGGGTTACAAATAAGCCATTGCCAGGAGAGACCAGAAATGTCAAATGACAACCTGGTGCATTGGATTAAAAAAACTAAATATTTTTCTTTCTCGAGAAGCAGGTTCTCAACTACAAACACAGTGCCGTTGAATTTGATTTCGTGCACAGAAATGGCCACTAAAAACGCAAGATGTCCCAGAAGTTCATGCATTATATTGAATGGATGGTTGAACATGCTAAAACAAACATTTTTGTCAGAAAACTTTGGGTCGGTATTGCTGCGTTAGCCCGCTAGACGGCGTTAGAATAGGGAGTTTTGTTTGTTCAGTTGTTACGCTGTTTGGTCAGATCTTAATCCCATCTTTCTTAAAGCCAATATTGTCTAAAGTGTACATTTATATTACAGCCTCATTTACTTTTGTAAGTTATTATCAGGGAACGGATTTATATGGACTAAAAATATATGAAATATGTAAATATATATGTAGTTATTTTTACCAAAATATGGAATTAAATATGGATTTTTACCAAAATATGGAATTAAATATGGACTTAAAATTATAAAAAAATGACTATGTACGTTAAATATTGGTACATTTTAATCAAACTAAACAAAAAATATAATGGACGTACCTTATCTTCCAATGTAGTTTCAACAAAACACAATTTTTATTGTCTGTTACCATAACAATAGGTTACAAACATTTCTTTCAAGTGCTGAAAAGTGAATCTTCTTCTATTGTCTCTGAGGATAGATTTATACTGACTAAAAGAGCGTTCGACGTCACAAGAAGTAACTGGTACATAATTCAATTTCACAATGTCTGCTGGGGATAAGTCCAAGTTAATCTTCACTGTTGATTCACCACTCATCACAGCAACAACCTTTTGTAGTTCTTCATATCCAGGGTTTTTTGAAAGTACAGTGTCCACCTTAGCTCTTACTGCATCTGCAACTTTACCTCTACCACGATTCAGTTGTTCCACAGTACTATTTATAATTTCAAAACTTTCAGATAGTGAAAGGTGCCTATTTTGGAGACTTTTGAGCGTTTTTATGATGCATGAAAATGTATGCTGAATGTGAGCTAAGTCATTCTTCACACTTATGTCACAGGTAACTGTTTTCGCAGTATCAATTGAGACTGCATCTTCAGAGTCCAATGCAAGGAGAACATTGTTAATAGAGTCTATATGTTCGGCATAATATTCAACTGCTTCTAGCCATGTACCCCATCTAGTTAAAATTGGCTTTGGTGGCAATGGAATTTCAGGGTACATTTCTTTCAACACGTTAACTCTACTGGGAGCTTTGAGAAATACTTTTTTCACTGATGAAATCAACAAATCTACTTTAGGGAAATTGTCTCTGACCACTTCTGCCACACGATGAAATGCATGCGCCACACAAGTAAAATGAGTCAATTTAGGATATACAACAGATAATGCTTGTCCAGCTTTGACCATATAAGGGGCAGCATCGCTAATAAAGAATAACACATTATCGTACATAATACCCTTTGGCCACAGGATACCCATAGCTTCGTTGAACAGTTTAACTATAGTTTTGTTATTGCACTTTTCTAGAACATCACAATGTAAAAGAATTCGTTCAGAATATTGTTCACTTAACAAACCGATAACTACATTACCAACAAGTCTACCTTCTTTGTCGGGAGTCTCATCAATGGAAACCCAAATTGAACTATCTTTAATTTCATCTCTTATCTTCTGTATTGTCTCATCGTAGATGGATGGAGCATACGTCTTCCTAAGTGTTGACTCATCCGGGATTGTATGTTGAGTATATTTTTCAAGGAATTCCCTGAAGACCTTATTCTTTAGTTTGTAGAGAGGAATATCAGCAGAGATGAGAGAACGGCACAGGTCGATGTTAAACTCAGATCTTACATTCGATGTTGTTGGTTGTGTTAAAAACAATTGTCTCTGCTTGGAATTTAGTTGTTTGTTGGCCTGATGTTTACTAGTTGTAATGTGTTGTTGCACCAGGAACTTTTGTGTAGATGATACTGCACACTGACACAAATTACAAAATAATATTTTATTGTCAGTTGATAAACCATCTTCTTTAAATTCTGAAATGTAACTTGTTAGTTTTGATTTTAAATTGACTGAATGACGTACTTTTGGCATATTTACCGTCTTTATAGTATGATTTACAAAACTGAACCTATGTGTACTCTGACTGGCATTTAACTGTTGAGCTGCACAACTGAAGTCTGTTAAAAATTTTAAATTAAATTAATACAGTTTTGTAACTTACTTTCCCATTGTTGATAGGACTGCTAATTTTCAAATAACTCTGATGTTAAAGGGATTACTGAACATGTGTTTAAATCTCTATTGTTGAAATGTATTTTTTAAAGTTAATGGAATTTTGTTTTGTTTTATTGTTAAACCTAATATAATATGGACTGTTTTATATGAAATATGGAAAATATATGGAAATTAACGAAAATATGTACTAAACTCTAAAATATGGAAAAATATGGAAAATAAAAGTAGGATTTTTCAACCCTACACATTGTGAAACATAAAGATAATGCAAAATATAAATTATATTAGCTTTATAAGTAAATATGTATTTACATATAAATCCTTTCCCTGGTTATTATATTGTGGAATATATTTGCATCGTAATTATATAGGCCTACGTGAAGATAGTAAATATAACAGTAATTGACGTTCCGCTGTAATGTGTTGTATCACCTTCAATTGTTTCTTGTTACATATGTTTTGTAATATTTTATATTTTTATAGTTGTATATGCAGAGTGATTCTTGACTAACTTGCACAACTTGAGCAGGTGTTCCCTCGGGTTACTCTGATAAGAATAATATCTAAAGGCTAAACATGAGTCAGATTTTTAACAGTTGCAGAAGCATCTTTCTTTGCATACTGATGAAACAATACATAATATAAACTACGCAACGAAAAGTAGAACAATTTTTAAGACACGACATCAATTTAATTAGTATAAGCTATCAGATTCAATTTTAATGGAGAGTTTCAAATATGCTGTCACAATTATGCGAGTTACAGAGATGTTGACCAAGAGACATCCATTACTTGATATCCCATAAATAGGAGTACGTTTATCAATGAGATAACATTTAACAAGCTATGGCTCGTGTGTTTACAAATATATAATATGCCTGAAATGCGTTGTATTAAGTTATTTAAATTCATTACCTATAGGCTAATGGAAGCATAAATGTCCGTTTACACAAACATTTTAACACAATATAAAGTGCATTCATTTCTATTCTATAAAAAGCAATAGGCTAACACTGACATGTGTGGAAGCAAAGTTTAAAATTTATTTTCGAAGATTCCCAAGTACCAAGCATTATAAAATGTGTACAGCATTGTAAGTACAACTTTAGACTCATAGACAGTGTGGACATAGCGAAGCCTTATACAGAAGTATTACCCGCCCTTGTAAGCTGACCGGTGTTAATTCCACGAACTAGCAGAATGCGTCATCCTCCTCCATGAATGTTTTGATCCCTCATATACCCCGCGCTCCGTAATCGCTTACGAGCCACCGGCGTAGCTCAGGCGGTAGGTGCGTTTGCTTCCTGATCTGGGGTTTCGATCGGGCATGGCTTGGGCTGATTACCTGATTGTTTTCCGAGGTTTTCTCCAGTCACAAGGTGAATGTCAGGTGATTTATGGCGAATTCTCGGCCTCATTTCGCCAAATACCATCTCGCTAATACTAATTTCATAGACACTAAATATCCCAGTAGTTTATACAGCGTTGTTAAATAATAAAATAAACAAAATATTTACGATGTCTGGTATACAACAACAGTGATTTTCCTGGACCGTAATATTCTGCTGTTAAATGCTATCCAGCTCCCAAAGGTAAGAGCATAAGCAACCAAAATTACAAATTATCGGCAAACCAAAATAGAAATTTAAACGACAAGGAGAAATTAATAAGAGAAGCACGAATATGAACTCACTGGATGAAACTTTTAAAAACAGAGAGTTCTGAATAATGTACATAAATAAAAAGAAAGTTTGTAAAAATCCCTTCAAATGTAAAAACAGAACATTTTTAAAAGTTATTTTATAGAACTAAGGGCAACTCTCCTTTCTATAACGATTCAAATAATGTAAATGTTACAGTAGACATGATAGTGAGTGTAGAAGCTGTTCATAGGGATTTATTCAGCGTTAAAGGAAACATTTCCTGGTCCGGATTAAATAACTGCTCGGGTCTTAAAAATTTTAAACCGAGAAGTTCCTAACATTATTAGTACATACTATCCTCCATTTTAACTAGGTATGTTCCTAAATTATTGAGGTCTGCACGTATAATTTTAATACACAAAGGAGGAGATGTTAATGACATCAAAGTGTTGGACCTATTTCAATCTTTCCAGAACTTAGTAGAATTATTGAACAAGTTTTTCATTAAAAAATTCACTCTTACGTCATTCTAGTTGTCCTAAATACTAAAGAAAGAGGATTTGTAAACATGTCAGGAACACACATTAACTCTTCTCTAATTGAGAAACGGCTAAATTGAAAAAAAAAATTGCTGCATTTTTCTTTTAGACGTTTCGAAAGTTTTTGATTCGACTGGGTACGAACACATTTTAAGGCTCTTCAGAAATCAAATATTACAAAAAAATATATATTGCATAACTGAGTCGTTAATAAACAACATTCTACAAGGTAGAAACAAATTTACTTTAAAGCAAACCAAAATAAAGCGTAGTGTTCCGGAAGGTTCTCCATTGTCACCTACTTTTAAACAACTTGGCACTAGAATATATACTAGAAAATCTGAAAGATTATGACACAAATAAACAGTACTTTTATGCTGTTAACCTGCCTTGTGTAAATGCATTTGCAGATGATATGGCTTTAATTGGAAGAGACGAAAGATCATCAGCTAAGCTTATCAATCTAGCAGAGAGTGAGCTAGCAGAAATAGGCCTAGAAATAGACCTTGAAATAAATCCCAACAATAGTAAATGCTTTCTAATTAAAAAAGGAAAATTAATGTGAGGAGAACTCACATCACCACGTTTGTCTGTTATTCAAAGTTTGAATTATAAATCAGAATAGGTCTACATCAAACACCCGATTGTTGATTTTAATGCAGAAATAAAGTTAGACGTGACTAATTTGTCACGTGACCTTATTAATCTCGTCCAATGCATATTGTTAAAACCGGACCAAAAAAATGAAAATAAATAATGAATATATGAGGAGCATAGTATCAAAGTTAGACAACTCCATTTTTTGCGATTTCGAGATATTGTTTCTTATAGAATTTTGTGTACTGAATGCCATTCTAGAACTGTTTAGGTTAAACAACGGACTGAACAACGCGAAAATAGCACTTAATTTTGCGCTTTAGAATCAAAATGTAGACAACTCCACTGTGGCTTGGCTTCAAATTAGGACAATTCCTTCAGTAGCCAGTGAGAAGCCAACATTCGTACCACCTTTTCCCATCACGCATCGTAAATCCAACATGGCTGATTGTTTATATAATCGGTCTGAGGATGAATAAGTACCATTTTACGTAAATTTGCTTTGAAACCGAGTTAGAAGAGACTGAGATTTAAAAGTGGAAAATTTCACTTCAAATGCAGCTCATTTGGTTTAAAAAACAGACAACCCCATGACTTAGTTTCAGAGATGGACAACTCCACTTTTTAAACTTAAATTTCGACCTGAATATTAATTTTAATTGAGACTGAAAAAAATATTTCTATGACCCATGAGAAAGTTAAAAAAATGTACGTATAACGGTGACATTGGTTTCCAAGGATCTAGTTTTTCTCCTCTCCTGTAAAAACAGCAAAAGTGAAGTTGTCCTACTTTGATACCAAGCTCCACATATATGGCCAGGTATTGTTTATCCTTTGCAATGTGTTCCACTCTGCCAACTCCCTGAAAATGTTTTTAAAAATAATGATAAAATTATTAGAAGTGGACTCCTGGAAATAATGTTCCTTTCAGATGACACTTCAAATGTCGTGCTGTATGCATCGAAGAAAGTAAGAGTCCTGAAATTCTGAGAGCTGAAAAGGAAGCTAATATTCGGTACTATAATATCTGTAGATGGTTGAGACAAGACAATGATGCACATCTACATCGCATAAGGAATCTTGATGAGAAAAAATCTCTCGAACACCCAAAGATTGCTCCAAAGAACGTCACTCTTCAAACTACAGGAAAACATCTCAGGGAATTTCTCTGAAAACGATCTTTCGAATCATAGTGCCAACTGCCACATGAAGGCAAAAGTGTATACATAGGCTATGAAGAATAACCCAAAACCAACTCCTGGATCACTTCTAAAAAGTGTGTATTTCGTCCTCGGAATACATAATTGACATCGAATTGTCTGCAAGACTGCAGTGAGATCTATTCCAGGCACAACCTTCAGCACTGCCCGCTGTCGCTGCAGCGAGAATGAAACCTTTGGCACGTACTGGGTTCCGTAAGAAGGGGGAGTTACTACGTAACCACAAACACCATCGAGCCCGCATAGCACTCAGAGAATTGAGAAAGCGATGGTTTTAGATCTTATGATCTGTTTTGAGACAGACACAAATTAGGCACAGGACCAAATTACGACAAGCGAGCAAAATATGTACCTTGCCTGCCCTACCTGCACTACCATTTACATGTAACCCCAAAAATGTTTGTTGTAAAGTAAAAAACGAACAATTATTTTACTCATATACTTTTTTCATTATATTTTCATGTTTTAAATCCGGATCCCAGTGGCCAATATCTCTTGAGGACGGATAATTTTGAATTCGAAATGGTTGGTTGATTGGTGTCTAATGCAATGTATTTAGCAATGAAACTAACAGTCGAGTTTTCCAGTATTTTCTGATAATGTTGTCTTATGAGGACACTGCAGTGCTGACTTATAAATGTTCCTCACCCATTACAATTATTTTGTTGGTGTACAGAAGATTTTGTCGGTTCTCTAGAACTGATTTCCATTTTTATGCTGCACTGTATCTCCAATTCTGCTCTATTTGTGAATTTTACTTGTTTTTCTTAATACGTTGTTTGATTGGAGAATAAGGGATGGTCCTATGTTGAACTTAGTGAATATTTGACCATTTTTAGCAATATAGTCTGCTTTATGATTTCCTATAATATTGCGATCGATTGTAACGCGATTTGTTTATTGATGGTCTGGAGATGAGAGATGATTCGAAAGCATTCCTTTGTTTCCGTGGAGGGTGCATTTAAGATTGATTGAATAGCAGCTTTGAAATCTATTAATATCACGGCTTTGTTGAACTCAGTTGTGTGCTAGGTTAAGTGCCTTAGAATTGACTTTATAGCAAGTATCTCTCCGTCGAAATTGGTTGTATGAGATCCTTCGTGGCAGTAAAATGAGAAGATCTGACATGTTCCATCATATCCTGCCCCAGTTTGAAAGCTCTTACGGAGCAACCTGTGTAGATATGTAGCCACTCATGATATGGATATTTCTATGAATTGCTTCTAGGCTAAAGATTTTAAAGTGTCAGGATTGGCTTCAGACTTTTTGTATTTCGTCTAAGTGGCTGAACGTTTGTTTGCACTGTTTCGTCTTTTCTGGTCATTGATATATACCGGGACATCATTTTATTTTGACTAACATTTCTAATAATAACCTGGATATACCTTTGGATTAACGGTTGAGAACCGGAAACACTGTTTGCTACCCACTTCCACGACCGGAGTTTGATGATATTAGCGTATCACTTTACTAGGTATAGGAGGGAAGAAAAGTAGTTCATCCATTTACGTAAACTAGGAAATATCACAATTTTAAGTTTGATAATTTTCATTAGGTTTTTCTTTAATCAAAATACAGTACAAAATTAACAATAAGTGTTTTTACTCACGAACTGAGCTATCCACTAGGTCTTATTTATTATGCAGTGTAAATTATATTCACTATAGCACATTGGCGTACAATATAGAGAGTGAATTTAAATTGAAAAATAAAATAATAATATTTATTATTTAAACACATTATCGAAAATGGTGACAATTCATTTCGATACAAACTTCAGTTATTTTATGTTTATTATCTCACTGTAGACTATTGTACCGAATTCCAACTTCCAGTTTCGTCCTTCGTACAAGTAACTCATGTTGAAATAATTCTGTACCTACTCTATAAAAGAGTACCTTACGTACTGTAAATTCAATCTTCACTTCAGCCCGATATGAAAAGATAAAATTACTCAGACATGCTATCTACTATCCGTCCAAATGGTTATGTCGCAGGATCGTAGAAAGGGGAAAAATCACTTATTGAGGCCCATATTTAATTATTTTAAACAGTTGTATAATATTACGTAGACTTCCAGTTGAGCACAGAAAATGTTTTCAGAAAAGAACCAAAACATCCGACCCACTAGCCTTTACAGAGGGCCGAGCAGAAGCAGGTGGGAGAAACCAGGATGCGACGTAAGCAAACGGACGCACAGTATCTGTGCGAAAATATGATTCAATAATGAATGCTCTTTCTTCACTGGAAAACGCGACCATACTTCTTGAACGTACTATACTCACTAACTCACTGACTTTGACTGCATATGCGGACATGTTTCTGTGTGGAGGACTGTTGAACTTCATTAGTAGAAGGGGTGAGAAGGAAGTACATTCAAATACTATGGTGCAATAAAAATTGAAGTAAAAATAAAATGATGACCCTGTAGTAGGGACGAGTCCATTGTTTACATTCAAAGTTGGGAATTTTGTTAATTTTTTATGTTTTCATATCTCTAGTTAGTATATAAATTGAACAGGACGCATGTACACTAAAGAATTCTCTCAATTCACCAAATTCAATTAGAGTATATATATATATATATATATATATATATATATATAGTCCACACCTGTGGAGTAACGGTCAGCGCGTCTGGCTGCGAAACCAGGTGGCCCGGGTTCGAATCCCGGTCGGGGCAAGTTACTTGGTTGAGGTTTTTTCCGGGGTTTTCCCTCAACCCAATACGAGCAAATGCTGAGTAATTTTCGGTGCTGGACCCCGGACTCATTTCACCAACATTATCACCTTGATATCATTCAGACGCTAAATAACCTATATGTTGATACAGCGTCGTAAAATAACCCAATAATTAAATTAATTATATACAGTATATATATGTATATATATGAAATTATGTTAACCTTTGATAATTTACTTTCATTTCTGCGCTATTGAAGAATACTGTAATTATTGCCAGTTATTTAGACGCTAATTTTTTTACTAGGTAAAAATGTTTTTCCATTAATAATATTACGTCCTGTATTCGCTCAGGTGGAAACCCGAAGGCGTGCTGACCTCAAGTCACTGGGAATCTGGCTTCCAGATTTACATTATATAGGCTACGCCCCTTTTCGTTAACATCAAACCACAATTTGAAGTCACACAGTATAGTGTGAACACATGCTGGGTCTTTGACGATGTCAACCCACTTGAGGTTCGTGGACATAAAGGGAAGAATTGAATCGTGATTGTATATCGTTCCTGGATAGCTGAGTACTAGAGCGTTGGCGCGCTTAGCCAAAGATCCCGGGTTCGATACCCGGTACCAGAACAATTTTTCCCTTGAATATTATTAAAGTCACTGGATTTCCGCTGTCTGACTCGGCAAAGATTCTCCTGCGAATATTGAATCGACGATTGTATTCTAAGTTGGAGGAAGAGCAGTTTGGCTCCTGGAATGGCAAAGATACGAGAAATGCAATTTGACTGCTACAAATAATCGGGGAAAGATATCTAGAGAAGAATAAAGAAGTGTATATACAGGGACATCATTTTATTTTTACTAACATTTTTAATATTAACCTGGCTATACCTTTAGAAAACCGGAAACACAGTTTGCTACTCCCTTCCACGACTGGAGTTCGATGATACTGGCGTAAAACATAAACAAATCACTTTACTAGATATAGGAGGGAAGAAACCTAGTTCATCCATTTACGTAAACTAGGAAATATCGCGATTTTGAGTTCGATAATTTTAATTAGGTTTTTGTTTAATCAAAATACAGTACTATATTAAGAATAAGTGTTTTTACTCAAGAACTGAGTTATCCATGCGAACGTATTCATTATGCAGTATATGTTCTACTGTTTACAGCACATTAGCGTACAATATAGATAAAGAAGTTAAATTGAAAAATAATCTTGATATGAATATTTAAACACATTTTTGAAAATGGTGGCCGTTCATTTCGATACAGGCTTCAGTTCTTTTGTGCATATTATCTCACTATAGACTATTGCATCTAATTCCAATTGCCAGTTTCGTCCTTCGTACTAGTAACTCATGTTGAAATAATTCTTTATCTACTCTATAAAAGGGTACCTTACGTACTGTAAATTCAATCTTCACTTCTGCCCGACCCGCATAGATAAAATTACTCAGACATGCTATCTACTGTCCGTCAAAATAGTTATGCCGCAGGATCGTAGAAAGGGGGGAAATCACGTGACAGAGAATTACTTAACGAGGCTCTTTTATTTAAGTTATTTTAAACAGTTGTATAATATTACGTACACGTCCAATTTCTAACAGAAATTGATGTTTTCAGAAAAGAGCTAAGACAGCCCAGCTTTTACAGAGCGGCGCAGCAGAAGCAGGTGGGGGAAATCGAGATGCGACGTAGGCAAACGGGCAGTACCTTTGCGAAAATATAATTCAATACTGAAAGTTCTTTCGTCACTGGAAAACGCAAACATATTTCTGGAACATACTATAGTCACTAAGTCAGTGCTGATTACTATTTGCGGTCTTCATTCTGTGTGGAGGACAGCTGGAACTTCATTAGAAGAAGGGGTGGGAGTGAAGTACATTAAAAAACTCAGGTACAATAAAAATTGAAGTAAAAATAAAATGATGTCCCTGTAGCATTGTGGACCTGGAAAATGCTTTTGACAGAGTGGATTGGAATGAACTGATGGGAATCCTGAAGAAATGTGATGTGGATTAGAAAGAGAGAAGGCTGTTCAGAAATCTTTATATGAAACATCGAGTCAAAGGTAGGATAAGAAAAGAAATGTCAGAAGGAAGTAAAACAGGGAGAGGAGTATGTCAAGGATTCTCTTTATCATCTACCCCATGGTTTCCCAACCTATAGTTCGCGAAACCCCCTATGGGTTCGCAAAATATTTTAAGGGGTTCGCGAAAACTTTTCCGTAATGGCGGGTTTCGAGGTTAGGCCTATTATTATTTCCTTTTATTTGTGCAGAATTGTCATAATAATAATAATAATAATAATAATAATAATAATAATGACTTTATCACATTATTTCCATAATAAATTAATATTTACCGCAAATGCCTGATTTACAGTTATGTAAAAACGTTAGGAATGCATTTGATTTCGCTACAATGGAAATTTAGTCTTCCAGCTTCTTTGTTTCTAACAATACTAACAACAGTACCGCGACCCGACTAAGGAACGGTTACATGGCGGTCACGCCTTTGATTTTACGTAGATGTTAATGTGGAATTTCAACAAACTTATATTTAATTTTGTATTTTCAACAATAGCCTACTAACTATCCTGTTGAACACAGAGTAATGCACGGTAACCCACAGCTCAGCTCTGCCAGTCCGCACGCGTCAGCAGCTCAGCCCACCCAAGATCAACACTGCCTGACGCGGTTGCTTCCTAACCCGTCGCATTGGGCTTCGAAGCCCACCGTAGCCCATTGCACTTCTCAGCACTGCACTGACATCAACCTACCAGTTGGTTGCATTCTACTGCTTTTCCGCTTGTGCGCATTGATTATGTCAACAGATAAACAGGAACACTGTCGCTAACGACATTCAACAGTTACCACGGATTTGGATAAAGATACAGAAACACTCCGGTGATTATACTGAAAGGATATAAATGTATTTTCCATGTAAGTTCAACGATATGTTCGTACGGTCTATGTTGCCACTACTTTATTTACAATCCTCGTATTTACGCTCAAGGTTACTTATCTTTAATCTCGAGTTTGCTGCCACATTTACTCGGTTTCAGTTAACAGTTTTGATCACATTTATGAGATTTGTATTTTTTATTTTGTCTTTGATTATTTTAAATAGTGATGATTGCAAGAAGGGGTTTTAAATATTCATCGCTTTATTTTGTTATTTATTTATTATTAGAAAGGAGCAGAAAATGCATGCTCACACAAGTAAATCGTGGTAAAAGGCATTAAATCTTTCAAGGCTCGTGCCGATAATTTTTTATATTCCGCATGAACTTCCAGTCAACGATAAACATGACATTCACTGCATACGTTATTATAAAGAGTGTCAGATGATAACTAAACAAGTCGATCTTCCTCCTTTTCGTTGAGATTGAGATTGAGAACCTCTATGCTGATAAAGGAACTTAGAATCCACATATCTACCTCTGATTCAGGTTCTGGCTGATATGTACTTCTACAGGGACATCATTTTATTTTTACTGACATTTTTAATATTAACCTAGCTATAGCTTTGAATCAACACCATTTGTTACCTCCTTCCACGACTGGAGTTCGATGATACTGGCATAATATACAAACAAATCACTTTACTAGGTATAGGAGGGAAGAAAAGTAGTTCATCCATTTACGTAAACTAGGAAATATCGCGATTTTGAGTGTGATCATTTTCATTAGGTTTTTGTTTAACCCTGCATTACTCAGGTGGGGTGTGGTAAACCCCGGTGCGTATATTTCAACGAAAATCTAAGAGATGGAGCTAGTGTGTATTCTGGCATCTGTATACTTTTCAATCACATCCAGAAGAGTTCACTTAAGAAATTGTTTAAGTGAACTAAGAATAGTATATTTAATTGCGTTTATCTGATTTCTGATACTTGCGGAAAAATATATTAGTTATTTAAAATGCGGTTTGTGTAACCCCACCTGAGCAATGGTGAGAATATTTATAACATGAGTAACGCAGGGTTAATCAAAATACAGTACAGTATTAACAATGAGTGTCTTTACTCACGAACTGAGCTATTCATTCGGACGTATTCATTATGCAGTGTATATTATACTGTCTACAGCACATTAGCGTACAATATAGAGAATGAAGTTAAATTGAAAAATAATCATAATATGGATATTTAAACACATTTTTGAAAATGGTGGTCGTTCATTTCGATACAGGCTTCAGTTCTAATGTGCATATTATCTCACTATAGACTATTGTACCTAATCCCAATTACCAGTTTCGTCCTTCGTACTAGTAACTCATGTTGAAATAATTCTGTACCTACTATATAAAAGATTACCTTACATACTGTAAATTCAATCTTCACTTCTGCCCGATCCGAAAAGATAAAATTACTCAGACATAGTGCCTACTGTCCATGCAAGTGGTTATGTCGTAGGGTCGTAGAAAGGGAGGAAATCAAGTGACAGTTAATTACTTAACGAGGCCCTTTTATTTAAGTTATTTTAAACAGTTGTATAATATTACGTAGACGTCCAATTCCTAACAGAAATTAATGTTTTCAGAAAAGAGCTAAGACAGCCCAGCCACTAGCTGGCGAATAAAAGCTGGTGGGGGGAAACCGGGATACGACGTAGGCAAATGGATGACAGTACCTGTGCGAAAATGATTCAATACTGAAAGCTCTTTCGTCACTGGAAAACGCGAACTTACTTTTGGAACGTATTGTTTACTATGACCGTAAGGCTACTATGACTGTATATGCGGTCTTGGTTCTGTGTGGAGGACGGTTGAACTTCATTAGTAGAAGGGGTGGGAGTGAAGTATATTCAAAAACTCAGGTACAATAAAAATTGAAGTAAAAATGAAATGATGCCCTGTATTATCAGGCAGTACATCTCACTTGACGATATGCATCAGAGGAAGAACAAAATTGTTTATATGCATCTGAAGTCTGATTAGTGGAATATGTAGCTGAACGGCGATGTATGCACTGGCGGGAGAAAGGAACTGGTTACCCTAACCCATTATCTCCTGACCTAGTTGCCTCATGAGTGATGTCTTTTGGTGTCACTTAAGAGGTTGAAACCTGTCTTCGGACAGTTGATTGAACAACAACAACAATCCACATATTGTTAGAATTAGGAACCGGGAAATAATTTCTGAATGCAGCTGACAGTAGTGACAGTCCTTTCAGGTAGTGTATGTCTTACTTGATCAGGAAGATCTCGTTCAGAGGTAACTACTATATAAACCCCTGAAGTATCGGTAAGAAGCATGGGACTTTTTCTTCACTCTGTTTACCCCTAACTGCATTCTATTTATCGAAACTTAAATTTTACTCTTCATTTGAAAAGCATTAACACTTCTTCTTATGGATCTAAATTAAGTCCATTAAGGTAAGAGAAAATATCCGCCGAATACGCTATTTTGCACAACCACGAAAAACCTCAATGCTTGTCACCCATTTCGAATTCCTCATTTTTCCTATTCAAATCCAACAGAAAAGGGTTATAAATTGCACCAACAGCTGTCAATAGGCTTCTCATATTATTTTAATAGGTTATTGTACGACGTTTTATCAAATGCAGTGTTTATCTAGCGTCTGAGTGAGATGAAGGTGATAATGCCGAAAGTTACACAGCATTTGCTCTTAATGGGTTGAGGGAAAACCCCGGAAAATACCTCAACCAGGTAACTTGTCCCAACCAGGATTTGAATCCAGACCCGCTCGTTTTACGGTCAGGAAGGCTAACTGTTACTCCACAGCGGTTGACTTCTCACATTTCAACATTTAAACAATTCTTCTGAAGGAAGAAAAAATTTTCATACTAAGAATATTCGCGGACCCCAGAATGAGCTTTGGGTAACCCCAGGAGTCCGCGGATCCCCTGTAGATTGTTGCACGCGTACAATAATAGTTCTAGCATTTATTTTTATATAGTTATTTAAGGTAGAACTTAACTGAAAACATATTCATGTTCCTCCTTAATAGATCTATTACATTTCTAAAGTAACAGAAATAAAAACGTGAAATGAACGTACACCGTTCTTAGAAACCTCTGAAGGAAATTATTCCGTAATTTTAAGTTCTGCCCCGTCCACTCTAAACATTCAGCAGTAATAACAGTCCCACTATGACAGTATATCTGTTACAGGCGGTGAAATACCTCCCTCATGACTTCACGTACGTAGGTAGAGAAGTTAAGAACATCTGTTCTATCCCACAGTCGAATGGGTTCAGAGCAAATGAGTGGGTTATCGACCAGAGTTTCCACAATGTGGGTGCATGAATACAATCGTCTTTGTCTTCTATGTTCCAGCTTTGTTGTATCGTATAATGCACGCAATCCAGTTGTGAAGATCAGGTTACCGTACATATAAATTAGGTAATTTGCCTGATCAATATCCTAACAAATCGATAACAAATAAGTGGAGTCGTGACCAAAAATAATAGCGCACATTTCTTTCAAATGAGAACAATTGATGCGTACAAAATAGATATAAATTTCTGCTGCACCATTTTTTAACTTTTTTATATTCTGAAACTATTTTGGGCTTAATTATAAAACGATGGGATATAGCATATGCTACCAACATTATAGGCCTAATTTTAAGGGTTATAGAGAAACTCAGAACATAATTATAATAATCATCAAAAATTTCACGACATTGCCTTTATGTATGGCCTGTTCTTTATCCAATATTATCAGAAGAATTTTCATAATTTTATTGATCGTTCAATAACCATACATTTACGGCTAAAATATTACCGTACATTTATAGATATAGTATTTACTCGAATCTAATGCGCACTTTTTTCGGCTGAATTTAGTCTTCAAAATCGGGGTGCGCATTATAATTGATGGCGCACTAGATTCGTATGTAAACTCGAAAATTCTGCTTAAGTTCTGCGTAGCTATGTTTGGTCTCTGTTTCGGTTACCTCGTTATTTGTCGCTCACTTGCGTGCGTTCCTCTCTTATTGCGCTTCCGTAGTTTTGTACGTAAAAACTTCAAAGTTAGTTGTACGTGATCAGGAGGTGAAAGACAAAAAACGAAGGGTGTCGTAAGAAGCAAACTTTAACCGAAAGGTTATACAGTACCTTATGCCGAAGATTATGAAAACAGGCAGTCTGCAAGAGAATTCGGTGTAGCAAAGAGCAAATTCGCTCATGACGACAACACAGAATGGCGATATTTGCTGCTAAAGCGACGAGAAAGAAGTTCACCGGCCCACGAAAAGAAAGACGTCCTGAGGTAGACGTAGAGGTTTTCAAATTCATACAGGAAAAGAGGAAAAATGGGCTCCTCGTGACTAGTGACACAATTAGAAATAAAGCTGATGAGATGGCTACAGCCCTTGGTATATCAACGCAAATGTACATAGGTAGATAAGTAAAGTGTTTGTATTTCTTTTTTTTTGTATTTATATGTGCTATCTGGTAGGTTGGAAGAGAAGGCCTTATGGCTTTAATCCTGTCAGATTAAATAAATAAAGTAAAATGAAATTTTGTACCTGTTTTGCAGTTGCGCATTACATTCGCCAGTAAACCTTTTTTTTTTTTATTTCAAGCCTTTAAAAATTTAGATGCGCATTAGATTCGAATAAATACGGTATTCTTTTCGGATTAAATTGTTTTTACACTTTTAATTCTTTTCATCTCTCATTGATTTTGTAATCTAATAAAGCATATGCCTTAGAAACTTCATTCCTGACGCTTCTTTTGTTAAACAATGTACTGTAATATTAAAAATCCATGACTAGTAGAGTCTATGTTCTTAAAATAGTAACAGTTTTCATTCCAATCCCGCATAGTTAGGCAACGCAACAGTCGTGCTCTTATTTTTCCACATTTGAGAGGTTTGGTGAAGAAACCAGACAAGTCCACTTTTGGTCAAAAATGAGTTACATAATTATATGTATCGCATCTTTTTTTTTTGCAAGAACCGGAGTTGTGTGAACATATCTGAATGAGATACGCTTAGTTACCAACAGCGACCTTGGTTATTTTTGCAGCAAGAATCAGACTAGTCCTGGACTTGTATACAGACTGGAAGTTAAATAATTCTGCAGATTGAAAGAGTCGATAGGAATAAAAAAAAAACCTGTACTAATTTTCGTGATTAAATTCACCGTTAATTAGAAAATTTAGTTGGATATTTCTGCAGTCTTGCAACATCGCTGCTAACATAGTCTTCTTTCTTCTCGCAATACAGATGTAAGAAGTCAACGAATTCAGGTCTGTATCTTTACGCGAACTTCTCTCTCTCTTGCTACGAAGTTGCAATCAGCTCGCATCGTTCAGTGGCTTGAAATTGGTGGTTTTTAAATTAAATTTACACAAAAACCATACACTCTATTGATATACGTCAGAGGGATAAATGATTCTGCCCAAGGGCAGATCTTTCACTGCAAACCCAGCTTTCTCCACTCTTTCCTATTGTCTGCCTTCCTCTTTGTCTCCTCATACGATCTATATAACTTAATGTCTTCTATCATCTGATATCTTCTTCTGTCCCGAACTCTTCTCCCTTTCACCATTCCTTTCAGTGCGTCCTTCAGTAGCAGTTTCTTCCCAACCAGTGATCCAGCCAATTCCTTTTCCTATTTCTGATCAGTTTCAGCATAATTCTTTCTTCACCCACTCTTCTCAACACAGCTCGTTTCTCATTGTCTGTCCATTTCACGTGCCATTTCTTCTCCATATCCACATTTAAAATGCGTCCAGTCGTTTCTCTTCACATCGTCGTAAAGTTCACGTTTCTGCCCCTATACAATGCTACACGCCACACAAATTACTTCACTAGTCTTTTCCTTACTTATTTCTCCAGAAGTCCGCAGAAGACGCTCCTTTTCCTATTAGAAGCTCCTTTTGTCATTGCTATCCTCCTCCTGACTTCTTGGCAGCAGCTCATGTTACTGCTTATAGTACACCCCAAGTATTTGAAGCTGTCCACTTGCTCTACTGTCTCATTTACAATTCGCAAGTTTACCTTCTTTACTTTTCTTCCTATGACCATAGTATTCGTCTTGTTGGCATTTATCTTTATTCCATACTGCTCACAGCTGTAATTTAGCTATAGTAGCATATCCCTTAGTATCTTCTCTTCTGCTAACAACGCCATATCGTCAGCAAATTTTATACATTTTATGCTTCTTCCTCCTACTACCACTCCTTCCATGTTCTGAAAATAATTCGTCACTAAATCCTCCCTGTAGATGTTGAACAGGGTAGGTGATAAAGGGCATGTAATAATAATAATAATAATAATAATAATAATAATAATAATAATAATAATAATAATAATAATAATAACAATAATAAGCGAAATCAATGGAAGTCCCCAATAAGTCATTCATCGTGCAAAAACTTCAAAGAATATCTAACCAGCGTAATTTGAAACAAAATTTTAAGAATGGAAATAAAAGCAAGTATATACGATAAGATAATACCAATACAAACTTACGACTATGAAAGTAGATCAAACATTTTAAAAACAAAACTGACTGAAACAAGAGGAATGGAAATTACGTATAGGAAAAATGACCCGGGAAATATTAAGAGACAAAATTTTCGTAGTTTCGTTACTGAAGAGGATTGCAAAGCTCAATAAACATTTACATTTACTATGTGAATGCATACCACACTAGAAAGACTTTTAGGAAGACCTCAGCTACGATGGAAGGATGTCATTATACTGAAGTGAAAGGCCACACATGAAGCTATTAGTTATCAAGAATGCAGAAATGATAAAGGTAATAATAATAATAATAATAATAATAATAATAATAATAATAATAATAATAATAACCTACATCAACATGACAGTAATTGCCACTAACATTATCATGATCATTATTATGATTATAATAATCATGACTAGTGTCTTTTTTTCAAGAATTAGATCTTTCCGATTGAGCACTGTGCAACAGAATATGAATGGAACTGGCCTCCCTCAATATGCCGTTGACATGAAACAATGTTGCCGCGTCGATGAAAACATAGAAAAAGAAAAAAAGAACCATTTCCTGTGCGAGAAGATTATAGTGAACGTGTACATATCCCAGGAAACATGAACGATAACTCTCACGAAATAGTAATTACCCCCTATTTCAATATTTGCCTTTATATGCATACAATTATTATGTAAGTTAGATGTGTAGTAGCACTAATGGTAGTAGAAGATGGGAGAGGAAATCCATACTGAAGTGTTCGTTTGTATTTATTTCCTACAGTTTGTTTTCACAGTGGCGAATTTGTAGACTGATGTACTATAAAGTAGTCTGTCCTTGGAAACTTTGTCACTGTACGTCACAACATTCAATCGATATGTCTCAAACCAGCCCCCAACAAATCGATAGTTACAGGATAGAAAGTAAAGCTATATCCAAGTTTCTTTCTTGAACACGTAAAAGAGCTCAAATGCAAAAAAAGTTATATCCATTTATTTTAAATTGAGTTATTGCTGCTACTGCTAATTTAGGGGTCCCCTGCGTCTATTCGTGTGGTATTCTTTGCAGAAAAATGTATATCCTGCAGTTGAGAGTCTACCGTTGTAACAGTCAATGTGGTGAGAGAAGACTAAATTTGTTGTATTTATGTGAGTGGCAAGTGAATGGAAAATATGGAAGATATGGTGACAATCAGAGAAGGAAACGTGAGTTACAGGAAGAGGAAACGTTATGAAAAAGACAGACAAAGAAGAAAGAAAGCCAGGTATAGTGATCCATTTGCTTCTTTAAATACTTTTCAGTGGAAATCACAACCTTTCAAACATGTTGCGAACAATGCAGAACGGAAAATATTTCAATGCTATGAAGTTACTGAAAATGATGTCATGGATTTCAGAAAGACTCTCTTTGAAAATGAATGTAAGATCGACCAAGACAACTTCTTTCTGAAGCACACTAAAGTACATTATGCTACTAGAATTAGAATACTAGAGGCTAACCGTAAAAACGATAGAAGCATATCAGTAGAATACTTTGTAAAGAGTGTTTCTGGTAAACGTGTTCATGTTTGTCGAATGATATTCGAATCTATCATCAAACCAATTGGTAAAACACGACTTTACGGTGTTCTGAAAGGATATTTTACTATAGGCCAAATACAGTAGCTACCGAAAATAGAGAAGGAAACAGAATAAAATATAAGAATCTTCAAAAGAAAAACAACTTTCGAACCTTCATAAGCAGATTAAAGGCTAGAAAAAGCCATTATGGCCATGGAAAAAGTGTTCGTTTCTAATTGCCGTCAGAGCTAAAAAGAACATGCGTAAAGATCATACGTAAACTCCACAGCATGTACAACAAAAGTAATCTTCTAAAAGTTACATTTTCGATGTTCTACGAGAGCTTTTCAAAAGAATTCAACATAAGTTTTAATGACTCCAGAGTTGATGAATGCACCACGTAAGAAAGTCTACGTAACGTTTACAGACAGCTGAAAATCAGGAAAAAGACACACGTTACAAGCTCAATTGCACATTCACAAACGCCGCAGCAAGGCGGTCTCCACAACAATCAGGCACGAGACTGAAGATCCACAAACCATAGTCGTTGTTTATAACTTACAGCAAGTACAGATTCTACCTGAAGTCCCAATTCAAGACTCTCGCCAACTCGGACTGTACAATTTAGGGGTTTGTAACAATACCAACAAAAAATTATTCATACATCTGGACTGAAAACCAAACAGAACGAGGAGCAAATCAAGTTTCAAATGCTCTCTCATCACTCTCTGAATAATGTTATGCCATTGAATGAAACTTTTCAAAATATCAGATATGGTTTTTTTTTTGTATAGCGAAGTCTGCGGTGGCCAAAACAAAAACAATATTATGACAACTATGATTCAGTCTTGGTTTTTGAATGCCCCTGAACACATTGAAACTGTTACAATGCTTTTACCTGAACGCAGTCATACAGTAGTTTCCTGCCTTGTGGCAGGCTATTTGGTCGCATGTCAAAAGACATTCTTTCTCAAGAAACTTTTCTTTTCCCTGAAGAGTACCGCACTATTTTCAGTAACCATGTTGACTCTGTGTTCATTTACCCCAAACACTTGTCAGTTCAAGATTGGAAGTCCTGGTCTTTACAGAATTACAAACCAATTAATGCCATTCAAACAGCAAAAGAGATTCGATTTATGAAAGAGAAATAGTACAGGAAACTATCAATAACCGTTTCAGTGGAACTGTTTTCCTTCAGTGACAGTGGCTCTCAAGCTTCACTACTTAAGAGAGGATTGCCTGCAGCAACTAATGCTTCGAGGCCGATATCTGCACTCAAGATAAAGGATATTCATAATCTTCTTGCAAGGAGTGAACTGAATTTTACAGAAGATCCTAGACTGACCTTCTGCAAGGAATTACTGTCAACGCCAGCAGCTAGGAAAGACCATGATGAACCCAATTGTGTTGATCTTGAACGTCCTGTAGAGCATGTGTAGAAATTTCGCAAAAGAACAGAGTATGGTTAAAGTCTGAAAAGAACTTTCTTTGTTACCTATTTTTTAAAAAGTACCCAAAATTAGGTCTGTATTCTTCTGAGAGTTTCAGCAGGCAGTCTTAAAAATGTTATATTTTTCATTTTGTATTTTATGAAAATAATGTGTATAATTTGCAATAATAACCATATTCTTTTTTCAATATTTTACAGTACTAGTAACTTCAAACTTAATTTCTACTCACATCACAATTAAGTGCAAAACAAGTTAGCCTATACACGCAATTCTGTGTAAATCAAGCCATATCCACTTCTTAAAATTAAATAACTTGATGAAGGAAGAATATTGAAGGCCAATATTTGCTCTGAAATCTTGTTACTATAGAAGGAATTGGATGATGAAAAAATATTATAAAATACACTATAAATATACTGTGTAGCACATTTTACTCATTTCTGAGAAAACGTTTTTGGGGATAACTTGTTTTGCATTTGAGCTCAGTTACTTATCCTCTAAAATTTGATCTCGCGGGATTGAATGAGTTTCCCTAAAAGTATGATGATGATGGTGATGATAATAATAATAATAATAATAATAATAATAATAATATGGTATAATGTTTTATTTTAAAATGCTCTGAACTGCAACCATGACTCAGCTTCGACGTTTAACTTGGGCAAAAAAAAAAAACTAATTTGGTATGGAATCCTCCATCAGAAATATGGTTTTTACTTGCCGTAAACATACGACACGGACACACAGGTTTACTTCTCTTTCGGAGAAAGCCATACTAAGAATTTAGTGCTCTTTAAATTCCATTTACCGCGAATAATGATGATGTTATTGTTATTATTATTACTAACTTTATCATTATAGATAAATATAATTCTAGTCAGTATTTTAAAACACCATACTTTTATGTTAAATGTTAATTCAAATCATACTTTAGGAAAGTAATACATAACAGTTTTTAAATATCGAGCGCTCAGATATGAAATTTATAACATTTTGAAGCAGATTATGGATACAGGAATTTCAAAGATGATAATATCGAAAACATTTAAAAGCTAATTTTCAAATGACCGATCCCATACTAAAAGCACTAACGAAAACAGATCATAGGAAGTTCCCCTGGCTTGCTTCATTCATTCATTCATTCATTCATTCATTCATTCATTCATTCATTCATTCATTCATTCATTCATTCATTCATTCAGTCACTCAGTTACTTACTTACATATTAAATAAATACCCTAGTCTATTTAGTCAAGCAGTTTTAAATTTAAACATGTATGTAAGACATTGTTACTAGTAAATATTAATTTAAAGAGTTATTGTAACTCATGTGGTGTAATTTCATTATGTATTGAATCCCCTCCTGAACAAGAGGTCACTATTTTGCAGGGGAATGCTAGGAGTTTTGCATAGCCCATCAACACCAATAAAATTGTTTACAATTACAATTACATAAAACCCGTAAGGAGGCTTGTTTCATACCATTTCATTTCCGTATTTAACCCAATATTTAATTCATCGTTCACTTTTTTCTACGTATTTTATTTTACACACTAAATAATTCTAACCGTATCGTTTTATTGATACAATAGATCGCTTACTCATCCGCAAAAGCCTGCTCTGTACAGGTTTTTGCATAACATAACCTCATTCCAAAGGTTTTCTTTTCAGTTTGTTATGACAGAGCATCAATGCGTACATTAACCACAAAGGTTTCGATGGAGATAACATCAAAAGAAAACTCCCGACTGTCAGCCATTCTGTTACTCCAAACTCTCAACAAACGTTTATTTTTCATCTCACAGAGTTTCACAATTCTACGCTGAATGAGTCGCATCAAAAGTCAAAAATCCATTTTGAAACGGATGGGGACATATTGAATGTGACAGAAAGTAAAACAAGGAAACCCCGATCCCCTAGTTACGGATGAATAACGTTATGTAAGTTATTTGTATATATAAGTTTTGAATTAAATATTACGGTATAGTCACGCATGTACTTTGCAGGCTCTCTTCGCGCCGACATCATATATTACATGTAGATGATGTCAGAGCGGACTACATAACAATCTATTTCAATATAACAAAGAGTTATTAACACATTGTACCAAAACTCTTAAACAATAAATATGAGCTACAATGTGTGTGTGTGTGTGTGTGTATATATATATACACAGTGTGCCAAAAAAAAGGCACGAAATTAGAAATACTCTATTTTCGGAAATACATAACATTAATTTATTATGAATACACTGTTGGAAAGAGTAGACTTTAAAGATGAGCAGGACCTTTTACTATCTTTTTTTGGCTCAACTAAAATCTTATGGAGGTCAATACACAATGATGCAAAAAATGTGGTTTTTGAAGAAAATTTACTACTTCGAAATGCAGAAACTGAATGTTGGTAAAATGAATAATAATTAATGATCTTTCAAATAATCAAAATTTAAAAAATGCTCCATGTGACCGCTATTTGCCCGCACAACCATTTGTCGGCGTCTTCTCCATTGTCCAATAGCACTGGAATCTCTCTTTGATCAAGCCGGTCCCAACATTGAAGAAGGAGCTGTCTTAAATGTTCAATATTACGAATTCTTGTTTTGTAGTAAACTACTTTTTGTAATTGACTACATATAAAATAGTCCATAGGATTAAGATCTCGTTTGAAATTCCAGCGGAAACCATCAGAGAATCTGAGAAATGAAATCTTTCACGCAGTAACCTCTCAGGAGGGATATCATGTTCGTTTCTTGCTAATCACTCGTTGTACACTTGAAACAAACCATTCTCGCTGAGCGTAGTACCTTACAATTTGACGGGCAGATAAATTATCATATTGGTGAAATATTTAATGAAAATCTTGTCTTCCTTCGTTAAGCGACCCATTATTCACAAAATGAGGACTCAAAACGAAAGAAAACAAGTAATGATAGCACAACAAAAGGCCTGGCCCGCTGAACTCGTAAGACCATAATGCTTAGTTCGGCATAAACGATCGATTTTGCACTGCCTTACAAAAAATAAAAAATAATATTTAATAAAAGGCAAAACGTTAAATATTACAGTACTTTCTTGGTCTACAAAGACTGTGAAATTTGCCTGTGCAATAAACTTTCAAATGAAATCATTAACTACTGGAATATAACTATTTAAATTTTGTGTCGTTTTTTCGACCCACTGTGTGTATATATTATAATTATATATGAAAAGTTCGGCTTTGCTTACGAATTTCAATTTTAATAAGATTGTGTAGAACCAACTCTTGTACATTGGATGTGGCAAACGATTGAAGGTGGAGATTAAGGTGAAAATGTCCCATATTTTCAATAATTAATTTAACAATTTCTAAAATATTAATAGTGAGGAAAATATAATATTAATCAAGATATATAAAAATATATATTACATAAATGAAAAACTCTTCATTTACTCTCTAATTTATATACAGGATCGTGTTCTTTATCATTTACAATTACGGTAATGATTTTTTACACGTAGACCTAATAGTGTTACGCGTCAGTGTGACTTCCATTTTGTACCTAACATAGGCTAATAATAATAAACGTTATTCAAACTTAAAAAAAGAACTATATATTTCTTAAAAAAATACATAATGCTGTACTTGTGTCTGGCCCATGTATTTAGGATCCAACCTCGTCCGAGAATGGCAAATTGTTATGCATATATTAAATGCATCATTACAACTCCTATAAACACCTGATTAAAAGTAATTTCCCTCACTTAAATTTACTGC
This sequence comes from Periplaneta americana, assembly GCF_040183065.1. Taxonomy (NCBI): domain Eukaryota; kingdom Metazoa; phylum Arthropoda; class Insecta; order Blattodea; family Blattidae; genus Periplaneta; species Periplaneta americana. The sequence continues at coordinate 121,543,645 of NC_091118.1, read as the reverse complement.
ATATTACTGTATACTCTTTTTTCATACAGAGGGAAGCTTCCCCCTTATATTTCAAACGGTCTGACCACCCTCAATATGATGGGGTAACTTTATATGACGTTTCAGTACTAAGTTGACAAAAACAAATTCAAGTAAAGGAATATATAAACGTCAAATACAGAACTATACTAAAAACAATTTCATATAAAAAAAATATATATAGTAGTTCTTCCTAATTCATTTATTTTTCTCGTTTTTCTTAATAATTCGTTAGAACGGCGCCAATGTCGCCAAGGACAGAAGAACGCGAATTCGATTTTGCGCAATGTTCAAAACATAGTGAGCTGAGCCTGCCTGGAGAGAAATAAAAAATATGTTGCAGTCGCCAAATTACTCTTCAAGGAACGACCACTCACATAAATGGAGGGAAATAAGATAGAGGAAATTTTCTTTTCTCAATCGTACTATCAGGTACTGGAACGCTCCACCTGCAGACTTACTAAAGGCTTTACCAATAATCAAAAATGTATTAAAAAATAGGTTTAAGGACTGTACTAATAGACGGTAGTATATTATGCACACTATTTCGTTGTTTTACAATATAGTGAGTAAGCAGAGAAACATAATGTATATTTGTGAATTATATTGATTGTGCAGTGTGTTGTGAAAGAGCAGTGAGCTTCAAAGCAAACTCTGAGAGTTATAATGACAGAGAAGAGAGACTGATTTACAGTGAAAGGGTGTGGGTTACATTGAACGTGCTAAAATAATTTGCAATAAGGTCTAGGCTAGCGATTTTGAGGTTAATATAGTAAGTACGATTATATGGAATAATAAGGATGTAAATGATGTTTTGTTTTTTGAAGTGTTGTATCTGTGAAGAAGTGTGTTTGTATCAGTGAAGTTTTATAGTTTATAGTGGTAATGGAAAGTATATGAACAGTGAAATGTTTTTCAAGTATTAGTGAAATCAGGATAGTGCCAGTGAAATGTGTCGTAGTTCCATTGCAGTGAGTGGGTTGAGAGCGAAATGAGTGTAGTGCTGAAAGGTACTTGTGCAGGTATAAACATATCTTATATACTCGTGTGTTTAAGTTCGAACTTAGGGTTAAGATACGAAGCAGATTTACTTTAAATGTTATTTTAAGTGATCGTGCTTCATTTAATCTAGGATGGTCCTTGTTATTATTGTTATTATTATTATTATTATTATTATTATTATTATTATTACTATATTATTATATTATTATATTATTATTATTATTTAGTAGTAGTAGTGGTAGTAGTAGTAGTAGTAGTAGTATTAATTGTAATTATTATTAATTGTAAATTTATTATTAATTGCCATTATTGAGTGTAGTTAGCTCCACTGCCATCAGGTATTTACCCATATTTGCAGTGTGACTACGTACATACACGCACATATACATACATTGTCTTCGTTTCTGCTGTACTGGAATCCGATAACGCATGGGTGTCCAAACGCCTACAGAACCAGGAGCTATTGCACGTGGTCCACAACTCTGGAGTAACGACTAGCGCGTCTGGCCGCGAAACCAGGTGGCTCGGATTCGATTTCCAGTCGGGGCAAGTTACCTGGTTGAGGTTTTTTTCCGGGGGTTTCCCCTCAACTCATTATGAGCAAATGCTGGGTAACTTTTGGTACTGGACCCTGACTCATTTTACCGGCATTATCATCTTTATCTAATTCAGAACACTAAATAGCCTAAAATGTTGATAAAGCGTCGTAAAATAATCTACTAAAAAGTGGTTTCACCACGTTAATTATCGTGAATTTCTCTGTTAGAAAGAAGTGAGAATATCTTCTTATTCTCTCAAGGTTTAGGCCGATGTCTGTTTCATGCTCAAATCTCTTCAGTCCACACCTTTCTATGACGTCTACTCAACTGCCTTCTTTAAGTTTGTGGTTTAGAGCTCACTTGGATATTCTTTTCCTGAATATATGTTGTAGGTAGTTTATCTATATTCGTCAATTTGTTGTAACATGTGAGAGCATAATATTGATTAATCTTTACGACTTCTAACTTACGTGTAACGAAACCATCAAAGTAATATAATGTTGGCTTACTTAAAACTTCGTAACTACAGGATATTGCACAAACGAGCAAAATAACTTCTTATTCTTTTCATGCCCGAGCTAGCAACTGTTATACATTTGTTATAACCTATATAAAATATATAAACATTTGCATACTACGAGGTGTTATCAACAGAAGCATTCTAAAATATACACAAATTTCGACATTCCGGAAAAATTGTACTTACGGGGTTTTTAGAAGTAATTCGACGATATAAACAGTACTGTTTGAAAACGGCTATCATTAAACCAACAACAGTCGAACAGAATTAATAACAGAGATTTCTATCGAAATTATAAAAAATTGTTGTTCTCGTCGTAGTTGTAAATAACACTGACATGCCGTTCAGTGCAACTGTGAAAAACCTGGGTGTTCAAATCGATGAACACTTAAACTGGGCCACACAAACTAAATATGTATGTAAAAAAGTATTTTTATACTGCACTCATTTCGACAAATAAAAACATTTTTGTTTAAAATTAAAACAAATCTTAGTCCAGACACGTATCGTACCACAGTTCGACTACTGCGACGTTCTATTAAGTGATCTCAGCTATGGCCTGACCCAAAAATTACAGCGTATCCATAATGCCTGTGTTCTATTAAATGTAATATCTGTGTCTGTGCTAATATTTCACAGTATTTCAATGAATAATTTAAGGATTCAGAGCTATAGAGGGCTTAGCGCCATTTACTAAAAACGGAGAAAGCAAGAGTTAAAGTTAAGTGAATACCACAGTTTAAAGAAGATTAACATATCATTTAGTTTGAATGTGTATACTTTATATTACTTGCTATATGTTTCCATTGAATTATGGTAATAACTTCATTTTAAACCTTGTTTTCTACGGTTTTAGTAAATGACGCTTTGCCCATTATGGTTCTGAACCCTTCAATTGTCTTCGCTCCGGGAGGCTGCACACATCAGATCCTGAATACCTTACATCACGATTTCATAATCTATCCACACATTATAATCTCTATACCCGGTCACAACACGACACTCTATTGTCACTCCCTTTCCACAGAACTTCCGCGTATTCTTCATCTTTTACAATAGACACTATCCGTTGTTGGAATTCATTATCTATTCATTATCATTAGGGGCTGTCCGACCTTAAACGCTTTCAAGTCCAAAGGGAACATTTTATTTCAGAACCCACAATGTCCCAGGGTATATATTAGAAATCACATTTGTAACTAGTTTATAAAGTAATCATGTAATTTAATTTGTCATCTAGTTTAAGTAAGTATTTAAGTTCGATAATCCTTTGGCTTATGCATATTTTTCTGTTTCGATTTTGTCTTTGGTATACCTAGAGCTATAACTTTCTTTTCTATTAACATTATATTATCATGTATTTCCTTTTTATATTCTGGTTGAGTGGAAAAGAATTCCTCACGGCCTTAACTCTGCCAGTATAAATAAATACATTATTATTATTATTATTATTATTACTATTACTATTACTATTACTAATAATAATAATAATATTATTATTATTATTATTATTATTATTATTATTATTATTATTATTTCAAGTAGTAGCTTACCGTGGTTTAACACAATAGTTAATCAGAACGAAAATATGAGTAAGAAGCTAGCTTACATAAATTCGTGTTATTTTATGAAACTATTCAAAGAGCCTAATTCAGGAAAGCAAGAAGAAAGAAAGAGAGAGATTTAAGAGCAGCCAGCAGTTCCTTGATATCGATTAAAGAGCTGAGCAGACACAAAAAGGAAATAAATAAAATCTAATCTGCAGAGACGAAGTGGTGCACAAAATCGGTTAAGGTAATAAGAAAGGATATTGAATATGAATATTAATTGAACATGCATTTGCATGGCAAATCTATTTTGATTTCAGTCCCTTGGCAGAAAGGAGGAATGAAAGAACTGGACGGGTGTATTTCCAGCCCAAGGTATCACAAAGCTAACAATCGAACATTCTCATGGGGGCAGACAAAAAAGTTATTATTTTTTTCATTCTTCGTGTTAATAATGTCAAAACAAGTGCTTATACAAATTTTGGCTACTCGAGTACAATTACCAGGGTCCCAGAAAGTAAGTTTCCCTGGGCTCCTGGAAAAATTTGTTGGCCGTTTCACTGCCACGTTGAATTTAGACGCTGAATAAACTCGTAAATTGAAAGAGTCCATTAATGAAACATTACTACACTAACATGGATACGACTCTCAGACGCTTAAAAAATAGAGTCAATTTGAATTAAGAAATTTTTAATTGTTCTAAATAGTACTGTTCCTTCTATTTTCACTATGGGTGCTATTCATAGACATTTAGTTACCCAGCGCTACGAGCATGCTAAACTGCCCCGGCTATCGATTGGTTACTTGTAAGGGATTCATATTATATCATATCGCTAACACTGGTTTATGAATACGAAAAACGTTACTTCGCTGATCATCCTCCGAAAGCCCGCGCTAAGAATGTCTATGAATATGGCCAAATTTAATAAAAGTCGAAAGACAGTATATTCTACACTTTACCAGCAAAATAAACTGTTTATACATTTATTTTAAGATTATACATTTATTTTAAACTTTTCAATCATATGACTTATCATTTTTTGCAAAATTATTATTTTATAATACATCTTACAGAAGAAATTTTATGAACGTTTTCACCTGACGGCATCATCAGATATTCAAAATGTTACAACGAAATATAAACGTAAGTCCAATAAGGTTTTCACAGTATTCATATTATTCTTATCTGACTGAGGAGCGGAACTGACATTGTGCAATACCTCGTAAATTGTGAGATGTGCGCAGACGCGAAAGTATTGATTTTTTCCGTGAAACAAATGTCGAAATTGACCTTGATATTATCTAGAGAGTAAAATAAACATTAATCTTGATATAACCTTGAAATTGAATTAGACATTCAAACCCGAGATGACAAACTGAATTTATTTGAATATTATTTACAATTAACGCTAATTATTATAGTAACAGAACTAGTTGACTTTCGATTGCATATCCGAGAATAATCGATACTTGCGCTTTCATATTGCTACAATGGTATTTTCTGATTGGTGGAACACCTGAACTTTAAGGAATAGGTGTACTTTAATGAGGTCCATTAAAGGGCTGCTACCAGGTGTATAATTACTACATTTCGGCATGGTCGAGCATAAAAATATAAAATATGAATGTAAATTACATAGAACTCATGTTAAATTTTGTTAAATGTCACTATTATATATATAATTAAAATTGATAAAATATAAAGTATTTGTACTTAATGTCTGTGTGAGACAGATTTTACGTGGTGTTATGCAAATATTACCGATGTTAACGATTAAATGGTGTATGTCTTATATGCAACACATTTGAAGACCTCCCTCAAAGAAGGTTGTATATCAACGGCTTTTGCATATGATCTACAACGTTCTTTGAGGGAGGTCTTCATTTGTTGAAAATCTTCTATAATGTTTCTTCACCAGATTCTTGACTTGTATTGTGTACGTGTGGAAGGAGTGCAGCATTCATGTTAATTACTTTGGGGTATACCAAGTTTGATGATCGTTTTGGATTTGTAGTCATTGGAATGTAGGCCTGCATGTTAAAGCCGTAATTGAAATGTGTATTTTGATGAACTTGTGCGATGGTTGTCCCATATTAGTGTTGGAAAGATGAAAAGTTTGACATGATCATGCATGTGTATGCACTGAAGTGTATGACGTGTTCTCGTTGTGAATTCACTGCGTACTCACTGATTGAACTGATTTATCTGAAAAATCAAAAATGAATTGTAAGATAAAAATGAACTGTGCAAACATAACCTTTCTCTTCATGTATCTTCCTCTAAAATTGTTCCTTCATTTGGATTTTCTTACATATCGTTCAAGTATATGCTGTACTCAATTGTATAGTACAGTTTATTACAAGCATTGCAATTGCTTATTATCTCTCGCTACACACAAACTCGCGCACGTGCAGATACATATACACATATCGTCGTTTTTCCTGCAATAACTCCTATGTGACATTTATAGATTTTCAGATTTTTGCTCTATTAAATAACTTAAATAGTGATACAGCAAATAATAAAATCTCCTATATGTAATTATATTTCTTTGTTTCGAAAAAGTAAGAATTCACAGTCTCCTATGTACGGCTGACAGGACGAATAAATGTTTTATGTTCCTACTGAAAAAAAATATATATATATATTTTGCACATAGGAGTTATTGCAGGAACAAGAGAGGATATGTATTGTAGTTGTATATAATTTCGTTCCCACATTTAACATATTTTAAGAATGTTTTGAAACTACTAAGAAACTAAAGCTGACGAACTTTACCTGCACAGTTTAGGTTACTTCTTAAGTTCCAGAAGTTTCATACGGAGACTTACTCGAGTACTCGAAGAAAGTTGAACAAATATGGTACTCACCTGAAACAAGAGACACATTATTAGAACAAACTGTTATAAGCTCTCATCGTTCATAGAATTAAGACATACTCTCTAACCTGAAGTAAAAGCAATTTCGTATAAATCCAACAAAGTTTACTTTACGTAACTTGAGCGTCCTAGTTTCGAAGGTGTCCCAGTAAAACTTTCAAGTCTTCATTTCAGAGTACGATGATTATTACTTGTTCCTTATGGTGAGCTCAAAGTATAAAGTAGTTCAGCTCAGAATTTTATGAAATAAAGCCAGCGACGTAAAAAAAAGTCCAAGCATTACTGATTTTAAGAAGGGATAAAAACATAAACTTAGAGTAAGACTGGGCAATATCATATAAGAGATATTTACTGATACCACATATATACAGAGTGTTTCCGAACTCTACCGACAAACTTTGTTCTGCGATATGGAACTCAGGGCAGATAAAGCATTTCTACTATATTAGCACTTTTAAAGAAAAGTTTTGTATCTTACAAAGTTTGTAAAACAAAGTAATTTCTTGATGGTTCATGCGAATATGACAAATATTTACATTTCACGTTGGAAACAAAAAAAAAAAACAGGAACGCGATAAAGTTTGCAGAGCCGCACCTGAGCAATAATATCCTCCTCAGTTTGAACAGATCTTCCGGCTCTCTTCCCAGGTTCAAATCCTAGTTGCGATAAATTACTTGGTTGAGGATTTTTTTTCGGGGTTTTCTCTCAAGACATTAAGAGCAAATTCTGGGTAAGTTTCGTCGCTGGACCCTAGACTCGTTTCGCTGGAATTGAGGCGTTCAGAGCAGAAGTAGTGTAAGTTAAAAATGGATAATGAGGGTTAAAGTAAACTTTCTGTAAATTACAACGCAAAGTACCAATTAATATTCAATTTATTTACACTATTAGTAATCAGTGGATAGCACGAAGGACATATTAATTGCTACTTTGCGCTGTATTTTACAGAATTTTTACTTTAAACCTCATTATCCAATTTTGACTTACACCACTTCTGCTCTGAACGGCTCAAATATTTCCTTTATTTCACTCAGACGTTAGCTAACCACACAGTTGATAAATCGTCGTAAAATAAACCAATTTAAAAAACAATATATTACAGTTCTACAAAACCGAATGATTTGTGTACAAAACTTCCATTGAGATAGTTTTCAATATCGACGACAAACCATTGGTGCTTCCATCATGCTAAATCACACATGCTTTCGAATTATCAGAGATAAAATACAAGCATGTCGGGAAGAACGTCCTGCAGTATCCCATTACTTCTTCTGGTATTCAGATCGCTCTACAGGCGGCCTTCCGAAGCTGCTGGCTCTTTCGACCGGCCTCCATGGATTGTAGTCATGCGATGATGAATAGCTTCTGCAACAAAACCCGGGGCAGACCTTCTCGGAGGAGGACTTCTACCTCGGACCGTTAAGAGAGCCTTGGGGGAGTTGCCGAAGCAGGAATGGTACATGAACTCAGTTGGTTGTAGGGATTGGTCGTTAAGGGGGTCAAGTGGTTATGTCGGTGCGCGTAGAGGATCGGTGGGCAAGCAACTCATCCCATATCGGGGGGGGGGGTCTATAATAGACCTCAGGTCGTAGTGCGTGGGATGTACCCTCCTTACCTCCTAACAAGTAAAAAATATCTCTGTGTATGGTATCGTTCAATCTGGGAGGGAGTGAAATATATATAGTCCTATTACATAGTTATGCTCGGCACCTATTCAGATATCCGCCATGTATACTAGCAGGAACAATACAGAACTGCATATGGATTTTCCTCACTATTATTTCGAATCACCATTTCTTTTTATCTCAAATATTTAGAGTCTGAGACTTCTCTCGAATATCTCATTTGAAATCTGTTGATATACTGTATTTCTGAAACACTCTATATATATATATATATATATATATATATATTTAAGGATACTATTTTCTTTTAAAATGAAATAACATTGAAGCAAAATAAAAAAAATAAAACTTATTATTCCAAAAGCTGCAAACGTAAACAGATTCATATCTACAACAATTTTCAAAAGTAATAAATATTTCTCTCCCAGAGGCGAAAAATTTATGTTAATATTATTTAATCCTTGCTCTTCAGGAGTGATTGGCCAAAACTTACATTTTACCAGCTATTTGGACGACCATAATGTTAATCACATAAATTTCTTCTTTCTATGCAGATATCATTTAGTTCTGAACTGATAATACGCTCATATGCCTTGCACATTCCATCAATTTAAGGGTATTCTTTGTCTTGAAAAATCTTTAAAACACAATTTTAATGTGATTTCTTTCATGATATGCTTCTTCCTAATAAAGTATATTCTCCAAACTTTACTAAACTTTTTAACAGGAAATATTATAACTACTGTTTTGAAATTTCAATGATAAATCAGCCCATTAGGAAGAATATGATACATTACTGAAATGAAACAAATTGCTAATTAGTGTCCTCGTATGTCAAAAATGAACAAAACATTTCTCTTTAATGTATAAGCATATGTTTTATATTATGACTATCACCTCATTATTTCACTGTTTCGTTAGTCTATATATTTGAAAAAGACTTTTTAGGCAAATTTCCTCGTAGATCAAATGTGGATCTAAAACCTAAAAAATTAGGAGAATGTCGTGCATATTGAATAGAATACACTTGTGTAGAATGCACTTGTGTAGAATGTAAGTACCATTATATTTATCGAAAATGTTGTGCAGTTAGATTATTTTATCCCGTTTACATACATTAATGATATTCTACTAAATTAATCTATTACAGAAGAATAATCTCAATTTTAAAACAATTCACCATCGTATTTCAAGGGGAGATTAACTATCCTTTACCACCAATGTTAAATCTTCTTCTTTAATGACCCATTATCTTAGGAACTACTTAAGATATCACACCGAAATTTTTACAGAATGAAGATACAGCATTTCTAAGGAAACAAATGCAATTGCGTGAAGAAGCACAAGCTCAAAAAAATTATAATTTTTAAAGTAATTCTGATATTACTTTATTTTTGTGCAAATTTCGTAAGTAATATAAATCTGCAATGCGTGGGAAAAGTGGCATAAGTCAGTTTCCACAAACATTTTTTATTAATTTATTGACAACTACGGAACATCTGCTCGCTTGGGAAAAGAGACATAAGTATTTCTCCCATTACAATAATTCATACAGAAGAAAATTAAATCGACATAAACCAGTATGAAGACCGTTTTCTTCCTTCTCCTGTAAAATTAACATTTTTGAATTGTACCAGTTTTCCCTAGCACTACAGAAATGATAGAAGGATAACATTTTAACACCTCTTGACAACAATAAAATTATGGAATAGACAGAGATTGAGTGGCGTATATCAATTAATTTGATAAAAAATATTTTAGTTAAAATAACAAAATGAAATCAACATTATTTAAGAAATCAAACTTGTTTTACAATTCAAATTTGTTCCTAAATCTGCGTCGGTTTTCTTGTTAACCTGATATATTTTTTAAACTCTTTATTTTACGACGCTGTATCAACATTCTAGGCTATTTAGCGTCCGAATGAGATTAAGGTGATAATGCCGGTGAAGTGAGTCCGGGGTCCAGCACCGAAAGTTACCCAGCATTTGCTCAAATTGGGTTGAGGGAAAACCCCGAAAAAAACCTGAACCAGGTAACTTGTCTCGACCGTGATTCGAGCTCGGGCCACCTGGTTTCGCGGCCAGACGCGCTAACCGTTACTCCACAGTTGTGGACTCCTTATAACTTTATACTGTAAAACTTTTAGTATCACATTTTCAGTAGTTCTTGAGATATTGGGTCATTAAATAAGAAAATTTAACATTGGCGGTATAGGTAATTAAGACTACCTCAAGGGTGGCAAGCTTGGCTTATGACCAGAGGCTGTAATCAAGAGTGGGTGCGAATCTCGGGATAATGTACTTTTGAGCAAATTACGGAAAAAAATCTACTTCACTTCAGCAGAAGTGTCTACTTCACTCGAGCATAAATGAGTAATGTATTCCAACGGTTTGGCAACGCCGCGTTCAACTGCCAGGCTATACTTCTAAATTTATCCGTACTGCGGAGCATTAGTAGGAGATCCGCCTGCATGGCTAAGTTTTCAGACAGCAACATTAGTAATCCAGTACGTCGCGGAGTGACAAGACAAAATTACTTGCAATTACATTTGTTTTCCTGATTCAAATCTAAAATGCTGTAATTTTCACCTCGGGCAATCTTGGTTCCGAAAAATAGTTGAAATAGCACTGAAACTAGAGTATGTAGATAAACATTTAGACATGGAAACATGGTTGTCACTTTTTCGGATTATCATATTTACCCCCAGAACAGATGTCTGATGCATTTATAGTACTTCACAGCATTTCTCCCGGTACTTCCCTAGCTAATATATTTCTAAATTACGTCTTCGATAACTACGTAAGCGATGACAATCACTTACTACCAAATATTTTCGTACAACCGCCAAATGAAAACAGCCCCAGAACTACAAATGGCGCAGTCATTTCACAGACATTTCAAAAGAGAATAATTTTACTGTGCACATCCATCGATACATATTTTAACACAGGTTTTGAAGAAGCGACAAATTCAAACGTACATCCTCCTGCGAAGCAAAGGAAAAATAAAAAAATATAAAAATTAACCAACATCGTGACATTAAAAACTGGAACGATTATGTTTCCGGAAAAAATTAATTTATTAAGATATATGACGCTAATGGGATATAGATATAAGCCTAAATCATATATAACAGATAGCTCATTCCTATGTTAAAATCGGTAGCACTTTGAAGAGAACAGCTGCCAAGATCGCCACCCGTCCGCCGTAAACGAACATGAGATGGCAATACAGTCGCTAATGCAATTGAAATGGGAGTTATGACGTGACTCCTTATATAACAACTAGATGGCAGCATAGTAAACCTGACAAAAGTTGTTACCGTCAAAGCTTATAGGGCCGAGCTATCTGGGTATATATGATCTAGGGTATAAGGCACAAACATTGAAATTTCCATTTGTCATCAAGTGAACATGTTATTTTTAATAATAATGAAGCCAAGTTTAAGAAGTGACGTGCCCATCAAATTGCGATGAACCGACACAGCGTTGCCACATCTCGCTTAGAGAAAAAACGTAAGTACCATTTTCTGTACTTCTTTACTTTACTCAAATGAATATCTTCATTTGCTGTATTACTATGGCGATTTGTTCAAATGTTAATCACGGGAATCTCGCTTGGGCTGATTACCTGTTTGTATTTTCTCCGAGAGTTTCCTCAACTGTGAAGAAACTCTCTGTCTCATCTAGTCAAATACCATTTAACTATTACTAATTTCACCGACCCTAAATAATCTAGAATTTAATATAGATTCGTTAAATATCGTATAAAATACATGAGAAATACTGTATTTAATGATTTAAGTCCACGATCATCATACTGTTTTTTAAGACGGAGTTAATTCAAAACTAAGTTCTTATTCCTTCATTATTTTTAAAAGTATTTACTCTGAGGTTTTCTCACTGGAATACTTGGTTGTACTGTAGTTTATAATGTTACTTATTCATTTGTACACTCTTCAAGTAAAAAAATTACTTGAACATGTCATGTATACATAAGTGGCATAATTTTACGCTAGTCCTGGTGCACACACTAAGTTATATGTGTGTATGACATAACAGAAAATTTAGTTTGCGTGAACATTTCTTCCAATAGTTCATAAAATTATTCTAATCAATAACGAAACTCTTCATTACTGATAAAATATTGCAATGAAAAAATTCGAGATATTTTAGGGGGATGTAAACATTAATGATTCGAAAATGATCTACCTGAATTTGTTTTTTCTGTATGGAATAGACATTCCTCTTGTGGTGAAATATTTTTTTTAATATCTGTAATAATATCCAAGATATGACCTAATTTTTTTCCAATTTCAATTCATTATTCCTTTAAACTTACACTTTCTTGCTCTTCTTCAGAAACTTTAAAATTCGTATTTTTTCCCTGGCTACTCAAAAAGATTTTTGGGATAGTTTAAAGAAATTTCACTTGCTTGTGCATTTTTAACATATTAACAACAAATTATAACTTAACTGCAGTATTTATTTACATTTATAATTATTTCGATTATGAAAATATTAAAATAATAAAGCACATATAAAAATACAAGAAAAATGTTTATTTTTAAGAGATGTGAAGGATTTTAGGCAATGTTGTTCATGCATTCATTACAAATATTTTAATGTAAGAATCCTTTAAACTTATAAAAAATTTGTGGAAAAATATCAGGCAAATTCGTGATTGCAAAATTTTCATCCAAAATTCTGGAACTTAATTGCTGATTTGAAAATATTCAAACTAAAGCAGAGTGAATATGTTATAAATTATACAAATTTTATTTCACCAGATACTGAGATAGATAGTGATATATGACTGTTTTAAATGTACTTAATTAAAATATATATAGGCCTAAGTACATATTATGTTTTATTTAACGACGCTTGGAACTGCCGAGGTTATATTATCAGCGTCGCCGTTCTGCCGGAATTTTGTCCCGCAGGAGTTCTTTTGCATGATAGTAAATCTGCTAACATGAGCATGTCGCATTTAAGCACACTTAAATGCCATCGACCTGGGCGGGATTGAACCAGCAATTTCGGACACAGAAGGCCAGCACTATACCGACAGCGCCACTACTTAATTTATATTTAATTGGAAAAATATAAGCTACCTCCCCAAAGAAAGACATTTCTTTACGTCTTTACTGTAACTTTGTATAACTGAATCAAAATATTTCTTAGATGTGGAAATATTACACGTACACTGGCGTTAAAAAATATCTGACCTAGAATTTTCTGACCATATAAGCGAACTTTTTATCCAAGGGATAAGTCATAACCAAAGATACAACAGAACTAATGGACAAACTTTGAAATAATTCCGCTAGTTTTCAATAGGTGACAGATATTGGGGCGGGTAAAAGAAGTATTAGGGAAAATGATGAATTAGATTAAGAAAAAAATCACTGTAATAACTGAAAATATTAGCGGTTTCCCGCCAAACGTCGTGTAGTTTTACAATCAGCTGAAGGGAATTAAATTTTTAGTTCCGTAATGTGGGTAGTATATTTCATGTACTATTGGCGAAACTGACTATCATTTTCGTCGTCTATTCATTGAAGTAATAACTAAAGAAGCCAAACTTATACGAACGAACTATCGATCACTATCGATTAGTACGGGTCAAGTATCTTTTAACGCTAGTGTACCTTGCGCAGGCCTTTAACTAACGCGAGGTGGTGGGAGGTAGCTTTATTCGCTTAACGATGCCGAGTGAACAAAACTTCGCTTTGCAGCGTGAAACTTTTTCCATTGTCGAGTACTCCAACACACACAATAAAAGTACAACTGTACGTGTTCTACTCCGCCTATACGGTCGTGTACATTGGCTGCAACAACGTCTGCCTTTATGGGCGCCTCAATCGAAAACAACGATGCCTCACAAATCTCTATTCTTTGTAGGGAAACTATCTTTCTCCCTGCCATTATTCCGTCATCATAATAACTAATCAACAATGATAAAATTTGTGGACAAAATACAAGAAATCACTTCCCGTGTCATTTCATCATTCCATCACTACGGATATAATGTAAAGTTGCCTAATTCCGTGATACTCCTAATCCTGTGATAATTTTTTTAAATTGAATGTCAGTCAAAGCTTTGCTTTCGACCATAGCGCCAGACATCTTTCTCGAAAGAGTGTATTTTTCACCTACTTTTGAGACCTCGGTGAACTTCCTAGCAAGATACCCAATCCCGTGACATTCAGTGAAAGAAACGTATCACGGAATTAGACAACTTTAGCCTATAAGGTGTAATATATCCATCGGAAGTCACGTTGTTAAGTTATCATGTTGTATATAATATGGAATTTAATACCAAAACTAAGAGTTCAGATTCTGACAAATGTAAGTGCAAGTCGGCATGAGTAAAGGCTGTTTTACGCAGATATTCTGAGGATACACTCCATTTCCATATCATCATTATTTATATTATATATCGAAAAAAAGTTGTATGGTCCCTGTGATATACACCCAGTTATCTCATTACCCATAACAAGTGCGATGAGTGTCAAAATAGGAATTGCGTCTTCTAGACTTCTTATATCGTATCCATGTTTACACCATGGGATTCCCATTCCCAACAAATTTACGAATAAGTCTCCCAAGAGACAGTAAGTCTTGGTTACTATAGGTATCCTACAAGCAAAACACAGGTCGGACTCCTCGCGGCTCTACTCCCTTGCAGTAGGCGTGAGAGCATGCTGGGAACGGGAGCATACGTCATCTGCGCGAGACAGTCATGCCCGCTGGTTTCTGCGCACTGACTTTTCCTTGTTGGATGGCTATAATTTATCCTTTATAGATGAGTAAAATGTATTGAACATAAGTTTTTTAATTTTTAGCTTTATTGAATAATAATGTGTGTAAGGGAAGGTCTCCCAATACCGGACACTTAAGCCTTTTTAAGAATTGTGGAAAATTTAAGCAAGTGATTGCAATAATAGTGTTGCAAATATGATCAACTCGCTTTTACTCTCACAATCTCCACCAATTTAATTACCTACAGTTAAAACAAATTACACAGACAATTAAAGTTAAACAACCTTGATATTACAGTACAACAAAAAAATGGATCCCACTATCGCACATACAGTAAACACCATGGGCCTTATTCATAGACATTCTTAGCGCAGGTTCCGGTGGATGATCAGCGAACTAGCGTTTTTCGTATTCATAAACCAGTGTTAGCGATATAATATGATATGAATCCTGTACAAGTAACCAGTCGATAGCCGGTGCAAGTTTATCACGCTTGTGGCGCGGGCTAGCCAAATGTCTATGAATAGCACCCCATTTACTAACTTAACTAAATGCACAATTCCAGCTGCAGATGTAAAGCTGAGAGATATCATTGGCTACGAGCTTAATTCTGACCTCATAGACGGTTCTCTGCAGCAGTTCAAAATGTAAATAAGATTTTAAGGGTGAGAAGTTTGTACCACATTGTACATCAACAGATGAACATCTGTAAACGAGCATTTTATCTGACGTATATTAACAATGTCCTACTAACCAGCTAACGTAATAGAAATAATGCCATAACTATGTCTTTCAGACATTATAACTTGCACGCGATAATCTGGAACTCATGTACAGACCCGAAACAAAATTTGAGCCATCTGAATTTTCCAAATTCCAATTATAACATAGGCCTACTGCTCATGCTCAGTACTTACTTGCTCCGTGACACTTGTCCAAAAATTTTTTTTCTCGGTCTGTACAAATAATATGCTCAAATTCTATAAAGAAAAATCGGTGAATTAATTCCGGAACGAAAGGTAACTTATTGTGTTTCTTGTTTCTTATCAAAGTGAAGTGTTGGTCAAAAATTCGTTCCGAAAAGCAAAATGAAACGGCCATGGGACTGAAGGCTTGAAAGTTGATGATGAATCAAAATGAAATAAAACGAATACTACTGTTATTGATGTGCCTAGACTAAAATGCTTCACACTGTTCGTGTTGTATTTCTTCAGGTCATTACCAGTCTACCCGTGCTTCATTGATCTTGAAGGAATCCCCAGGCACCAATGTATTCATGACCTAGGTAAGTTATTTTTAGCTTCCTTTGTGCGTATTTTTATTATAATAGATTGTTTCCGTTTGCTTCTGAAATCTGTCAAAAGAGCTCCTTGCTTGTTGCGTAGGCTATTCTCTTCTCGAGTGTAGCCTGCAGCAGTCTCTTTCCTTAGTTCCTTCTACTTAGGTACAGCACAGGGACCGCCTCCTAAGTTCAGAGAAAGTTTGATCTGACATGATAACTCCTCCTGGCTATCTGGTGAGGAACAAAGAAGTTAGGAAGGCAGTTCCTTACCCCGAGTCTGGAACAGGTGTGATAAGGGGCTACTAATAGGTTATTACTGCACTTTTAATGAGAGTTTTTTAGTGAGAAATTTTAACAATCTCATAAATATAACTTTCATCTACCCACTAAGGGTCACTTAATCTTTAGAAGTTTATAATATAGGCTATTACAGCATCTACCAGGTTTCAATATATAAATGGCACAGAATATCAAATTGGAAATGGACAGTACATAATACAAAATACAGGTGCTTCAAAAGTGATGGTCAAATATTTAGGGATGAGAAGTAAGAACAAAGAGAAGCAAAAACTTCCAGTAAACATGAATCCGCAAAATAACTGTTTACGAGATAATGCCATTTTGTGTTGGTTGGGGCCCGCTGAATACCAAGTATTAATTCCAACAAAAGCTGTAACAATTTAATTTAATTTAACATTCATGAGACAGTTAAAATTCATAATTTTCGCATCAACAGCACGGAAATGTGATTGAACATACACAAAAGAAACATTTTGTTTGAACAACAGCAAAGTTTGTGGATAAACAAGGTACAGTACAGCATGAACATGTTACCAGCAGGTGTTCAAAATGCTGACCATGAACTTGAATACCTCTGTCTAATCTCCGCAAAGACCCAAGAATGCGCTCCAGCAATTCTGACTAATTCTTCATTTGCTGGAAGGAATCTACAATCCGATGTTGCAATTCTTCAAGTGTGGCAATGTCTGTTGTTTAAACCAGACATTTTGTATTACCCCATATACAAAAATTCAAATCATTTAAATCTGGTGATCTAGGTATAGGTCCTCCTCTACCTATCCACCATTCATCATATCGTCTGTTTATACATCGTCTCACACCTAGAAGGAAACGAGATGGGAGAGTGCGGCATACGTACAAAGCATGAATGTTGCCACATTACCGTATCCAGGCGTTCGGTTCACTGAAACCAGCAAAAAAAACATTTCGTAAACAGTTAATTTGCGTACCTATGTTTACGGAACTGTTTTGATTCTCTTTGTTTTTATTTCTGATCCCTAAATTTTTTTACCATCACGTTTGAAACATCCTGTAGAAATGCAATCATAATTTAAATGAAAGTTGAAGTGATGAATGTAACTTCCGTGCAAAGTCTTGAGACAGTCAGGTAGGTAGAAAGGTGTAAAAATATGCAGTATAATATGTAGATACTATACAGAGTGTTATAAAGTATTCCTTGTTTTGAGAGGTGGTAGTATGCACCAAAATAAGAAAAAAGTCTAACGAACATGGGTCCTAAAACTCATACATTAAGAGCTAT